>NC_090929.1:1675753482-1676093482 GCF_040938575.1 Ambystoma mexicanum | reverse complement strand
AGGAGCTGCGAAACAGCTTGGAGGCTCACCCCTTCAGTAGACCATAAAATGAAACTAACAGAAATCTCCTCCCAATACAAAAAAGAAATCCATCTGGCCAAACAGAACTCCTTTAATAAGCGGATCTCCAACGCCAATTCAAGCATGAGGGAACTATTCACCATCCTCAAAGAACTAGAGTCACCCATCCCCATTACGGATACATGCACCAAAGACAAAACTTGGTGCTCCAACATTCAGCTAGCCTTATCCAATAAAATCTCCCTACTCCAAACAAAAATAACCAAAAAGAAAGCCTCCCTTACTCATCATTCCAAGACTAACAACCTCATTACAGACCCTACCCCAAAGACCCAGAACACAGCCACACGATTCATGTTTTCCAAAACATCGATTCTCGAGGTGGAGAAAGTCATCCTCTCTCTTAAGCCGTCTAACTGCCAGGGCAATTCCTGCCCTGCCCAGCTTATAAAAGACGCAGCTAGAGATCTCTCCCCGTTTATCGCCAAACTTGTCAACTCCTCATTCACGTCCGGCACGGTACCCACCAACTTAAAACAATCCTGGGTACTACCATTGCTTAAAAAGCAAACGCTAGACCCTCTTATACCCACAAACTACCGCCCCATTACAACAGTCCCCTTCCTGCTCAAAATCCTGGATAAGATCGCCTACAATCAAATCCAAAGTTTCCTGGAACAACATAAACTCTTAGGAGAGCGCCAATCAGGATTCCGTCCACAACATGGTACAGAGACTGCCCTCATCGACCTAAAGGCACAAATAGATGAAATAAGAGATAAAGGTAAAATGGCTCTCCTCTTGCTGCTGGACCTCTCGGCGGCATTCGACCTTGTAGACCATGGAGTACTTTGCAGCCATTTAGACTCAGCCGCACATTTTTCCAAGGAGGCCATATCTTGGATTGAATCCTTCCTCAGTGATAGGACTATGAGGGTGTTCTCCCCCTCGGCAGCGGCGGACCCAATCCCCATCCGATGTGGAGTCCCTCAGGGCTCATGCATCTCCCCGACTCTCTACAACATATTCACTAAGCCCCTTTTTGATGATCTGGACCATCTTGGTATCACCTACACCAACTATGCAGATGATACCCAGATTATCCTCCCACTTTCCGGGGACTACAACAAGGATTTGGCCTTGGTGAATAGGGTGTATATCATGGTCCAGGCATGGATGGCAACCCACGGTCTATGCCTGAACGATGACAAAACAGAGCTGCTCATCCTAGGGACACATTCTAACATGAAGAAACTCAGTCAGGACTACACCTCATTTGAAATTGACGGGAATATTATCAAGGTTTCCAAAGATGTGAAGACACTTGGCTTCTATCTGGATGCCACCCTCTCTTTTGACAAGCAGGTGAAGTCATTGGCATCTGCCACCGCCTACACATGCAAGCTCATTAGAGCAGGCAAGCACTTTCTCTCCGATAACAACTGCCTTATCCTAGCGAGAGCATTAATCCTTTCGAGACTTGATTATTGTAATGCCCTCTACATCGGAGCAAACAAATCCATTACCCACCGACTTCAAATTCTTCAAAACAATGCCCTACGAGCCGCCCTTGGTGTACCCAAAAGATCACATATTTCAAACATCAGGCGTCAAAACAATTGGTTATCCTCCCAAAACAAAATCCACCTTAAAGTAGCATCCCTGGTTCATAAAGCCCTGAACAATGCAGCACCAAGCTATCTCTGCAATAAACTCACAAAAAGAAATTACTCGCACCCCGCTAGAACTGCAAATGCCAACAGCCTCATTATTCCTAGATTCAGGTTATCTAAGGCGGGGGGTAGTAGCTTCCCGGTGCAAGCAGCTCAATTATGGAACTCATTGCCTAATCCTCTACGCGAGGCACAGCCCTTCCCTAAATTCAGAATTAACTACATCAATCTGCTAAGGACTGCCAATGAATAGCCTATTGGCGCCCACTTATCCTTCACCCCAGCCTAGAACTTACACTTCATCATGATCTTATGGTCCCACTCTCTTTGGCCACCTGACCGATGAGCTTTCGCCCACACAGTACCTGTACATAGATTGTCTTGAGCATATTTTGTATTTATTCTGCATGTATACCGCAACTGCTGCCTTCCTGTGATATTTTGCATCTATATTTTGTATTTTGTATTTGTACAGTGTATGTATCCCATGACCCCACCCTGCAACCTAAGCTTCGCATTTTCTGTACTGCTGCGCCCGGCTACCTTCGGGTTTGGTGCGCATTATAAGTGATTAAAACAAACAAACAAACAAACAAACAAACAAACACCAAGAGGGCACAGCCGGGACCACAAGGAACCCTCTCATGCTGCTGTGGGTTATGAGGTGACCCGGAAGTGTGGGCTCTGCAGGTGCCTTCCATTGCTTCTGCACGCTCTCGTGGCGGCGACCCAGAAGTATGGGCTCTGTAGGTGCCTTCCATTGCTTCTGCACGCTCTCGTGGCGGCGACCCGGAAGTATGTGCTTTACATGTGCCTTCCATTCATCCTGCGTGCTCTCATAGCGGCGACCCGGAGGTATGGGCTCTGCAGGTGCCTTCCATTCCTTCTGCGTGCTCTCGTAGCGGCGACCCGGAAGTATGGGCTCTGCAGGTGCCTTCCATTCCTTCTGCCCACTTTCATAATGGCGACCCGGAAGTATGGGCTCTGCAGGTGCCTAATATTCCTTCTGCGCGCTCTCATAGTGGCAACTCTGAAGTATGCTCTGCAGGCGCCTTCCATTCCTTCTGCGCGCTCTCCTAGCGGCGACCCGGAAGTATGGGCTCTGCAGGTGTCTTCCATTCCTTCTGCGCACTCTCATAGCAGTGACCCGGAAGTATGGCCTCTGCAGGTGCCTTCCATTCCTTCTGCGCACTCTCATAGCAGTGACCCGGAAGTATGGCCTCTGCAGGTGCCTTCCATTCATCCTGCGTGCTCTCATAGCGGTGACCCGGAAGTATGGCCTCTGCAGGTGTCTTCCATTGCTTCTGGGCGCTCTTGTAGCGGCGACCCAGAAGCATGGGCTCTGCAGCGACCCGGAAGTATTGGGTCTGCAGGTGCCTTCCATTCCTTCTGCGCGCTCTCATAGCGGCGACCCGGAAGTATGGCCTCTGCAGGTGCCTTCCATTGCTTCTGCACGCTCTTGTGGCAGCGACCCGGAAGTATGGGCTCTGCAGGTGCCTTCCATTCAACCTGCGCACTCTCGTAGCGGCGACCCGGCAGTATGGGCACTGCAGCGACCCGGAGGTATTGGCTGTGCAGGTGCCTTCCATTCCTTCTGCACGCTTTCCTAGCGGCGACCGAGAAGCATGGACTCCTTCTGCGCACTCTCGTAGTGGCGACCCGGAAGTATGGGCTCTGCAGGTGCCTTCCATTCCTTGTGCGTGCTCTCGTAGTGGCAACCCGCAAGTATGGGCTCTGCAGGTGCCTTCCATTCATCCTGCATGCTCTCATAGAAGTGACCTGGAAGTATGGCCTCTGCAGGTGCCTTCCATTGCTTCTGGGCGCTCTCGTAGCGGCGACCCGGAAGTATGGGCTCTGCAGGTGCCTAATATTCCTTCTGCGCGCTCTCATAGTGGCAACTCTGAAGTATGCTCTGCAGGCGCCTTCCATTCCTTCTGCGCGCTCTCCTAGCGGCGACCCGGAAGTATGGTCTCTGCAGGTGTCTTCCATTCCTTCTGCGCACTCTCATAGCAGTGACCCGGAAGTATGGCCTCTGCAGGTGCCTTCCATTCATCCTGCGTGCTCTCATAGCGGTGACCCGGAAGTATGGCCTCTGCAGGTGTCTTCCATTGCTTCTGGGCGCTCTTGTAGCGGCGACCCAGAAGCATGGGCTCTGCAGCGACCCGGAAGTATTGGGTCTGCAGGTGCCTTCTATTCCTTCTGCACGCTCTCATAGCGGCGACCCGGAAGTATGGCCTCTGCAGGTGCCTTCCATTGCTTCTGCACGCTCTTGTGGCAGCGACCCGGAAGTATGGGCTCTGCAGGTGCCTTCCATTCAACCTGCGCACTCTCGTAGCGGCGACCCGGCAGTATGGGCACTGCAGCGACCCGGAGGTATTGGCTGTGCAGGTGCCTTCCATTCCTTCTGCACGCTTTCCTAGCGGCGACCGAGAAGCATGGACTCCTTCTGCGCACTCTCGTAGTGGCGACCCGGAAGTATGGGCTCTGCAGGTGCCTTCCATTCCTTGTGCCTGCTCTCGTAGTGGCAACCCGCAAGTATGGGCTCTGCAGGTGCCTTCCATTCATCCTGCATGCTCTCATAGAAGTGACCTGGAAGTATGGCCTCTGCAGGTGCCTTCCATTGCTTCTGGGCGCTCTCGTAGCGGCGACCCAGAAGTATGGGCTCTGCAGCGACCCGGAAGTATGGGCTCTGCAGATGCCTTCCATTCCTTCTGTGCGCTCTCCTAGTGGCGACCCGGAAGTATGGGCTCTGCAGGTGCCTTCCATTCCTTCTGCCCACTTTCATAATGGCGACCCGGAAGTATGGGCTCTGCAGGTGCCTTCCATTCATTCTGCGCCCTCTTGTAGCGGGGACCCGGAAGTGTGGGCTCTGCAGGTGCCTTTCATTCCTTCTGCGTGCTCTCGTAGCGGTGACCCGGAAGTATGGGTCTGCCTGTTTTAGAGTTGGAACCTTCTGGGTTCCCTTCCATTCCTTCTGCGTGCTCTCGTAGCCGTCGACCCGGAAGTATGGGCTCTGCAGCGACCCGGAAGTATTGGCTCTGCAGGTGCCTTCCATTCCTTCTGCGCGCTCTCCTAGAGGTGACCCGGAAGTATGGGCTCTACAGGTGCCTTCCATTGCTTCTGGGCGCTCTCGTAGCAGCGACCCAGAAGTATGGGCTCTGCAGCGACCCGGAAGTATGGGCTCTGCAGATGCCTTCCATTCCTTCTGTGCGCTCTCCTAGCGGCGACCCGGAAGTATGGGCTCTGCAGGTGCCTTCCATTCCTTCTGCCCACTTTCATAATGGCGACCCGGAAGTATGGGCTCTGCAGGTGCCTTCCATTCATTCGGCGCCCTCTTGTAGCGGGGACCCGGAAGTGTGGGCTTTGCAGGTGCCTTTCATTCCTTCTGCGTGCTCTCGTAGCGGTGACCCGGAAGTATGGGTCTGCCTGTTTTAGAGTTGGAACCTTCTGGGTTGCCTTCCATTCCTTCTGCGTGCTCTCGTAGCCGTCGACCCGGAAGTATGGGCTCTGCAGTGACCCGGAAGTATTGGCTCTGCAGGTGCCTTCCATTCCTTCTGCGCGCTCTCCTAGCGGCAACCCGGAAGTATGGGCTCTGCAGGTGTCTTCCATTCCTTCTGCATGCTCTCTTAGCAGTGACCAGGAAGCATGGGCTCTGCAGATGCTTTCCATTCATTCCGCGCACTCTCATAGCGTGACCCGGAACTATGGGCTCTGCAGGTGCCTTCCAGTCCTTCTGCGTGCTCTCATAGCGTGACGCGGAAGTATGGGCTCTGCAGGTGCCTTCCATTCCTTCTGCACACTCTCATAGCGTGACCCGGAAGTATGGGCTCTGCAGGTGCCTTCCATTCATTCTGCACTCTCTCATAGCAGTGACCTGGAAGTATGGGCTCTGCAGTTTCCTTCCATTCCTTCTGCGTGCTCTCGTAGTGGTGACCCGGAAGTATGGGCTCTGCAGGTGCCTTCCATTCCTTCTGCGCACTCTCTTAGCGGCGACCAGGAAGTATGGGCTCTACAGGTGACTTCCATTCATTCTGTGCGCTCCCATAGTGCGACCCGGAACTATGGGCTCTGCAGGTGCCTTCCAGTCCTTCTGCCTGCTCTCATAGTGGAGACCCGGAAGTATGGGCTCTGCAGGTGCCTAACATTCCTTCTGCGCGCTCTCATAGTGGCGACTCGGAAGTATGGGCTCTGCAGGTGCCTCCATTCCTTCTGTGCGCTCTCGTAGCGGCGACCAGAAGTATGGGCTCTGCAGGTGCCTTCCATTCCTTCTGTGCGCTCTCGTAGCGGCGACCAGAAGTATGGGCTCTGCAGGTGCCTTCCATTCCTTCTACGCGCTCTCGTAGCGCGACCCGAAAGTATGGGCTCTGCAGGTGCCTCCCATTCCTTCTGCACACTCTCATAGCGTGACCCGGAAGTATGGGCTTTGCAGGTGCCTTCCATTCATTCTGAACGCTCTCATAGCAGTGACCCGGAAGTATGGGCTCTGCAGGTGCCTCCCATTCATACTGCGCGCTTTCGTAGTGGCGACCCGGAAGTATGGGCTCTGCAGGTGCCTCCATTCCTTCTGTGCGCTCTCCTAGCGGCGACTCGGAAGTATGGGCTCTGCAGGTGCCTCCATTCCTTCTGTGCGCTCTCCTAGCGGCGACCCGGAAGTATGGGCTCTGCAGGTGCCTCCATTCCTTCTGTGCGCTCTCCTAGCGGCGACCCGGAAGTATGGGCTCTGCAGGTGCCTCTCATTCATCCTGCGCGCTTTCGTAGCGCGACCCGGGGGTATGGGCTCTGCAGGTGCCTTCCATTCATCCTGCGCGCTTTCGTAGCGCGACCCGGGGGTATGGGCTCTGCAGGTGCCTTCCATTCCTTCTGTGTGCACTCTTAGCGGCGACCCGGAAGTATGGGCTCTGCAGGTGCCTTCCATTCTTTCTGTGTGCACTCTTAGCGGCGACCAGGAAGTACCAGGCAAAGTTAACTTTATTAAAGTGAACGTGAGCAACACAATGAAAGCACCAAGGTAGGTTAATGCCCTTGGGAGCATGAAGTAAGTCTTGAGGATGAAAGACGAGTGGCAGGGGGGTATACCAGGCATCCTTCGGGTCTGGGACTTGCCTTTTCGAGTTACATCGTTTCTTTTTCTAAAAGAGAATCATTAGGAAGTTGCATGCCCTTAAGATTCCAATTTGTTTGAACTGTTTGTGCCGTGGAAAGAAACCAGGGGAAGGGAGTTATACCTTGTAACTGTGAAGCTTGTTTTTTAAAAATCTTTTTTTTGAGTTTGCCGTTTCTTTTGAACTTGAACATTTGTGCATGTATAAGGCCAGAGACAATACTCTTAGGACGTTTTAATTACTTTTGAAGTGTGAGGGCTAGGATAGGATTTCAGACACTGGACATTTTATTTCAGACATCTTGACACTGCACAGACCCTTAATTTTGGTTGAGGTAGGGACATACCTCATAGCTGAGGCACAGTCAGACATTTTCAATCCTTTTATTATTTCAATAAAATCTTTAGTAATCACTATCAGTCTTCTGTGTGCACGTCTCATTCCTGGTACATCACAGTGGATAGAGAAAAACCTCATGGAGTGAGCACTCCAAAGGATTGGGAGGGTGGAGGTTAGGCAGAGGTCCAGGTTTCTAGAAACAATAACGCCCAGACAAAGGTCCACACCCTCAGATGGTGATGAGACATGAAAAGACAGATCATGACTAAAAACCATGTCTCATCAAATCTTAGTGATCCCGGTGTCTGCACTTTTATGCTAAAAAATTCATATCTCTCAGAAGGAGGAGTATTCTTTGACATGCAAGCCCTTCAGTAGAGATGAAGTCATCGAAACCATCCAAGAAGATTTTGCCGTAACCTGAAGGTGTAAAATATAGGACCATTCTGATATAGAATCAGAGGGAGGCAATTTTATGAGAAAAGAGCCAATTTGGCAGTCTTTGCCCCAATGTAACGGTGTACAATTGGAGATATGAAAATAAAATAATTTAAATAAATATATTTATATATTTATTTATGTTTACATTTTTATTTATATATTATTTCTACATATTTATATTTAAATATAATTTCAAATAATTGCCACTCCATCACCATGTCAGTGTTCCCTCCTGATCCATTTGATGGAATAGCCATCAGCTATTAACATGTGGAACACTCTCGCTTAGTCATCGGAGGACCGCGTTTCTGTTAATAATGTTATGTCTAAATTGTGATCAACAATGAATTCAGCGATAGTAGATACATTAGCCTCCACCGGTCTGGAAATCAGGAGGGCAAGGCGTAGGGTAGTGTTGAGATTTCAGGAAAATGGTATAGGTCTGCCTGTTTTAGAGTTGGAACCTTCTGGGTTCCTTTGTATAGAAATGTGGTTAAGTCAAATTTTGCAAAGAGCCCTAAGAGTAATTAACTTTGTTTAGAGCGATACAAGATTAGGAATAGCTTGTTGTGGGAGTAAACTAGTCAGTTAGATCCCATAGTCAAATTAAGGGGGAAAGGCATATTGAATTATTAGTGAAAATAAAATATTGCAGGGCAAGAAACAGACCTTAAATAATTGATGAGAATCTCTTGTTCATGGGGGCTCATAAAAGCAAAAGAGAGGGCAAAGAAACAAATGACCAGCAGGACCCACGGAACGGCAAAAGACTTAACAGTTCCAAACAAACTTTGGGCCCGATTGATGGACTTTTTGCAACTGTACAAAGTGTATTTCTGCAGTGCAAAGTCCATGCAAAGTCATTTTGTACTGCAACTACTACCGACCTTCCCGGTTGAGGTAAAATTCCTCAATAATCATAATATGGTCGGTGGAAGCAGGCAGTATACCATAATGAGCTCCCAAGAGAACATTTTGGTGACATTTAATTATTCACGACCCTTTGCAGGATAGACCCTCCACCTGTGGAAACAGAAAAATAATATGAGGCCGGGAAGCCCAGAAAGAAACACACTACCACAGGTTACAAAGAACATACAAATGCTTTATTTAAAAGCTACAACAGTTACCAAGGGCCTCATTATGACCCAGGCGGTAAGTTACCGCCTGGGTCGTACCTTTACCACCATGGCGTAAACTATGTTTACGCCATGGTGGTTGGCGGACTTACCGCCCCATTCCGAGGTTGGCGGGGCGGTAAGTCCCCAATCCCCATTTACCCTTCCCCATTCCCATTTTTGCCCCATAGGGCATAATGGGAGTGGGGAAGGCGTTAATTACGCCACCGTAAATTACGGTGGCGTAATTAACAACATGGTCCCTTAGCGCCATGGATTTTAACACCTGCTAAAAGCAGGTGTTAAATCCGCCATGGCGCTAAGGGACCTCGGAATCAGGCGGTAAGCGTCGGCGCTGTTTACGCCGCCGTAAACCCCCTTACCGCATGGGTCCTAATGAGGCCCCAAGTCAATTGACAAACGGATAGCTATTCGGCTCTCAGAGTAATATACAGAACTTCAACGAGGGTTCGATGTGTTAGTGAGAGACCGCACATTGAAATACCTGGGTCTTTTATACAGTTTGTCCAGCCCTTGGCCACCCCTCTCGCGGGTTAACCATTCTATGAGCCGGGCCTATGGGTTCCTTGCCAGGTCAATCCTGTAATATATGCATTTCGATTAGTTTCACTGATATAGTTGTACATTTACATATAGGTCAACGGTAGGACAAGGTCTCAGTTTGCGACCCCGACAAGTGGCCTGCAGGCATATTAATTATTCATGTGTACGGAGCTCACAACGGCCAGAATCTTACTCAGAATGTCATTCGGCCTCCATTTTGATGTTCAGAGTGACTTCCATATAACAAGAGAACCTAAAATGGCGGCTTAATCCAAGATGGCGACTTACATTACTTTCTCTAAGGTCAAGACCTTGCCGTGGAGTTTGTTCGCATATGATGTTTAGACAACTTGGCGTAGGCCAATATACATACAATTGTTGCAATAGGAGGCATAATATTGTTTCAATTCCGACACACCCTCTCTTGCCATGAATCTCTTTGAAGGTGAGCCTCCTGTCTCTTTGATCTTCGGCATGTTGCCTTCATGCAAACAGCTTTTCCTGGTGAGGCCAGAGACAAGATGGCTGCTGATGAAGAGCACATGACGATTGGGTGGTCTAGGCTAAAAGTTTCCCTACTGCACTATGACCTTTAGGTTCTGAGGAAGTGGTCTTCACCTGCAGTAACCCCAGAGACACATGATTGCTTCGGAGCCACTTCCTCTCACTAAAGGAAGAAGCCACGGAAAGAGAGAAAAAACTAGTCGAGAGGGAAAGGAGATCAGGCATACATCGACAGAACACGGAGAGTTCCTTGTGTCAGGGACACCTACGGAGAGCAGGGCCTGCCCCCGGCATGGGCCTTCTGTGCCGTTGCTCAGGCCTCCATTGTCGTGGGAGCCCCACAGACAGGCTCTGGGTGCCACTTATAAATCAAATAATTCAGCTTATTTTCAAGAGGTGCTGTGATGTATCCCAGCGTGGCTGGGCTGCCTTTCACCTCACAACACCCCTGATTCTCTAGGGAAAAATACCCACCCGTCCCTCGTTGGAGCCCAGACCCATCAGAAGGTCTATCCGCGCCCTCATAACGACTACTTATACTTTGCTTTGCAGAGCTTGTAAAGTGGAAGGTTCTTATAACTGATGGTTCCTTTCAGCAGCCATTGTTTAGGACAAGTTGTTCTTACCGTTTTGGTTAAAAAACTGAAAAGGGTGCATTTTTATTCTGAAAACACACACAAAGCATCAGTTAGCCACGTAAATCAATGCCTTCGCCCATGGCAGTTTTGTTGAAAGTCATATTTTCCTCTCATTCTTTATGAAGCATGTCTTTGTCAAACAATGGAAAACAATCACATTAACTTTCCATAAATGTTTGTGATGGCTAGAAGTTATGCTATGTCATGTTATCTTGTACTGTGGTCCGCTACCACCCAAGGGCAGTCTCCAGGCGCTCACGTGGCTCTGCAAGAGAAGAGGGCGGGGTTGGTTAATGGGGATAGAGGAACAGGATAGGTCCAGAACCAGGAGAAACTGGCATCTGTGTGTGTGTTGGCTTGCAGATGGGATGCTTGCGTGCACTGGCTTGTTGTAGCCATAAGGGGAAGGTCCAGTGCCTCGGGTTGTTTGTTGTATGCTGGTGTTTGTTATGTTGGGTGTGTATTGTGTGTTACATGTGTAGATTTGCTGGTAGTTATAGTTGTGATTGTGTGCACTGGATTGTTGTATCCGTAGGGGGAAGGTCCAGTGTCTGGATGGTTTGTTTCTATGTGGGTGTTTGTCATGTTGGGTGCGTGTTTTGTGTGTTTCATGTGTCGTTTGGCTGGTAGTTATGGTTGTGTACGCTGGCTTGTTGTATCCATAGGGGTAAGGTCTATCTAATGTGACGCATGGCTAGTCTTCACAATTCTATCCAGTGCGACACATGGCTAGTCTTCACAATTCTATCCAGTGTGACACATGGCTAATCTGAACCAATTCTATCCGGTGCGACACATGGCTAGTCTTCACAATTTTCTCCAGTGCGACACATGGCTAATTTTCACAATTCTATCCAGTGCGACACATGGCTAGTCTTCACAATTCTATCCAGTGCGACACATGGCTAGTCTTCACAATTCTATCCAGTTTGACACATGGCTAATCTTCACAATTCTATCCAGTGCGACATATGGCTAGTCTTCACAATTCTATCCAGTGCGACACATGGCTAATCTTCACAATTCTATCCAGTGCGACACATTTATTTATTTATTTATTTGTTTGCATTTGTATCGCACACTTGCAGCCCAAGGGCATCGAGGCACTGTTACATGAATATGTAAGAAGTTTGACATACAGGTTGAGGCGCCATTAGGCTTCTTGGTTAATTACAACATAGCATGAGCAAGTTACATACATGCAAAACGATAGAGAACAGTAGGTTGGTTCTACATAAGAAGGATGGTACCAGTTTACAACTTTTCAGTTGAAGAGCGAAGTTTTGATGGCTTTCCGGAAAGCTTGGTGGGATTCGATCTGTCTCAGGTGAGGAGGGAGTGCGTTCCAGTGTGTGGCGGCCAGTGTGGGAAAGCGGGAGCCGCCTGCTCGGGCTTTACGGATTTGAGGTGTGAGGATAGTGTTGGAATAGCCTTCTCTGAGGGGTCTTGAGGCGGTATGCCTCGTGATTCTTTGTGATAAGTATGGGGGTGCGAGCTCATGGAGGCATTTGTGGGTGAAGGCCAGCGTTTTAAAGACAATTCTCTCTTTGACTGGAAGCCAGTGGACCTGTCTTCTCACTTCACTGATGTGGTCTCTCCTGGATGTTCCAGTGGCTGCCCTGAGTGTGTTATTTTGCACCAGCTGGAGTTTGTTGAGTTTTTTTTGGGAAGTCCCATTGAGGAGAGCATTGCAATAATCAAGCCTAGAGCCAATTATCGCCCTTGCAATAGTCAGGCAGTTCTCCCGGGATAGGAGGGGTCTAGCTGCGTTTAGCACTTTGGTGTAGTACGCAGAAGATGAGGCAATGCCATTAACCTGCCTGTCCATAGTCAGGTCGGCGTCCAAGTAGACTCCGAGGGTCTTGACATTGTTAGAGACTTTGATGGGAATGCTGTCAATAGAGAAGGATGAGTACTGCTCATCGAGGTTGCCCCGGGTGGTGGGTGATCCTATGAGCAGGAGCTCAGTTTTTTTGCTGTTGAGGCAGAGCCAATTGTTCGCCATCCAGGATTGGATGGTGGAGTAGATGGAAGTGAGTGTGGTAAGATCTGCGTCATAGTACCCTGTGACTGGAATAAGCACCTGCGTATCATCGGCATAGTTGGTGTATGAGATGTGCATTGCGTCAAGGATGCTGAACAAGGGTCTTGTAAAGAGGTTGTAGAGGGTAGGTGCAATGCACGAACCCTGTGGGACGCCACATTTAATGTGGCTGGGGGTGGCACAGGCAGTGTCGGTAAATACTTTCATGACTCTCTGCTGGAGAAAGGAGGTGATCCATTCACATGCCTTTAGGGAGAAGTTGGCCTCAGAAGCTAGATGGCGACACAGAGTGTTGTGATCAACCAGATCAAAGGCTGCTGACAAGTCAAGGAGCAGGAGGAGCGCAGGTTTGCCTGTGTCTCTGATATCATCCATTTGGTTCTTTAGGTCTAAGAGGGCCGTCTCAGTGCTGTGTCGAGGGCGGAAGTTGGATTGCCGTAGTGCAAGAACACTGTTCTTTTCCAAAAATTCTTGGACTTGCAGGTAGGCTGCTTTGTCAAGAATTTTTAGTAGAAATGGGACGGTGGTGATGGGCCTATAGTTCCCAGGAACCGTTGGGTCAAGGGAAGGTTTCTTGAGGAGCGGGCGAACCCATGCTTCCTTAAGACCAGATGGAATGTGTCCAGACTGGAAGGATGAATTTATGAATGCAGTAAGGAAAGGTGCTAGGATTTGTGCCGAGTCTTTGATGAGTTGGGCGGGACAAGTGTCTCCTTTGCAGTTGGAGGGTTTGATGGCTTTGAGCAGGGTGATCACTTCAGGTTCGGTCATATCTCTGAAGTGGAAGGTGGAAGGTGAGGGGGGTGTAGTCATGGGCTGTTTAGGTGTAGCGTTATGTAAGCTGGCTATGAGGTTATTGAGAGCTTTTTGGTGGCCGCAGATTTTATTTTGGAGTAGGTTGAGTTCGTCAAGCATGGCTGACTAAATGCTGTTGCACCAGTTCTCATCTTTAAGGAGAGAAGGAGGTGGTGCAGAGGGCTTTTCTAATTCCCTGAAGATAGGGAATAGTTCTTTGGAACATGATTTGGCATCGTTGATCCTAGAGTTGAATGCTGAGGATTTGGCTAAGGTGATGTTGGCTTTATAAGAGATGGAAATGGCTTTGAAGGCATTCCTTGTGGCTTCTGAAGGATTAGCTTTCCAAGCGGAGAGTGCAGCCCTCTTCAGTGAGCGCTGGTCAAGCAGATCTTTTGAAAACTGCATTAGAGTGTTTGATTTTCATGGCTTTTTTTAGAGTGAGTGGAGCTATGGAATCGACTGCTAGGGTGACAATTTCTTTGAAGGTGTTTGCTAGAGTTTCTGGGTCTTTGGAGAAGGGGGCCTGAAGGCCTGGCACCTGTAGGAAGGGTGCTAAGTTTTGGGCTGTGAGTAGGCGTGAGCTCCTTTGCAAGTGCTGCAGGGAGGGGGGTAATAGGTTCAGGGGGGCCTTTTTTAGTATTGATATTGAATTGAAGAAAGTGGTGATCAGACCAGGGGGTGGGGCTGTTAGCGACCATTTGGATGGAACAGTTATGTTGGCTGATCCAGTCTAGGGTGCGTCCTTTGATGTGGGTAGGGTCTGTGATAGATTGTGTGAAGCCCAAGGTGGTGAGGGCCTTCTTGAGGGATCTGGCGTGGGAGTCCTTAGGGTCGTTGAGTCCTAGGTTAAAATCACCCAGTACGATGACTTGTGAGGTCTTTTTAATGTTGTCTGACAATGTGTGGATGAGGGCGTCATGGAAGTCTTTGATAGGACCAGGAGGTCTGTAAACAATATGCAGGTTGATAGTGCAGTTGTGGGAGAAATACATTTTTAGTGGGAGGTAGTCTGAGTTGTGGACCAGTTTCCCTTCCACTTCTCTGATGGATAGACTTTCACGGGCAATGAAGGCTACACCCCCTCCTCTCTGGGGGGCCCGATCTTTTCTGAAGATAGTGTACCCTTGTGGAATGGCGAGAGATAGTGCTGGGCCTGAGCTCTCATTGAGCCAGGTTTCAGTGATGATTAGGATATCAAGGTTGTTATTTATGATGAGGTCATTAATGTCTAGGCCATGGGCAGGTAATGAGCGGGCGTTAACTAGGGCACACCTGAGGATCGTATTGGTCTTAGAGGATATGGAGGCATCATGCAGAGGGGCAGCGGAGGGCAGGGTGAACATAGCAGCATCAGTAGTGGGCAACACAACACCATCAATAGTGGCCAGCAAAGCATTAGACACAGGGGCCACAGAGGGCTTAGGCATGGGCAACATAGCAGCATCAGTAGTGGGCAACACAACACCATCAATAGTGGCCAGCACAGCATTAGACACAGGAGCCACGTAGGGCTTAGGCATGGGCAACATAGCAGCATCAGTAGTGGGCAACACGACACCATCAGTAGTGGCCAGCACAGCATTAGACACAGGGGCCATGGAGGGCTTAGGCATGGGCAACATAGCAGCATCAGTAGTGGGCAACACGACACCATCAATAGTGGGCAGCAAAGCAATAGACACAGGGACCACGGAGGGCTTAGGCATGGACAACATAGCAGCATCAGTAGTGGGCAACACAACACCATCAATAGTGGCCAGCAAAGCATTAGACACAGGTGCCACGGAGGGCTTAGGCATGGGCAACATAGCAGCATCAGTAGTGGGCAACACAACACCATCAATAGTGGCCAGCAAAGCATTAGACACAGGTGCCACGCAGGGCTTAGGCATGGGCAACATAGCAGCATCAGTAGTGGGCAACACAACACCATCAATAGTGGCCAGCACAGCATTAGACACAGGGGCCACAGAGGGCTTAGGCATGGACAACATAGCAGCATCAATGGTGGGCAGCACAACACCATCAATAGTGGGCAGCACAGCATTAGACACAAGGGCCACGGAGGGCCTAGGCATGGGCAACATAGCAGCATCAGTAGTGGGCAACACAACACGATCAATAGTGGCCAGCACAGCATTAGACACAGGGGCCACGGAGGGCTTAGGCATGGGCAACATAGCAGCATCAGTAGTGGGCAACACAACACCATCAATAGTGGGCAGCACAGCAATAGACACAGGGGCCACGGAGGGCTTAGGCATGGGCAACATAGCAGCATCAGTAGTGGGCAACACAACACCATCAATAGTAGGCAGCACAGCATTAGACACAGGGGCCACGGAGGGCTTAGGCATGGGCAACATAGCAGCATCAGTAGTGGGCAACACAACACCATCAATAGTGGGCAGCACAGCATTAGACACAGGGGCCACGGAGGGCTTAGGCATGGGCAACATAGCAGCATCAGTAGTGGGCAACACAACACCATCAATAGTGGGAGCACAGCATTAGACATAGGGGCCACGGAGGGCTTAGGCATGGGCAACATAGCAGCATCAATAGTGGGCAACATATTGTGGGGCTTAAGGGCCACAGAGGCCGTGGGCGTAGTATGACCATCTTTCACAGTAGTGAGCATAATGGCCACAGGGGGCTCGGGTGCTGGACGCGTAGTGGTCCCAACGTTTTTGATCATTATAGTCATTGGTGCTTGGGCCTCCGGGATAGGCGGTGTGAAAGCTCGGGTCTCAGGGCAGTATAGTGCGAAATGTGGGCGCACTGAGGAAGGAGCGCATCTGTAACCTAACCTTAGGTTACGTAAAATAATGCTGGGCGTGAGGTGTGACTGCAAATGAGAGCGTGTGCACGACCGCAGCCGTGCATTTCTGTGGCAGGCAGAGAGAGGGACTGGTTTCTCTTTCTGGGGGCGCATAGCCGTAATGGTAGTTTTTTGAGTCTTAACTTTAGGCAAAGTGCTTTGCAGCGCCTCCCGCGCCATCGAGCAGCGGAGAGCTGCAGAGAGGGAGAAAGGCCTTTTCCAACGGCCTTCTCCTTGTGGCTTCTCTTCTGCTGCTAATCTTCACAATTCTATCTGGTGCTACACATGGCTAATCTGAACCAATTTATCGAAATGTGACGCATGGCTAATCTTCACAATTCTATCTGGTGCGACACATGGCTAATCTGAACCAATCTATCTAAATGTGACGCAAGGCTTATCTTCACAATTATATCTAGTGCGACACAGGGCTAATCTTAACCAATCTATCTAAATGTGACGCATGCATAATCTTTGAACCTAGATAAGTTAGTACTGCTACTGACCAGGTGTGTCCCCAAATGTTGTCAATAAATGCAACAAATATATCATAATGATGGGAATCCTGGTATTGGTGGTACTCTTGGGAAAACCTCTAAATTACTACTCCATGGGGATGTCCAGAAAGAAAGTAATGATTAAGCAAAGAAGATCACATACAACCATGATGGTGAATAAACGTGGTTTGTATTAAAATGAAACACATTCAATTAAAAATAAAAAACATTCAGACATGAACAGGAAAACATTTCTAAATAATTTGTGTGTGGAAAACTTAAATAATCAAACCATAAATGCATAATGTAATCACAGTTTAGCTTTCATACAAAGATCAGTGCTAAGTCATTGATCATGTAGCACACTTGTGAAGTCATAAAGGCTATGCTTCAGTGCAAAAGGTGGGTGTAGGGTGCTACCCGTACACCGTATTCAAAACAACATCTAAATTTTTCGATGCTGTTGCTTGCAGGTGCCGTATTAAACACAATATCTAAATTTTTCGATGATATTACAGGTGCCAACGTGGCAGGGGGACCGTAGTCTTGGTTTCAAATATAGGTCTGGTAATAAATAGTCCATAGACCCAAAAACATCCTTATTAATACGAATAACCCCCTTGCGTATGGTACACGTTTCGGCGGCGGAAATGTCCAGCTCCAATTGCATCAGCCGGAACAGTATTACTCTGGCTAATCTTCACAATTCTATCCAGTGCGACACATTTATTTATTTATTTATTTGTTTGCATTTGTATCGCACACTTGCAGCCCAAGGGCATCGAGGCACTGTTACATGAATATGTAAGAAGTTTGACATACAGGTTGAGGCGCCATTAGGCTTCTTGGTTAATTACAACATAGCATGAGCAAGTTACATACATGCAAAACGATAGAGAACAGTAGGTTGGTTCTACATAAGAAGGATGGTACCAGTTTACAACTTTTCAGTTGAAGAGCGAAGTTTTGATGGCTTTCCGGAAAGCTTGGTGGGATTCGATCTGTCTCAGGTGAGGAGGGAGTGCGTTCCAGTGTGTGGCGGCCAGTGTGGGAAAGCGGGAGCCGCCTGCTCGGGCTTTACGGATTTGAGGTGTGAGGATAGTGTTGGAATAGCCTTCTCTGAGGGGTCTTGAGGCGGTATGCCTCGTGATTCTTTGTGATAAGTATGGGGGTGCGAGCTCATGGAGGCATTTGTGGGTGAAGGCCAGCGTTTTAAAGACAATTCTCTCTTTGACTGGAAGCCAGTGGACCTGTCTTCTCACTTCACTGATGTGGTCTCTCCTGGATGTTCCAGTGGCTGCCCTGAGTGTGTTATTTTGCACCAGCTGGAGTTTGTTGAGTTTTTTTTGGGAAGTCCCATTGAGGAGAGCATTGCAATAATCAAGCCTAGAGCCAATTATCGCCCTTGCAATAGTCAGGCAGTTCTCCCGGGATAGGAGGGGTCTAGCTGCGTTTAGCACTTTGGTGTAGTACGCAGAAGATGAGGCAATGCCATTAACCTGCCTGTCCATAGTCAGGTCGGCGTCCAAGTAGACTCCGAGGGTCTTGACATTGTTAGAGACTTTGATGGGAATGCTGTCAATAGAGAAGGATGAGTACTGCTCATCGAGGTTGCCCCGGGTGGTGGGTGATCCTATGAGCAGGAGCTCAGTTTTTTTGCTGTTGAGGCAGAGCCAATTGTTCGCCATTCAGGATTGGATGGTGGAGTAGATGGAAGTGAGTGTGGTAAGATCTGCGTCATAGTACCCTGTGACTGGAATAAGCACCTGCGTATCATCGGCATAGTTGGTGTATGAGATGTGCATTGCGTCAAGGATGCTGAACAAGGGTCTTGTAAAGAGGTTGTAGAGGGTAGGTGCAATGCACGAACCCTGTGGGACGCCACATTTAATGTGGCTGGGGGTGGCACAGGCAGTGTCGGAAAATACTTTCATGACTCTCTGCTGGAGAAAGGAGGTGATCCATTCACATGCCTTTAGGGAGAAGTTGGCCTCAGAAGCTAGATGGCGACACAGAGTGTTGTGATCAACCAGATCAAAGGCTGCTGACAAGTCAAGGAGCAGGAGGAGCGCAGGTTTGCCTGTGTCTCTGATATCATCCATTTGGTTCTTTAGGTCTAAGAGGGCCGTCTCAGTGCTGTGTCGAGGGCGGAAGTTGGATTGCCGTAGTGCAAGAACACTGTTCTTTTCCAAAAATTCTTGGACTTGCAGGTAGGCTGCTTTGTCAAGAATTTTTAGTAGAAATGGGACGGTGGTGATGGGCCTATAGTTCCCAGGAACCGTTGGGTCAAGGGAAGGTTTCTTGAGGAGCGGGCGAACCCATGCTTCCTTAAGACCAGATGGAATGTGTCCAGACTGGAAGGATGAATTTATGAATGCAGTAAGGAAAGGTGCTAGGATTTGTGCCGAGTCTTTGATGAGTTGGGCGGGACAAGTGTCTCCTTTGCAGTTGGAGGGTTTGATGGCTTTGAGCAGGGTGATCACTTCAGGTTCGGTCATATCTCTGAAGTGGAAGGTGGAAGGTGAGGGGGGTGTAGTCATGGGCTGTTTAGGTGTAGCGTTATGTAAGCTGGCTATGAGGTTATTGAGAGCTTTTTGGTGGCCGCAGATTTTATTTTGGAGTAGGTTGAGTTTGTCAAGCATGGCTGACTAAATGCTGTTGCACCAGTTCTCATCTTTAAGGAGAGAAGGAGGTGGTGCAGAGGGCTTTTCTAATTCCCTGAAGATAGGGAATAGTTCTTTGGAACATGATTTGGCATCGTTGATCCTAGAGTTGAATGCTGAGGATTTGGCTAAGGTGATGTTGGCTTTATAAGAGATGGAAATGGCTTTGAAGGCATTCCTTGTGGCTTCTGAAGGATTAGCTTTCCAAGCGGAGAGTGCAGCCCTCTTCAGTGAGCGCTGGTCAAGCAGATCTTTTGAAAACTGCATTAGAGTGTTTGATTTTCATGGCTTTTTTTAGAGTGAGTGGAGCTATGGAATCGACTGCTAGGGTGACGATTTCTTTGAAGGTGTTTGCTAGAGTTTCTGGGTCTTTGGAGAAGGGGGCCTGAAGGCCTGGCACCTGTAGGAAGGGTGCTAAGTTTTGGGCTGTGAGTAGGCGTGAGCTCCTTTGCAAGTGCTGCAGGGAGGGGGGTAATAGGTTCAGGGGGGCCTTTTTTAGTATTGATATTGAATTGAAGAAAGTGGTGATCAGACCAGGGGGTGGGGCTGTTAGCGACCATTTGGATGGAACAGTTATGTTGGCTGATCCAGTCTAGGGTGCGTCCTTTGATGTGGGTAGGGTCTGTGATAGATTGTGTGAAGCCCAAGGTGGTGAGGGCCTTCTTGAGGGATCTGGCGTGGGAGTCCTTAGGGTCGTTGAGTCCTAGGTTAAAATCACCCAGTACGATGACTTGTGAGGTCTTTTTAATGTTGTCTGACAATGTGTGGATGAGGGCGTCATGGAAGTCTTTGATAGGACCAGGAGGTCTGTAAACAATATGCAGGTTGATAGTGCAGTTGTGGGAGAAATACATTTTTAGTGGGAGGTAGTCTGAGTTGTGGACCAGTTTCCCTTCCACTTCTCTGATGGATAGACTTTCACGGGCAATGAAGGCTACACCCCCTCCTCTCTGGGGGGCCCGATCTTTTCTGAAGATAGTGTACCCTTGTGGAATGGCGAGAGATAGTGCTGGGCCTGAGCTCTCATTGAGCCAGGTTTCAGTGATGATTAGGATATCAAGGTTGTTATTTATGATGAGGTCATTAATGTCTAGGCCATGGGCA
The DNA here is from genome assembly GCF_040938575.1 of Ambystoma mexicanum. Taxonomy (NCBI): domain Eukaryota; kingdom Metazoa; phylum Chordata; class Amphibia; order Caudata; family Ambystomatidae; genus Ambystoma; species Ambystoma mexicanum. Next base: position 1,676,073,155 of record NC_090929.1, on the reverse strand, counting down.
GGTAATGAGCGGGCGTTAACTAGGGCACACCTGAGGATCGTATTGGTCTTAGAGGATATGGAGGCATCATGCAGAGGGGCAGCGGAGGGCAGGGTGAACATAGCAGCATCAGTAGTGGGCAACACAACACCATCAATAGTGGCCAGCAAAGCATTAGACACAGGGGCCACAGAGGGCTTAGGCATGGGCAACATAGCAGCATCAGTAGTGGGCAACACAACACCATCAATAGTGGCCAGCACAGCATTAGACACAGGAGCCACGTAGGGCTTAGGCATGGGCAACATAGCAGCATCAGTAGTGGGCAACACGACACCATCAGTAGTGGCCAGCACAGCATTAGACACAGGGGCCATGGAGGGCTTAGGCATGGGCAACATAGCAGCATCAGTAGTGGGCAACACGACACCATCAATAGTGGGCAGCAAAGCAATAGACACAGGGACCACGGAGGGCTTAGGCATGGACAACATAGCAGCATCAGTAGTGGGCAACACAACACCATCAATAGTGGCCAGCAAAGCATTAGACACAGGTGCCACGGAGGGCTTAGGCATGGGCAACATAGCAGCATCAGTAGTGGGCAACACAACACCATCAATAGTGGCCAGCAAAGCATTAGACACAGGTGCCACGCAGGGCTTAGGCATGGGCAACATAGCAGCATCAGTAGTGGGCAACACAACACCATCAATAGTGGCCAGCACAGCATTAGACACAGGGGCCACGGAGGGCTTAGGCATGGACAACATAGCAGCATCAATGGTGGGCAGCACAACACCATCAATAGTGGGCAGCACAGCATTAGACACAAGGGCCACGGAGGGCCTAGGCATGGGCAACATAGCAGCATCAGTAGTGGGCAACACAACACGATCAATAGTGGCCAGCACAGCATTAGACACAGGGGCCACGGAGGGCTTAGGCATGGGCAACATAGCAGCATCAGTAGTGGGCAACACAACACCATCAATAGTGGGCAGCACAGCAATAGACACAGGGGCCACGGAGGGCTTAGGCATGGGCAACATAGCAGCATCAGTAGTGGGCAACACAACACCATCAATAGTAGGCAGCACAGCATTAGACACAGGGGCCACGGAGGGCTTAGGCATGGGCAACATAGCAGCATCAGTAGTGGGCAACACAACACCATCAATAGTGGGCAGCACAGCATTAGACACAGGGGCCACGGAGGGCTTAGGCATGGGCAACATAGCAGCATCAGTAGTGGGCAACACAACACCATCAATAGTGGGAGCACAGCATTAGACATAGGGGCCACGGAGGGCTTAGGCATGGGCAACATAGCAGCATCAATAGTGGGCAACATATTGTGGGGCTTAAGGGCCACAGAGGCCGTGGGCGTAGTATGACCATCTTTCACAGTAGTGAGCATAATGGCCACAGGGGGCTCGGGTGCTGGACGCGTAGTGGTCCCAACGTTTTTGATCATTATAGTCATTGGTGCTTGGGCCTCCGGGATAGGCGGTGTGAAAGCTCGGGTCTCAGGGCAGTATAGTGCGAAATGTGGGCGCACTGAGGAAGGAGCGCATCTGTAACCTAACCTTAGGTTACGTAAAATAATGCTGGGCGTGAGGTGTGACTGCAAATGAGAGCGTGTGCACGACCGCAGCCGTGCATTTCTGTGGCAGGCAGAGAGAGGGACTGGTTTCTCTTTCTGGGGGCGCATAGCCGTAATGGTAGTTTTTTGAGTCTTACCTTTAGGCAAAGTGCTTTGCAGCGCCTCCCGCGCCATCGAGCAGCGGAGAGCTGCAGAGAGGGAGAAAGGCCTTTTCCAACGGCCTTCTCCTTGTGGCTTCTCTTCTGCTGCTAATCTTCACAATTCTATCTGGTGCTACACATGGCTAATCTGAACCAATTTATCGAAATGTGACGCATGGCTAATCTTCACAATTCTATCTGGTGCGACACATGGCTAATCTGAACCAATCTATCTAAATGTGACGCAAGGCTTATCTTCACAATTATATCTAGTGCGACACAGGGCTAATCTTAACCAATCTATCTAAATGTGACGCATGCATAATCTTTGAACCTAGATAAGTTAGTACTGCTACTGACCAGGTGTGTCCCCAAATGTTGTCAATAAATGCAACAAATATATCATAATGATGGGAATCCTGGTATTGGTGGTACTCTTGGGAAAACCTCTAAATTACTACTCCATGGGGATGTCCAGAAAGAAAGTAATGATTAAGCAAAGAAGATCACATACAACCATGATGGTGAATAAACGTGGTTTGTATTAAAATGAAACACATTCAATTAAAAATAAAAAACATTCAGACATGAACAGGAAAACATTTCTAAATAATTTGTGTGTGGAAAACTTAAATAATCAAACCATAAATGCATAATGTAATCACAGTTTAGCTTTCATACAAAGATCAGTGCTAAGTCATTGATCATGTAGCACACTTGTGAAGTCATAAAGGCTATGCTTCAGTGCAAAAGGTGGGTGTAGGGTGCTACCCGTACACCGTATTCAAAACAACATCTAAATTTTTCGATGCTGTTGCTTGCAGGTGCCGTATTAAACACAATATCTAAATTTTTCGATGATATTATAGGTGCCAACGTGGCAGGGGGACCGTAGTCTTGGTTTCAAATATAGGTCTGGTAATAAATAGTCCATAGACCCAAAAACATCCTTATTAATACGAATAACCCCCTTGCGTATGGTACACGTTTCGGCGGCGGAAATGTCCAGCTCCAATTGCATCAGCCGGAACAGTATTACTCTGAATGAATCGCCTTCATCAGGGCAAATAAGAGGCCCCTGTGGTAAAAAATCAAAACACAAGAAAACAGTAATAAATAGGGTGTTCCTGTGTGTGAGCTCCTCAGTTCTTTCTGGACATCACTGGGATTGGTAGTACCCATAATTGAATTAAGTAAAAGTGGGAACCGTGTGGGTGGTTCTATTGGAAACATTAAATGCAAGAATAAAGGGCACAGGAAATGTAGCAAGGAAATCAACACGTGGTGATAGAGTTGGTAAGTGGTGGTGGGGAAGAAAAAACCTTACTCACCACTAAGACCTTGTCATGAATCATGCTTGTGCATAATCTTCACAAATCTATCTAAATGTGATGCATGGATAATCTTCACAAGTCTATCTAGAGCGACACTTGGCTAATCTTCACAAATCTATTTAAATGTGATGCATGGCTAATCTCAACCAATCTATCTAAATGCGACGCATGCCTAACCTTCCCAAATATAAGTGTGACGTGTGGCTAAGCTTCACAAATGTATATAAAAGTTCTGCATGGCTAATCTTCACAATTCTATCTACTGTGACGCATGGCTAATCTTCACAATTCTACCTACTGTGACGCATGGCTTATCTTCAGAAATGCATCTCAATGTGACGCTTGGCTAATCTTCACAAATCTACTGGACACATGGCAAATCATCAGAATTTTGTATATTGTAACTCGTTTCCTGCCAGCACTATACATCTGTGGTCAACACCTTTCCTGCCCCCACAGTACATCTTAGTGCAACACATTCCTGGCCCCCAAAATACAGCTATATCTATACCGATGTCTGCCCCCAAACATACATTAAGTGTACCACATTTCCTCCCCCAGAATCCATCTACGTCTTGAAAGTACATTTACACAACCCACAAGCAATATTTTTGCCTTCTGTTAAATTGCATTCTGGTATTAGTAGTCTTCCATTCAAGATGGGGGAAACTGACTCCCCTATCATACTCTTTTTGCTTAACCTACTTCTTTAAATATGTATACATTATAATTTGTGTTCTTTTCAAGTCACCTTTACAAAATAGAGTATTGCTGAAAGACAACCATGGGGATGGGGAGGGATAAGGCGACGAGGGCGTGCCAGCCATGTTCATTAGCTAGGGATGAGGGAAGGAAGATAACCGCCTGGAGGGGCTGATTTCCCTGGACCTGGCATGTGATGATTCTCAACATTCAAGTCTAGGGTACATGTGGGTGGACAGTTTCTGCCCACTGTTTCCAAAGGGTGGATGCCATCCCGCTTAGGTTACTTTGAGGTTGGCATTATAAAAAAGATGTAAGCTTTCTCTCCTCCTCTCCGCTGCTGAGCTCCTGACTGAAACCGCACAGATCCCCTGGCTACCCTCTGATCTCAGGCCCAGGTCCACCCCGCTAGTTGCACGCCTGCACTGCCTCCCGGGCAACACCTGCACTTGGGGCTATTTCTGTATCCATACAGTCCCCTACCAGGTCTCAAGACTTGATGTCTGCACTTACCGATGCACTTGCCACAAGCTGGCTGCACTTTTTACCTATTGTTCTTATTATTTTACTGTTCATCCTATGTATTGCACTAACCCTTCCCCCGCATTTTTCCTTTCCCCGCTCCCCTGCACTTGCGCGATCTCAATGTCACCAGGCCTAGTAAGATCGCTGTCTTTGTATTCCCACTGTTCCCCCTCCCCTGCCTCGTTGCGCCTTGAAACACTTGTGTATAGGCGCGTTATATATGCCAGATCATGTCATATTTTCGTGTGTGTTCACCCACCACCATCTGATCCCAGATTGTCACATTCCCAGGGCAGACACTCCCAAGAGCACATGAAAGTATCATCAAAGCATGTCTTGTATTTGGGATGTTGCTTTGCAGTGAATATTTTAGATTGTTGGGTTTAGAAGGTTAAAACCTTTCACACTTAGCTGACAATGTTATAAGAACATATTCGATCTTTTCCGGGTTGTTATGATACATTTTTTGATAGGCCAATGCTTATTTGTCCTGTGTACCTTTCTACTATTAAAAAGGGCCAACTGGATAACTGCCAGGCTATAATGCAAGTCTATGCAAAAAGGACTAGCATACTCGTCCATGCACTTAAGGGGTTAAAATGCATTCCTTTCCTGTATTTGTATCAATGAGCCCCACCGCCCCTGCAGGTTTTTTAGGTCTTGGGCCTTGCTGATTTTGTTAATACATGAAGACCTTGTAAGGTACTTACCCTCACAGCCTCACAGCTGTTCCTGTAAACAGGGTCTGCTTCAATCGCTTTACATGTGGCCCTGCCTCCCCCAGGTCCTATCCCTACCCTGACATCCCTGAATCCTACAGTCACAACCGGAGACATTGGGCGTCATTACGAATGTGGCAGCCACAGAATAAACGGTGCCAAAAAGGGACCGGCACCGTTCATTCCGGGCCGCCACATTACGAGTTCTGCAGCGGGTCCCGCTCTGGACGCCTGGCCAGACCAGACGTGCAGAGCTTGACCCGCTAGCAGTCCAGGATGCTAACAACCGGCCCGTCATTAACCCGGCCCATTGTTAGCATTCTCCCCATTCCCGTTGAGACCTATGGGGGCTCAAATGGGAATGGGGATGTACCGGGTCCGGGTCCCGCGAAAGGGAAATACAGGGCCCTCCAAGGTCGGAATGGCCTGGTAAGTCCCCTTTTGCGGGACCCGGGCCGAGTTTGGGGGTAGCCATGCCACTAAAAACAGCAAGGCTACCTCCAAACTCGTAATGAGGCCCATTATGTAGGTATTTAGCTTAAAATATTAAAAGCGCTGCTTGGCGATTCATTCAAAAGCATCACCCTCTGTAGCTCTGGATGAAAAGCTGATTGCTACCTTTGACAATAAGGCCAGGCCCTGAAGCTTGTCGAGTTACCGGCGTGTAATACAATAATATAAAATAAATAAATATGTACAGCACAAAAATAAAAGCAATCAAGGAACTGCTGTTAAACACGTTCCCTTTAGTTCGCAAAACACAATCACAATGTTTTTCACTGCACTGCAAAGTCAGATGGCGTTTTCAAAGCAAAGTTGCCCAGGGTCCTGTGACAAACAGCATGTCTACCAGCTGCAGCTAGCTACGTGTGTGTGCACGAGCCCGAGTTCCAGGCCGCTCTTAAATCTGGCTTTCCCAGCCATCCGAAGTGTGTGCTCCTGGGCAAATCACTTTCTCGCCTTTACTTGTGTGCCAAAATGAGAAGTCTCTAGAAGTGATTCTGGTGAAGCTGCTGCCCCGAAACAGTCTTCCTCCTGATAGTGCCAGATATGTAATAGCTAGCCGGGCTGGCATCATCGTTTACTTGGAGCCGGGGCAATTCATGGACTGGCACTGTTAAGTTCCGCCCTGCGTCCCGCTAAGCGGTGACGCAGGGGGGTCCTAAATAAAAGCCCCGCCCCGCGTTCGGGAGGCAGTTCCGGGGCCGACCAGCAACCTGTGTGGGTGTATGATCATTCGGCTCCCGCTGGAGCTGCGCAACAGGCCGCGCGGCCTACCAGCATTCTGCCAGCCCCCGCGCGCGCAGGCCGAGGGCTGACAACATAACAATGGCGACGAGGCGAGATGAACGCCACTACACGCTCGGTGTTTTGAAGGCACCCTAACGCCCTACAGCCATCGCGGCGAAATTTTTGGACACCCGGTGGGGGTGGAATCACACACGTGACCCCCCACCCCAAAAAAAAAACAAAAAAAAAAAAAACAATTTTTCTCTCTTCCTTCTCTCTGCCACTCCGTTTTTCGCCCCATCCACCATGACCAAAGCTTTTCCTCTGGGCACTGGAGAACCTGGTGGCATCTGGCATCTAACACCAGAGGGCAGCAACACAGAGTGACGGGAGCACCAGGCCCTGAACTGTCCCACACAGCGCCTGGGAACGGCAGCACCTCCAAGGTAGGCCCGACGTCGCGGCGCTGGTGGTCGTCGGAAGAACTCACGACAACACCGATCAGGTCCACGCCAACATGGCGGCCGGCACGTCCACGCCTGGGCCCACCACGCCGTCCAGAATTGCGGCGAACCTGTCCATGACGTCACCTCCACCTCGCACACACGGGAGTTCGTCGACACTGGTCCAGCCGTTTGACCCATTCACGGATCCATCATCGAGCGGACCCAGATGGCAGCTGTGGATTCAGAAATTTGAGATGGCGATGGAGTGCAAAGAGATTACGGCGCCCAGGAAAATGAAGGCACACCTACTACTCAGCGTGGGTGACGAGGTACTGCGCATTTTCAACTCCCTGAACGTTGATGATGGCCAGGATGCATACCAAAGCGCGAAAGATGCCCTCACGGCTCATTTTCTCCCTCAACTAAATCCAGACTATGAGACGTTTCTCTTCTGCACCACCTTACAGGCAGCGGAGGAAACCCTTGATGCATATCACACCCGTCTGAGAAAGCTAGCCATGTCCGGCGAGTTCACGAACGTGGAGAGGGAGATCAGGAGGCAAATCATCAACGGGATACACTCGGAAAAGCTAAGGCGCCTGATACTTAGCGAAAAGGGTATTCCCCTACAGCGGATCCTTGAACTAGGACGTCAAAGGGAACTGGCCCACACCAGAGCGGCCAACATGGAGGCCACGCTACACAGGCTGCAACCTGCTCTCAACACAGCTATGGTGGCCCGGATCACCAACAGACAATCCTCGAGGGACGACAACAGTGGAGGTTACGGCCAAAACAGGTGGCAACCGCGCATTCCGGGGCCCACAGAGTGCGGCTGGTGCGGTGGCCCATGACATGGCCGTCGCAACTGTCCTGCTCAAGGCACCACATGTGGAGCATGCGGCCGGAAGGATCATTACGCAAAGGTATGCCGATCAGCGGACACCCCCTTACAGCCCCCACAAAACCCACCGGAGAAGAACGCGACCAAGAAAAAGAAGCAAGCCAGCGCCAGAAGGGCCGCAGTGGCCAACACTTCCACGGAGGATGAAGGGGATGATGTCTCGGCAATGCAGCAGGACCCCACCAAGGACATTGAGAGAAAAGGGAGGAAGGTATACCTGGTGTCTGCACTGTGCCAAGGTCGGGGACCACGAAGAAAAGCCGTCCGAAGGCGCAAGTGCATGGTCACCATCCAAAACCAGTGCATTCTCATGACCATCGACACAGGCGCCTCGGTGAATGTCATGCCCGAAAGCATTTTCCAGACTCTAAACCCTACACCAGAGCTGAAAAGCACAGACACTCTGTTGTATGCATACGGCAGTCGAAAGCCCCTGCCGGTGATTGGCAGGTTCCGCACTACGCTGGAACACGGAAAAAACAGACTATGGTCCAAGGTCTATGTCGTGAAGGCAGGAATTGAGAGCCTCCTGAGTGGGGACGCAGCGGAGGACCTGGGAGTGGTCCAATTCATCTGCCATGTCAATGAAGACAAGGAGGTGGAGCAGATGCTGAACCAATACCCTGACTTGCAAGAGGGAATAGGCTGTTTAAAAGGGAAAACCATCAAACTTCATATTGATGAAACAGTGCAGCCGAAAGCCGTTAGGCACCGGAGAACGCCATTCCACATGAGAGAACAAGTGGAGCAGGAACTCAAGGCGTTGGAAGAAGCGGGCATCATTGAGGAGGTCACAGGGCCCACACCGTGGGTCTCTCCAATGGTGGTGACACGGAAGCCTAAGCAGCCTGGAAAGGTGCGTATCTGTATAGACATGCGTCTCCCCAACACTGCCATTAAAAGAGAACGCCACATCACCCCAACGATCGACAAAATCGTGGCTGACCTCACAGGGTCGTGTGTATTCTCAAAGATTGATCTCAAGGCGGGATATCATCAACTCAAACTCCACAGAGACTCTCGCTACATTACAACGTTCTCGACGCATTTGGGGCTGCGGAGATACAAACGCCTAAGTTTCGGAATATCGTCTGCTGCTGAGGTATTCCAGCAAACCATCCAGGAGGTCATCAGAGGCATCCCTGGTGTCCTCAACGCGAGCGATGATATTTTGATTCACGCCCCCGACAAAGAAATACATATCAAGAGGCTTCACGTTTTACTGGGCAGACTACAAGATGCTGGGCTCACAATACGCCGGGAGAAGTGTGAGTTCCTCAAATCGGAGATCACTTTTTTCGGGTACAAGTTTGGCAGCACAGGCATCTCCCCTGACCCGCAGAAGGTCGCAGACATTCAGGCTGCAAGCCCACCGATGACCCCCACAGAAGTGCGCAGCTTCCTAGGCATGGCCACCTACTGCGGGAGGTTCATCCGAAACCTGGCCACACTATCTGAGCCGTTGTGGGAACTCACCAAGGCCAACGTCAAGTGGGATTGGGGGCAGACATGCCAGGACGCGTTCGAGAGCATCAAGGACTCCCTGTCCGCCGACACTAAGATGGCCTACTATAGCACCGAGCTGCCCACAGAACTGTTCGTGGATGCAAGCCCCGTGGGGCTCGGAGCCATCCTAATGCAAGTCACGAAGGAAGGGGAGAAGAGACCGATAGCATATGCATCGAGAGCCCTCACAGAGACCGAACAAAGGTACTCACACATCGAAAAGGAGGCCATCGCTGTGCTGTGGGGGTGCCGGCATTTTCACCTCTACTTATATGGGCGTCGGTTCAGGACGATCACGGACCACAAGCCCCTACTACCCATTTTCATGGGGATGTCAGCACACCCTCCGGCACGTATCACCAAGTGGTTACTACACCTCCAGCAATATGACTTTGAACTCATCTACCAACCGGGCAGCGGAAACCCGGCGGATTTTCTCTCCAGGCATCCGCGAGAGGCCACCCAACAAGAGATCCAAGTAGCTGCAGAGACGGAGGAACACATATGTCAAGTGGTGCACGCGATGAGACCCAAGGCGGTGAGCATCGAGGAAATCGAGGCGGAAACGCTCAAGGACCCGTGTTGTGACTTAGTGAAGGATGCCATCCTCTCAGGTGACTGGAAGACCTTCATGAGACACACGCACAACAGAACAGCGGAAGCAAAAGGGTTTTTGTCCGGCATATTCACAGTCCGGCAAGACTTGTCAATCACAGAAGGTGGACTGATACTAAGAGGAAACCGCATCGTAATCCCTCTCAAAATACAAGACAGGATAGTGGCCCTAGCGCATGAAGGACACCAAGGACTGGTAAGGACAAAAGCCCGTATTCGGCACCGAGTATGGTTTCCCCAGATCGAGGAGCGGGTCGAGACACTCGTTAGCACGTGCCTATCCTGTCAGATAACGGGGGCCCCACCAGAACCGGAACCAATCATATCAGCAGAACGTGGCCGCTCTCGCTGGGAGGCCATCAGCATTGACTTTTGCAAGCTACGAGAGGGCCTCCACCTGTTGGTGGCCGTGGATGATCACTCCCGATACCCGGAAGTTGAGATAGTTGAATCCACAGCAGCTGAAGTGGTCATTCCGGCCCTAGAGAAAATGTTCGCAACTCACGGGCTACCGACCTCAATCAAAAGCGACAACGGGCCACCGTTTACGGGAGAGGACTTCAAAAATTATCTACAGGACCTCAATGTAAAATATCATCATATCACACCAAGACACCCCCAGGCAAATGGGGACGTAGAAAGGTTTATGAGAACCATCAACAAGGTGCTCAGGGTGTCCAAGGCGAACGCCAGCCCCTGGAAGGTTGACCTCTTCCGATTCCTCCGGAACTACCGGGTCACGCCCCATAGCACAACCGGCATACCACCAGCGGACCTCATGTTTGGCACTGTCATTAGATCGTCGATCCCGCATCACCCAAGCAGGACCCCGGACGCGGTCAACGAGGAACGCACAGAAAGAAGGAGAAGGGATGCTAACGCACACATGAGTGGCAAGCGGAGAGCGAGGCCGTCCCATCATCAAGTGGGTGACCAAGTCATCATGATACGAAACCCCTCCAAGTCAAAACTTGATACCAGGTACGAGGAACTTCCATGGACCGTCAGTGACCGGCATGGAACCAGGGTGACTGTGACACGAGGACGCCGTCAAGTGACGAGGAATTCGTCATGGTTCAAGGCTGTACCCCGTACCCTGTGGACCGATAAGGAGGGCCATCGGGAAGGCGAGGGTACTCAGCCCAGCGAAGAAGAGCCGGAGGCCATCCCTGAGGAGACAGGAGCGGGGGATGGAACCTGGGAGCCGTTGGATGCACCCGGCCTCGAGGTCCCGAACAGCGAAGGTGAACCAGAGCATGAAGCAAGGGGGAGTGCTCCCCGAGAAGGGCGATACCGGCTGAGAACAACGACGAGACCGCCAGCCAAGCTAAGTGACTATGTGTGGTAATTAGTGCCCCGGTGCCATGAACCCCAATGGCAGGGTAGCTGGGTGTGGAAGACTGTAAGTCATGTTGGACTTCGCCGCTGTTGGTAGTTAGCGTTATGTTTGTTTGTTTTATAATAAAGGAGGAATGTTAAGTTCCGCCCTGCGTCCCGCTACGCGGTGACGCAGGGCGTCCTAAATAAAAGCCCCGCCCCGCGTTCGGGAGGCAGTTCCGGGGCCGACCAGCAACCTGTGTGGGTGTATGATCATTCGGCTCCCGCTGGAGCTGCGCAACAGGCCGCGCGGCCTACCAGCATTCTGCCAGCCTCCGCGCGCGCAGGCCGAGGGCTGACAACATAACAGGCACCATCGTTTACTTGCCTCACTCTTGGCAACTTATTTGTTATGAAACTTTGCATGAACACGTCGAGTAATACACTCATTCGGTGACGTCATTGAACACGCAAATAAGGGAGGCCCCATATATCTGTTGCCGGCCAGGGACCCGAAAATCCTAGGGCTGGCTCTGGCAGGGACTCCGGTGCCAATGGGGCTTCGTGTGTACTGGCCGGGCATCCATTGGCCGGGGTCTCAGGACCGAGGCCAGTTCCCCGTTGGGTTCTTTGTTGGCTGGGGCAAGCTACGGCCTAGCAGTATCACAGAGGGCCGCGGGTGGATGCAGGACCAGGGAGCCATCTGGTCCTGTCTGCTGAGTGTTTATGGAAAGTTGCCTTAGAGTGGGGCACGGCAGCAGCCCCGGGGCAGCCCGTCCTCTGCCTCCATTGAAACAGCTGTGTTTCAGACCGTCTGTAGCACTAATCAGAGAAAGTGCTGCCTCGCTCCGGATCAGCCTGACAGAGGGGTGATGAACGACTGCTCACTTCCGGCCGAGCAGCATCCGAGGTGCAGGGACCAGGGGCAGGGAGGGGTCTGTGCACTGTGACGAGAAGGAGAGAGGCTGGCGCTGGGGCTCCCCCTCTCGACTGAACCATCATTCAGTTACAACATGGAACAGCGGGCGCACAGAAGCAAGCTAAAAACAACTAAAACAGACAAACAAGCATGACGCCACACCTTAACACAGGCCATATACAGACAATGCACCCCACCGCTCGCCCAGTTTGCAGGCCTCGAGGCCAGGGGGACATCTGGGGTAGGGTACACCAAACAGCTGGGTCCCTGGACACCCCCCGCCTGGACCAGTGTTACGTTCACCCCATAAAGCGTGGGTGGAGTGCATAAGGGGGGATGACGTAACTCACAGTGGCGTGATGACATCGTCAACGTGCTCTAGGCAGAGATGTTTTAGTTTAGGAGAGCGTTGCTTTCCCACCCACCTCCCTTAGAAGCAGTCACTGCTCAGCATCGGCAGGTAATTATTGCTATATATATATATATTATACTGCAAAGCTAGCTCTCAGGAAACAGGTTGCGCAACAAAACATTGGCAGCAAGAATTGAACAAGTCATTACACCGTGAGGATGGGGGGGGTATACAATATAGCTGGAATCTACGACACGACACAGTGTCGTTGGAAAAGCCGGGTCTTCAGTTCTCTCCTAAACTGAAGGAGGGTGGCAGAAGTCCAGATTGCCACCAGGATGGAGTTCCAGAGGACATGAGAAGGACCGTTTCCTAGAGCTGTACTTGTGACCCAGTCAAGTTTACAAGCAGGTGATGGTCTTACTTCAAGATGAGCATGTGGAACCCAATGTTTTTAGTTTGCCCATCAGGGCAGCTGGAGCAGCAGTTGTGTTTGCCTTGTAGGTGAGTCATGCAGTTTTGAACTGGATCCCAGCCTTAGTGAGGAGCTAGTGTCGTTTGTATAAGGTTGGGGAGATGTAGTGAAATATCCTAGAGTTCATAAGGTGAGCCGCGGTGTGGTGGGCCGATTTGTTCGGGGTGAGCAGCCAGGATCTCTTCAAGGAGGGCGTTACCCCTGTTCATATGTGTGATCACAAGGGTCTGCACCACTATTCGGAAGTCCTGGGGCAGGAGGAAGGGCTTGGTCTTGCAGAGTAGAGCGATCTGGTCTCAAGCCGTTTAGCCTTTTTTCGCGATGCATTGTTGGAAGGATTGATTGCTAGCCACAATGAAGTCTAAGGATTTTACTAAGTGGGTGAGTCGAGAGTTGAACCCGGCCAAGCACATTTCGTCCCGCCACCTTGGAGGGTGTTCCTGCTTGGAGGCGTGGCACAGGAGTTCAAATTCTGCCTTGGTGGGGTTAAGCATTAACTAGGCATTTATCATCCCCATCTGAATGGTTTCAAGACATGAGTGAAGGCGAGCGATATCTTGTAGGCCCTTGACCTTTCGGGTACAGCTGTGTACCATCTGCATGCTGGTGTATCACGAGGTTGGGGTGGTCTCGGGGGGAGTCCAGTGGTTCCATATAGAGGTTAAAGAATCCACAGGTGACATGTTGGCATTCAGTCTTGAGGGAGCCCATCTGGACGCCCTGGTGTCAGCCAGATAGAAGGGCTGTGATCCATTTCAAGACGTTGCCAGAGAAGTCCATACTGTGCGCAAGCAGGGTAAGTATTGTGTGATGGTTGACCATGTCAAACGCAGCTGAGAGGTTCAGGATGACTAGTAAGCACGAGTTCCATTTATCGATAATCTGAATGGCATCACCCACCACCTACATTATTGCTGTTTCAGTGCTCTGTTTGGGTCGGAACCCGGAATAACAATCCTGGAGCACACATGGTTGCTGTGCTCTCGTTACTAGCAGGGAGCGCAGTGGCAAATAATACTCATTTTTCCAGCTTTCATTTCAGATGGACTGCTGAAACAAACTGGTAGCGAACTTCAACCCAGTACCCCAGAAGCTAGGGACAGAGGAACCCTTTACTGCAGCAAGTGCGTGTTTTGGTCCAAACAGCACCACCTCAGTCTTGGCTGGGTTGAGTTGTACCTGGTTTTCTGACATCTACTCACTCACTTTGTCAGAGCACTGCTTGACCCTCAGAAAACATTTCCTCAACGTTTCCTATTTTAATGAAAACTTGGGTTTCATTGGGGTTTGAGTGAAAATTCACCCCATCACTCCTCAGGATATCCGTTACGAGCCGCAAATAAAGAATAAAAAGCAGGGGCGAAAGTGAGGAGCCTCGTGGTACTCCACAACACACCGATATGCGGTCCAAAATGAACCCGTGAATTTGACCTGTTGTTGACGGTCAGACAGAAAGGATCCAAACCAAATGATAGCTTACTTGGAGACATTACCTATATCTCTCAAGCGACTGAGGAGGAGGTGATGGTCAACCGTATCAAAGGCCATGTATAAGTCCAGCATTAGCAAGAGTGTGTAATAATTGTCACATAAATATTCTAACACGGCCAGAAAGTACACAGAAAACACCTACCTGAGTCCTTTCCCTGCGATTTATGGCGAAAATGAGGAAATACCTAGAAGTCCCTCCACTGGCCGGAACGAAAAAGTCCAGGCCAGGGGTGAGCCCTCCAGGGAAAACCCCCGTAGGGGAAAAAACCCTGTGCCGAGAAGAGCTGCTGGGGTTCGAGGCGTCCAGATAGCTGCTCCCCGGGGAGGTTCCAGATGATCGGGATGTTACTTCTCAATGTAGTAAATGATCTTCGTGCAATCAGTAAGGACTACTGGAACTGGATAATAATATAAGGGGATATTTAAGATTTACCCACAACACATTCATAAACTGAGAAATGGAGTTTAAGAAAGAAGAAATGGAGGCTTACCCAAAACTAGCCAGAGATAAGCCTTGAGTGAGGAAAGGAGTGTCCCCCGATTTTAGACCCGGGATGTTAGTAGGAACTAACCAGAAAACTGTGAACAAAACAGAAAAATATGAACCTGGTAGAAGAGGGAGTTGAACTGACTTCCTAAAGATATTCGTGAGGAATCTTACCCTCGGAATAAGATGGTGAGTAAGGCTCAGCTCCGAACGTGGGTCGGAGTATATAATCACGACAGATGAGATGAAGCTTTTGCCTGAAGGAAAACAAGGAATGAGATACCTGTGAAGGTACAAGATCTCTCCCCACCATACAATGAGAGAGCAGAGGGAAAAAAATATGAAGAGACGTACCCGCTCAGTGAGCGTTGGTGGTTAAAGGAGGCGTCTCCGCCCTGAAGTGCAGGCAGAGGGATTCGGAAGTGAGGAAGGGATTCTTCTGCCGAAAGCTAGGAACACATATAGGGACGAAAGCCAGAACAAGGGTTAGAGTGCCTATCAGGACAGAGGAGCTAAAAAGGTAATTCTAAGTATGGGGAAGAACAAATAGTAAATAGTTAGTGTTCGAACTCACGAAGCGTCTCAGAACTCTGTGGAGAGTAGCAACGCACTGAACTGCCGTCGCCGTCTCGTGATAAGCGTTGCGTGCGTAGAGGGGCGTGGCCATGGAAAGGTTGGTCGCTGCTTGCAACACTAGACCGCTGCCTGCAGTACTGCAATTCGCCATGATACCGGAAGGAGCCCGGTAAGGTACTGCCAGATCGCTGTGTCGTGTCCTCATCTTGACAGTGTTTATTACAGTATGCCCCCTCCTAAGGGTACCGCCCCCTGGTTTGTTAGGATGTTTTGAATGAAATAGACGCACAAGTTTGGGGGCATGAACTGCTTTTTCAGATTCCCAAGTTCGGTCTGAAGGGGAGTACCCTTTCCAATCCACCAGATACTGTAATTTTCCATGATGAAATCTGGAGTCACAAATTCCTGATACCTCATATTCCGAACCTGAGTACCCTAATAAGGGGGGAGGACGTACCGAAATATTAGGATGAAAAGTACTTCGGAGATCTGGCTTTAATTGGGAGACATGGAACACCGGATGAATTCTGGACCAGGTCCTTGGGAGTTTTAATTTGAAGGCGACTGGGCCCCTTGCTGCCTCAACACGAAATGGACCCAGAAATCTCGGTGAAAGCTTTGAAGGCCGAAGATGTCTGGGGAGAAAACGAGAGGACAACCAAACCCAGTCACCGGCTTGGATAACCGGAGATGGGGTCTGGAGGCGATCAGCGAACTTCTTCACTCTTTCTTGAGACTCCGATAGGGCTTTTGAGGCAGCGAGATGACCATCATGAATCTGTCCCATCAGCTGTTCAACATCAGGAAACTTGACATCGGAGTGTTTGGTCTTGGGAAATGCGGTTGGATGTAATCCATATGAACAGAAAAATGGTGAGGTCTTAAGTGAGGAATGATAAGAATTATTATATGCAAATTCTGCTAGAGGTAATAACTCTGACCAATTATCGTGAGCAGCTGAGATATAGTTTCTTAAATAACCTTCCAAGGTCTGGTTGAGCCTTTCAGTCTGGCCGTTGGTTTGGGGATGATACCCCGAACTTAAAGCTCGTGTAATTCCTAAGATCTTACAAATCTGCTTCCAATATTTAGATGTGTATTGTGACCCTCGATCAGAGATGATGACTTCCGGTAATCCATGCCGGGAAAAGATTTTGTCAATAAACTTCCGGGCCATTTGAGCTGCGGACGGAAGTCCCTTAAGTGGCTCGAAGTGTGCCAATTTAGTAAAGGAGTCAATGGTTACCATGATGGCCGAATGACCTCCTGAGGGAGGTAGATCGACCACAAAATCAGTGGAGATGATTTGCCATGGTCTTGTGGGTAATGGCATTTTTACTAAAGTCCCTACCGGATGTTGACGGGGACTCTTAGTCTGAAGACACGTAGGACAAGAATCGACATACTGTTGAACATTCCTTCTTATCGTTGGCCACCAGAAATAACGGGAGATCAATTCTCGGGTGGTAATCCGTCCTCGGTGACCCGAAGTCTTGGAATCATGACACCACTTCAACACTTCCTTCCGTAGTACCTTGGTTGGTACGTAAACCTGAAGACCATGGAAATAACAACCCTCCTTTTTGGTCAGTGTTTTCTGGTGGGCTAGGGAAAGTTTCTTCAATACTGCCGGCCCGGATTGTTCTTCCAGACGTGATACAAAATCGAAGGGTTTGTTTACCTGCAACGTGGAGCAAGAGAAAATGGGTTCTGAACGGAAGAGGCTCAAGGGAGTAGGGTCCTTTCTAGACAAGGCATCCGCTTGCAAATTGTACTTCCCAGGAATAAATGAGAAGGAGATCCGGAAAGGGGAGAAAAAGTGAGCCCATCGAGCCTGTCTGCTGTTGCATGTTTGAGCATATTGTAAAATACGCAGGTTGTGATGGTCTGTTCTAACTTCCACTGGAATGACGGCCCCTAATAATAGATGCCTCCATTCTTCGAACGCTCTTTTGATAGCCAACAGTTCCTTTTCCAAGACAGTATAATTCCATTCGGAAGGGGATAATGTTTTAGACAAATATGCGATGGGTCGTTCTTGGCCCTGATCATCTTGTTGTAGCAAGACGGCTCCTAGAGCATGTTGGGAGGCATCAGTCTCGATGATGAAACCCTGCTTTTGATTCGGAGTCTTCAGAATGGGAGCGGTGGTAAACCGATTCTTTAATTCCTCAAAAGAATCTTGAATAGATTTGGTCCAGACAAATTGAACCCCCTTCTTTAGTAAATTAGTCATGGGTTGTGTAAGAGAGGAGAAATTTGGAATAAATCGTCTGTAGAAATTAGAAAATCCCACAAATCTCTGGATATCCTTACAGTTTGTGGGTACTGGCCAATCCTTAACGGCTGAAACCTTCTCTGGGTCCATTGAAATACCTTGAGCCGACAAAATGTACCCCAGATAAGTCACCTGTGATTGATGGAACATGCATTTCTCCATATTGCAGTGTAAATGGTTTCGGTGCAGTCTGCTAAGGACTTCCTGGACCTGAGATTTGTGTTCTGAAAGATTATCCGAGAAAACCAAAATATCGTCAAGATAGACGATAACGGAATGAAGTAGAAGGTCGGAGAAGAGATGGTCCATGAACCTCTGAAAGACTGCTGGAGCGTTCGAAAGACCAAAGGGCATCACCTGATATTGATAGTGACCAAATGGAGTCCTGAAAGCAGTCTTCCATTCGTCCCCTTGTCTAATTCTTATTAAATGATAAGCCCCTTTCAAATCAAGTTTGGTGTATATCTTGGCCCCTTGGACTGCTTCTAATATATCAGGAATTAGGGGCATAGGGTATTTGTCCGGAATGGTGATCTTGTTAAGGCCCCGGTAGTCAATACAGGGTCTGAGCTCTGAACAATTTCTTTTTGGAATAAAGAATAATGATGCCGCCGCCGGGGATGTAGACTCAGTAATCAACCCGTTCTTTAAATGAGTGTGTAGATATTCTCGTAGTACTTCTTTCTCGGTGTTAGAGAGAATATACATTCTTCCAAAAGGGAGAGGTTGTGCTGGAACCAACTCAATGGCACAATCATCGCGACGATGAGGTGGTAATTGCATATATTCTGAGGTAGAAAAGACGTCAGCATAATTTTGGTAGTCCTTCGGTAAACCTGAAATGTAGCTGACAATCTTGGTCCTTGGACTCTCTAGAACTGACAATGTAGGAGCTTCTTTGTTCTTCCCTGGATCTCCAATACAATGCTTCACACAAAACTCGGACCCTAAGAAAAGGGATCCAGCCGTCCAGTTAATAAAAGGGTTATGTTTTCTTAACCAAGGTATCCCTAATATGATGGGATAGTGGGCGGCACGGATTATATCCAAAGTTATGATTTCATGATGAGAGGATATTGACATGGACAAAGGATTCGTCTGGCTCATAATTGGGCCGGAAATTAACGGACTCCCGTCCACACTTTCGACAGGAATAGCCTCGGGTTTTGCCGAACGAGGTATGTTTCTTTGTCTGGCCCATTGGTCGTCAATAAAATTGCCAGCGGCTCCACTGTCCACCAATGCTGACATCTCGGGAAGGAAATTTTCACTGATTCTTAAAGTTACTCTTAGAACCAACATATAAGTCAGAGAAGAATCGGGACAAAGTGAACATTGCAAATTATGTGAGGAACCTAAAACTAGAGAGGGTTCCCGAACCGTGGTTCCTCCTACGGCCGGGCGCTGGCGTTTCCCGACTTTCTAGGGGGAGCGATGGGACAATCTTGAACCACATGAGTATGTGCTCCACAATACATGCACAAGTTATTGGTTCTTCTCCGGGTACGCTCCTCTATCGACAAAGGACCTCGAGGGGTAGCGGTTCCTAATTGCATAGGTTCATCGGAACTCGATTTGTTTGTGACCGATGAGGGCTGAGAAGGAAACGGGCGCATGACTCTGCCTCTTCGTCTTTCATTGTTCCGTTCTCGGATTCTGTAATCCAACTGCATAACCAATGCCACTAGTTCTGCCAAGGATGATGGGCGAGGTACTCTGGACACTTCATCTTTTAGCTCCTCTAACAGACCTCTACGAAAAATAGTCACCTGAGCATCGTCTGACCAGGTTGTCTCGCTAGCCATCTGTTTAAACCGGGTGACATAGGTTAGTATGTCTTGGTTCCCTTGTTTAATGTCTAGCAAGTGTTCCTGAGAGGCCACCCTAATTTCCTGCCTAGCGAACATGGTTCGGATGCTGTTACGGAATGCCGTATAGGAGTCAAGAATTTGATTATTGGACGTTACCAATGGGGTGGCCCAAGCTAGGGCTGGTCCTGACATTTGAGAAATCATATAACCAACTCTGTCCCTATCATTCTGAAAATAAGCATGTTTGAAAGCAAACTGTATAGTACAGGCATCAAGAAACTCTTTTACCCGATGAGGATTTCCATCAAACATTCCTCCTGGTAGAGCCCCGGGAGAAACCTCTGAACACTGAGGGATCCTCACACTTGTAGCCTGCTGAGCTGCCTGCTGTTGTGCAACCTGTTGCTGGGCAGCTTGTTGGGCTGCCTGCTGCTGATTCTGTAACAGCGCAGCGTTTTCCTGTTTAAGGGTCTGAACTTCTGAAGTTAAAGCCTGTACTGCAGCTATAAGCTGCTGGATTTGCTGATCCATCTTCCTCTAGGTGTTCCCCAGATACGCTCAAGCCGTGTCAAAATAATTCTCTTCGTCAGGGCGTTGCTAACTGTAATAATTGTCACATAAATATTCTAACACGGCCAGAAAGTACACAGAAAACACCTACCTGAGTCCTTTCCCTGCGATTTATGGCGAAAATGAGGAAATACCTAGAAGTCCCTCCACTGGCCGGAACGAAAAAGTCCAGGCCAGGGGTGAGCCCTCCAGGGAAAACCCCCGTAGGGGAAAAAACCCTGTGCCGAGAAGAGCTGCTGGGGTTCGAGGCGTCCAGATAGCTGCTCCCCGGGGAGGTTCCAGATGATCGGGATGTTACTTCTCAATGTAGTAAATGATCTTCGTGCAATCAGTAAGGACTACTGGAACTGGATAATAATATAAGGGGATATTTAAGATTTACCCACAACACATTCATAAACTGAGAAATGGAGTTTAAGAAAGAAGAAATGGAGGCTTACCCAAAACTAGCCAGAGATAAGCCTTGAGTGAGGAAAGGAGTGTCCCCCGATTTTAGACCCGGGATGTTAGTAGGAACTAACCAGAAAACTGTGAACAAAACAGAAAAATATGAACCTGGTAGAAGAGGGAGTTGAACTGACTTCCTAAAGATATTCGTGAGGAATCTTACCCTCGGAATAAGATGGTGAGTAAGGCTCAGCTCCGAACGTGGGTCGGAGTATATAATCACGACAGATGAGATGAAGCTTTTGCCTGAAGGAAAACAAGGAATGAGATACCTGTGAAGGTACAAGATCTCTCCCCACTATACAATGAGAGAGCAGAGGGAAAAAAATATGAAGAGACGTACCCGCTCAGTGAGCGTTGGTGGTTAAAGGAGGCGTCTCCGCCCTGAAGTGCAGGCAGAGGGATTCGGAAGTGAGGAAGGGATTCTTCTGCCGAAAGCTAGGAACACATATAGGGACGAAAGCCAGAACAAGGGTTAAAGTGCCTATCAGGACAGAGGAGCTAAAAAGGTAATTCTAAGTATGGGGAAGAACAAATAGTAAATAGTTAGTGTTCGAACTCACGAAGCGTCTCAGAACTCTGTGGAGAGTAGCAACGCACTGAACTGCCGTCACCGTCTCGTGATAAGCGTTGCGTGCGTAGAGGGGCGTGGCCATGGAAAGGTTGGTCGCTGCTTGCAACACTAGACCGCTGCCTGCAGTACTGCAATTCGCCATGATACCGGAAGGAGCCCGGTAAGGTACTGCCAGATCGCTGTGTCGTGTCCTCATCTTGACAGTGTTTATTACAGAGTGACAGATCTCCTTCCATCGCCCCCCTTTAGAAGATCATCCGGTACGGCCAGCAGAGCCGTTTCAGTACCGAACTTGGGCCAGAAACCAGATTGAAAGGAGTCCAATAGTGACTCCTTCTCCAAGTAGTCCTGCAGCTGGTGGGTAACCACCTTCTGTAGAAGTTACCATGCCACAGGATGTCAGCTACTAGGCGATAGTTCTGGAGGCTAGCTGGATAAATGGCTTTCTTTAGATCCAGGGGCACTAAATCCTGCTCAAGTGATTTATTTTTAACTTGAGTCATGAACGGGGTAATCTCCTAAGTCAACCGCCTCGCCGCATATGCTGGCATTGGGAATAATAGGTTGTTAGTAGGTTTCAGGGCTACTATTAAAGATTGAACACAGTCCTCCGACACAAGACTAAAATCAAATGGAGCAACATGCCCAGGGGTCTCAGCTTGCCCTAGAGAGAGTGGTATCACCTGTCTGGTGATACCCTCTGAGGAGGACTGAAGGGTTGTATGAATCTTCTACTGAATAATTTCGATTTTCTCCTTATAAAATGTGTTAAATCCATTAGCCTCTATTAAAGAAGGCTCAATAGTTGAAGAAATACAGCTTGGGTGAAAAAACGTTGAGACAACTGAAAACAGCTCTCTCAAATAATTTTCTGTTGCACCAATTTCCTTGTGAAGAAAATCTGCCTTTGCTTTAAAGATGGCTTGTTTGTGTTGTTTCAAGACCAATTTGCCCCCTAAAGTCCCAGTCTGCTCCGTTTCTTTCCGATCTGTTATTCTAAACTGTTTACATATGGGGACTCGTTTTTGAGTAAACCATGGTTTAGATGTTTTCGACTTTTTAGGTTTCAGAACTGCTATTTTGAAGCATATCTCGTCCATAATCATAGCACCAGAGGTAAAGAAATCATCGCTTTTTAGTAAATTGCCAATGGCAGCCAAGGCACACTTCACTTCAGATCCTGAAATGACGGCCAACTCATTACATTTATGAGCTGATTACTTGGGCCTATCTTTAGTGATGGATTTTATCTCTGAAGGATGGACTCAGTGAAAATAAGCAAAGTTATCTGACCATAGGATAGGTAGTGTATATGTAGAGGAGCAGATGACATCATCCCTAGTGCCCACCCCACACCTCCATCATAAAGGAAGAGCAGAAGAAAGACTCTGTGCATGACACCAGGGATCATCACAATACATCACTGAAGATATGAGAGACGTTATGCACTCAGACAGCCGTATCAAATGTACCCTCGCACTGAAGTGGTGGAAGGATGTCGACATACACCATTGAACACAGAAGAGCTCAAGGGACGTCATAAATGGAAGACACAAGAACACACAGAAACGATATAAGAATACGTAAAGAATGAAGGTGCAATTGATGTAAAAATTGAATCAAGTATAAAGAGATGAAGAAATCATCTATGCTGAAAAGACGAGTAAGATGAAACTCAATGAATATACATATGCAGAAACGCAAAGTAGATGAGTCACATACAAGCTTGCTGCAGTATAAACTATGACATTAACAAAGCGGCTATTATGAAAAGATTGACGTTGGATCGTGACGAAACTACCTCAGAGACAAACCAAGGCTGCAGAATTGGAAGACGCTGCAGAAACAGCTTTGTAGGAGGAACAAAGAATATTCATTTTATGAAGACTAAGGATGACACAGCAAGACATAACTGGAAGGTACAATGGAAGTTAAACAGGATAAGCTATGAACCAAGGACACATTTCTCTTAATTTAAGCAGAAGCGGTAACATCTGCAAGTGCCAAGTATTGGACAATCAAGGATACAAAAAGCACACGTAAAATGGAACAACCAAGTCTCCAAGGGCCAAGAGGAGTAATAGCACCTAGCAAAATTAAATCAAATAGCAGTAAATAACAGGATGAAAAGGACAAAATGGACAAATTTGTGGTCTACTAACATGTGGTGCAAGAACAGAAGACAAGGTCTATTCATTAAGCCTCAGATGAAGATAGTGGTGTATGTACCCTGTCTCCCTTAAAAGTCCCAGAGGATAAAACAGCCAGCATGGTAAACTATAAAGGAGAACCCTTGGCTTATGACCTAACTGATGAGAGATGATAGACTAATTGAGCAAGTGGCCAGTGGTCTGACGTTGTTCTCTGTGCCTGGGTTTCTTTTGCTTACGTGTTGCTATCGAGCCGAATGTCCAAGGGTGGAAGGATATGGCAACCAATCATAAGTGGTTATGAAGCAGCATCCGATAAAATGTTGCAAAAGCCAATCTGCTGTTATTATTTTTCCATAATCTGTATTATACGTATTTAGAGGTAGTTCGAGGCATGACTACAAGATAAGCGGCAGCCAATGATGTTATTAACATGTATACATACTATAAGGATATATGTTCCCCTAACCAATCCCTCCACTCGATAGGTTTGGCTGTTGGCCACATAGGATGATGTCATAGTGGACATACATCAAAGTATAAAGTCTTTGTATAATCAAAATTTAGACGAGAGTGTGAGCTGAATTTTGTATGATCACCAGATTTCCCTACTTTATTTGAGCTGACAATGAAGTAGAATTTTGCTATATTCTTTGAGTCTTTCCGGTTATTTGTGTCTGAGATCATTTATTATGGTAGTTCCATTCTGTGCATAAGATAACCCAAAGGTGCTAGTGCACATTTTGGTAGCCATACGGATGGTTCTGGTACAGTCGATCTGGGCCCAGATCTAGACTCTCTGACTATCGACGACTTTCGCCATTTGCCAGGAGATGGTGGAGCTTCTTGTGAAGAGTGGCACAAAATACGCATGTGTAAAAAGAATTGGTTGGCAGGTGCCTCTTTTAAGAAATTCATGTTCGGTCCCCGCAGGTGCCCAGCAGAGTGAAGGCGAACTGGTAGATTGGGGAGGAGACAATGCCAAGAGACTCGAGTTTAGCCACGGTTGTAAGTAGACCATTGAAGTGACAAATAAAGGGGAGGGACTACAGTATAAGTGTAAATATATGGTAACAGGATTTGAAGTTTATAAGAGATGAATACCTCAATTTCATGCTCTAAGGGGACCAAAGAATATGCAATAAACTCCAGGCAGAGTATATGGTATGGATTCCTGAGGCAAGTGCCAATGTGAAGAGTGCGTGTTACACTCCAAAATGGTGTAAATATTGAGATGAGATACATTTACTAAGGAAATTAAATAAAGGTGATCACAGAAAAAGAAAAGTGCACATTTATTTGGGGCTATAAATACATCAGTGTAAAACATTTATTGTGTATAAACTAAGCAACAGAAAATGATAAGTAATACAATTAGCTGATTATTAGGTTCTAAAAGGATAAAAAGTGGAGAAAAAGAAGTCAATCAAATAAAGGTTCTTGCAGAGCTAATAATAGAACAGGCCAGCAAGAATCGATACAATTATAAATGAAGAAATGAAGAGAAACAATATCCTAAAGATTTTAAATTGGTTAAAATATTGGTCTTTTTGTGGTAAAGGGCGGCAATTTATAGTGCTTCCCCAAATCCATTTTTGGGTTGTGATTTAAGAATCTGGTAAGGATTGGCTGTCGAGATCGACCTGCCATCATGAGGGACACGCCCCTTTGACATCTATGCAGGACATTACCAAGCTATAGACCTAGGATTCAGAAGTATCATGCAGAGTGGGTGAAGGCAACGACTAATAAAACATTTACGGCGTGGCCTCAAGAAGGTTCATTTTCAAAAACAGTATTGTGACACATGACAATATGTTTGTATGCTCCATATATGGGGAAGAAGCTACAAAAAAGATTAGCTATTTTAGAACTATGGAATTTGTATCCAAATGAGAAGGAAGACCCACCCGAGAAGGAGTGGATGCTCGATCAGCATAAAGAGGAGGATGTAACACCCTCAGCTCTTATTACTCCACCCAAAAATGATAGCACAGCGGAAGATAAACAGAGAATGTATCCTTTAAAGGAATTGAAGGCAGCAGCGGGGTCTGTGAAACAAACGTACACCCCTCCCGCTTATGATAGTGAAGAGAGCATGGGGGAAAGCAAGATTAAGGAACAAAGTAATATATCAGAACGCAATTAACATTAAGAGCATGATGAATGAAGAAGTCAACAGAAAGAAATAGAGGAGGAAGTCACAAGACAATAGGAGGAGAAGGACAGAACCAACAAATGGATTGTAGTGCAATACGAATGGATGGGAGGACAGATATTAGTCAAGTTTAATGGAAAGGGCATCACTAGTGTTAGAGAGAGGGAAGGAAGAGGAGACCGGCAAGAGAAAGAAAGGTATCAAGAAAGAGCATACCAATAGGAGAAGGAGAAAAAGAGGAAACAAAGTGAAGAACAAAGAAAGTAGGAGTGAACAAAAGAAAGAGTGATTAGCGGACAAGAAACGCTGTGAAATAGAAGCCAGAAAATGAAAGAACGTAGGTTGCAAAGAAGGCGGAAGGAGGGAGAGAACAGGGAGATGAGGAGAACTAAAGAAGACATGAGAAGGAGCAGGGAACAAAAGGATGATGAAATAGACAAACTTGTTACCAGAAGCATGGTACCAGTTGAAGCACAAGAATGGTGGGAAGAAGAGAAAGGATCACAACAGCCCCGTAGGCAGCTGCAGGGACTACCGAGAATACAGACATTGGTCGATGAGCATGGGGCAGAAAGCATAGAGAAAATGATTGGGGATCTATACAGGCAAATAAGGGATAAGGATGGGTTACAAAGATAAAGGGAATATCGTAGGATCTTTAACAAAAGTGACAAGAAGTAGACTGGGTGACATAATGGCAGATGAGCATAGAACATTGTCCTTAAGTGGGATGGATCTTGATGATGAGGAAAGGGATGAAAGCCATACAAGCTCGGGGCATAATGATGTCAGACGAAGGAAGGGTACAACATGAGAAGGCAAAAAAGAGAGGGGTACATGCAGTGTTTCGATAGACCCAAGAATAGAAAAAGGGGTAATATGGTCAGATTTAGAAAACCCTACGGAGAAAACAACGGAACCGACACCATGCATCCCTGCCATATGTAAGCAGGTAAAGGCCGCTGCCAGGATGAAGACAGATGGGCAAAACTAGCCCAACCTTGAAAATGAGAAGTGTAGGTGGGTATGATTATGGGCGAGGATATACGCAATTCCTATTATTAGGGAAAGGGAGAGGGTTTTATATTCCATGACACAAATGGATAAAGACAGTCTGAAATGTGAATTACCTAGTTGGACTGCAAGTGCGGGAAAATGGATTTATGAGTTAGAAAGAATGACAGCTACAATGATGTTAGCAGTGGGTGATGTAAAAGGCCTACTAGCAGCCATCTTAGGAGCGAGAGATGATGACATTGTCAGCGAGCAGGGAATGCGAGTGTAACAGCACAGAACACGACACATGACGCAGCGCCATTTAATAACTGTAGAACAGATGTGTGGGGAGCGTTTAGGTACAGCACAGTGTTCCGACACATGCAACCTGGGTGCGATTATGACAAATAAAATAGGTCAGAATGAAGACAGTCCGCTGATCGACCAGTGGCGTAACATCCCAATCTAGTGCCTCCACATCCAGTATGATGGCCCAGCAGCCAAGAATGTCTCTGAGCTAGTGGTTGATGGCCCTGGGGGTGCAATGGATGGAGCACCCAGTGCCCACACTTAGTTTCACCATGTGGCAGGAGCCAAACGCACGGGTCACACCAGACATACATACACCAAACTGAATCTTGTGCTAGAAATGTTTTTGGAAAAGATCATTGTTTCTCAAGGACTGTAAGTGTTGCATAGGTAATGGGGATTAGAGAGAGACTGTGGTCTCGTTCTGTGCACACCAATTTGGACCGCATTGCTACCACACACATTACCCAAACATATGCTCACCAGCAATGGCAGAGACAGAAAGGGACTCGCTGATCCAGTGGAAAACATATATTACAGCCACATGTGTTATTGGGTCGATGGCTTGACCAAATACTACTCAAAGTTATTTTACCCTTTTTTCTACAAGTACAAATAAAAAGTACTTGGTCTGTCCATGGTATATAAGTACGCAATATAAAGAAATGCAGCAAAAGTAATAAACCGATCCCATTCTTTTAGCTGTTGCCTCTTGTTATGAAGCGAAGCCTGTGCTTTGGTCTTGCCTTTGAAAGTGAAATGTAGCCAGTCTCAGCGTTGGGCTTGGCTTATCAGAGTCTCTCACTGCTGTCTCTGTGGCTAATTTTTGTTACAAAGTAGTGCTTATTTTCTGTGCACTTACCCAAAACAGATAAGTTTAACTAAGTGTTGCAGACTGTACTCTCTCTCCCCCAACCCCTCTCTCTCTCAATCGCTCTCTCTTACTCTATCTTTTTTTCTGAGAAGTGCAGCAGCAGATACATCTATGCTTATGGGTCTACGTTGAAAATGTATTTATGTATTTATTTATTTAATTATTTATATGCAGGGAGTAACAATGCTCTTTTAATCACAAAAGAATGCACAATAGATAAGAAATCAGATTTGAGAGGAAGCAGTGAGCTTCTTCAATGGGGTGAGTTTGAAGGACATTGTGACCAGGTTGTGGAGGGGAGTAAATGGAAGAGTCACCGGAGACAATAAATGGGTGGACATACATAGATTAAGGACAACCAACATTAGACATGTTTCAGTGTGTGTACGCATTACGGCCAGCTGTGCCCTGGATGTGACCATGATGGGTGAAGTGCTAGAGTGGAGGCAGAGGAAGTGTAAGACATAGGCAGGTTAATGGAGAGAGGAAAATGTTAGCTACCAGGCAGATGAGAGGTAGGGTAAGAGGGTAACTCAGATGTGAAGAGTAGGCTTTTAGTTTGATTTTGAAGTAATCAATGTGGACTGTTTCTCAGATGTCCAGGGGAAGAGAATTCCATCCAAGTGGAGAATGAGGAGAGAAAGAGCGGACGTAACAGGTAGCACAGGCGGGGCGAGCCACAGGGTAGTCGAGGAGGCAAAGCGGAGATTACGAGAAGTCTTGTAGAGTTGGCTAGAGGAGGATAGATATAGTGGCGTCTTACCGTGATTAGATTTGTGAACCAGGAGAAGACATTTAAATCTGGCCCTGTTTCTTTTATCATCAGCCATCCAGCCTGGTGACGGTACGAGGAAGTAGGTGTGACGTGGGGGCATTCAAAGAGAGGCCTCATAGCAAAGTTAATGATCTTGTTGAGAGGATAGAAAGCATACTAGGGAGGACCAAAGATGATGCTGGCACAGTAATCCAGTTTAAAAAAGAGAAGAGTGGTTAGGAGATGCTTGGCAGTGTTGAAAGGAAGGGGTTGCCTGACTTTCCTAGTATGCAGGATGTTGAGGCAAGCTGCTGTTCCGATTTTGGAGATGGAAGTAGAGAAGGTGTGAGAAGGGTCATAGATGACGCAGAGGTTTGTAGCTGAAGAAGAGTAGGAGAAAGTGTCAGGTGTAAATTGGATAGGCAGAGGAAGAGATGGGAGAGAACATTTGGCAGGGACGAAGACCACCTCTGTTTTGGTAGAGTTTAACATCATCAAGTGCAAAGCCATCTAACATTTAATGGCAGAGAAACAGTAGGAAATATTGATAGAGAAATCAGAGGAGAGTTCAGCAAAAGCAAACAAGATTTGGGTGTCTTCCTTAAAGAGTTGGTACGGGAACCCAAAGGAGGAGACGAGTACCCCAAGAGCAGAGGTCTATAGTGTAAAGAAGAGTAGACCCAGGTCTTGTGGAACAGCAACAGTTAGAGGAGTGAGTTGAGAGGTGTTGTTTCAGGAGACAGAGCAAGGTAGGAAGGGCTTGATCGCAAATCCCAAGAGGGAAGAGAGTATTACGGAGATCAGAGTGATCAACAGTGTCAAAGGCAGCGAACAGACCAAGGAAAATTAGGAAAGAGTATAGGTTGGAGTGCTTAGGAGAGGCAATGAGGTTGGACACATTAATGCAAGCAGTTTCTCTGAAGTGACAGGAGCGGAAACCTGCTTGTTGGGGGTCTTGAAGGTTGTGGATGTCTAAGAAATTGGTTGGTAAGACAGTTGAACGTAAACACTTTTGAGCAGTTTAGAGCAGTACGGAACAAGAGACACAGGGTGAAAAATATCCAGTAGGTTTGGGTCAGCCCCTTGGGAGAGGGAGGACGGTGGCTGTTTTGAAAATAGATGGAAAGCAAGCATAGTCGAAGGGCTATAGTTCAGAGAGGTGAGTGGCCACTAAAGGGGCAATAGGCTTGACTAGCTGAGGAACATGAGGGTCTGATGGGACACAAGAGGGGATAGCCTTCATGAGTAGAGATAGCACTTCCTCAGTAATAGTGTGACTAAAGTGGGAGCTAGAGGCAGAGGATGATGGTAGAGTAGGCAGAGTGCAAAATGTGGGAGCAGGAAGTGTGAGGAGGGTCCGGAGAGAGTCTCTAATTTTGGACATTTTTACATTGAAGTATTCAGCTAAGTAATTCGCTGTGAGAGTGGGGTTGATATTCAAAGAGTTAGGAGGAGTGAGGAGTGAGTTTAGTGTGCCTCGTAGCCGGCAAGCATGGTAGGAGTGAGCGTCTAGGAGGGTTAGGTAGAATTACCTAGTCGCTCTATCAAGAAAGACTTGAGAGAGTTCAGGGCAGAGAGGTAGAGTTGCAGGTCCTCATGCAAGCGGGTACACTTCCATTTGCAGCGCATGTGACACTTGTCTGTGTGGAGAGACCATTTCAATGGGGTGAACCATGGTTGACGATGATGAGACTCAGGGATGTAAGTAAGCAGTGGGCAGTGAGAGGAGAATGAACCCTATAGTAGGCATTGGAAGCTGGAAAAGGCAGTGTTGCTGGAAGAGTCATCTGTTGTGAAACAGGAGAGTGAGAACTGTAGGTCAGAGAGAAAGAGTAGAATGGCAGAAGGTTTAAATGTCCTTTCAGTAATAGGTGAGGAAAGCGGTGAGGAGAGATCAGAGGGAGGAAAGGAGATGGTAGTGAAAACAATGGAGTGATCAGATATTGATGGTGTGACAATAGTATTGGTGGCTGAGAGGGAGATGGAGATGAATAAGGGAGCCAAAGAGTTGCCCCTTTTGGGGGTTGGTAGGTTATGGATAGAGTGGAGAGCATGGTCACTGATTAATGACTGAAGTTCAGATTTCGGGAAGTTCTTGGAGAGGGAAGGATAAAGTCACCTAAGAGAATTAGGTGATGTTTAGTGGAAAGAGAATCAAGGAGTTGCCCAAGATCATCAAAGAGTGGTCCAGTGGGACCAGGAGGGCGATAGATGGAGATGATGTGGACCGAGCGAGGCAGAGCAATAGTAGAGATGGCGAATTCAAATAGGTCGGTGAGGACGTGGCATTGGAGATTTGTGAGGCATTGACGCAGGAAGAGAATAGGTTTCCGAAGCCATCACCTCTGCCAGTCAGTCGAGGAGAGTGAATGAAGGCTAGTTTGAAGCCTTGTAGGGCTGCCACAATGTCAGTGTCAGATGGAGGTTTCAGTGATAGCAAGGAGGTCTAGGGGAGGAGAGCTAGTGTGTAAGTAGTCAGTGATAAAGGACGTTCTGTTGCATACAGACTGAACATTCCAGAGTGCTATGTTCAGTTGATGCGGTGAGGAAGAGTAGAGAAGTTGAGTTTCAGAAGAAGAGAGGGGAGGTGGATAGGTGTTAGAGGAGGTACGGTTAGCTCGTTAGTTGTGTTTGTTAGAGGAGGTGGAAGAGAAATGGAGTAGTGGGAGATTTGAGTAGTGAGTTTTATAATAGGGATAGGAAAGGAGGAAATTGTAGCGCGATTAGAGAAAGCATAGGCAGAGGTGAGTAGGAGAAGCAGCAGGAGGATTGAATGCATTATAGGTGATATGTACAGTGTGGAGAAACAGCACATCAATTAGGAAGCTCGGAATTCTCACAGGTGCAACCAGGAGGAAGGCAAAAGCAAAAGATCATAGGCTAAGAGTCAAAGAGGCTGGTCAACAGTTGGTCTCCACCTTTCACAGTTCTGCCCTTAACTGGGACACCCCTGGCTCCCCTAGGGAGTTCTGAAGGGAAGACACAGGCTCTCGACACCTGATTGCTAGTCCATCAATGGTTTGTCTCTCTTCTATTGTCCAGGTGATGCTGGAATGAGGCGATGTCTTCCTGATTGGTGTTCCCAGAGAAGCCCCTTTTGGCCTTCAGCTAGAGATAGGGCTCATCCAAGATGGCAACAGAAAGTGATGTCACCTATCCAAGATGGCCACAGGAAGTGATGTCACCAATCCAAAATGGCTGCTAGAAGTGAAAATAAATCATTTCAATTTGGTTGTGTCTTTTTCACCATTTTTTGGTGTAACCCAAAATCTGGTAAACACAGGCAACCATAATCATATTTCATCCACGATGCCTTGTTCAGATGTGCTTATTCTCTTTGTATTTATTTGGATAGCAAGAAGATCTTTGATAAGGCACTCTTTACATGAGTGTCTAGCGCTGACTGAGCTATAGCAAGTTTGGTGCTTTACATAAGGAAGTGAGATGCAAGGACAGATACCCTAATCGGGTGTAGCAGGAGGTGTTGGGATGCCAAGAAGGGGTGGCACTGCCATGCAGTGGTTTCATGATTAACACTTGGAGCATGTTCATATGTTACAACATGATCAAGTGCAGCTTCGACATGCATGCACGTGTGATAGGGGATCACACACCAGCAGATAAGCGGCGTATCAGCCACCTTCACTCTCTACAACTGACCATATATTCCAAACATAAAAGAAAGAAAAGTAAAAAAAAAAAAAATCACAACTTCAATATAGGAATGAATGAACAGGTAGGATTCTGCCCCGGTCCTCCACCTACAGAGCTCCACGGATAGGTTTGGGTCCCCGGTACTAGCAGCGCAGGGCCCCGGGAAGGAGAGTTCATCGTGTTCATTCCTGTTCTGAGGAGGCGCTTCAATGTGATCATGTATTTTATCATTTGCACAGGTCCCACGTGCAAAAGAGGTTTGTATTGCAAAACAATATCATGTTTAAAGTTAAAATATAAGTTTACACTCTTGACAAAAACTTTCCTTGGTAATGTGAACGGCTTTTTTACTGCGTAAAAAAACACCTAAGTGCCAATTTGAAAAAAATAAGGAGTGTGTTACTCCCAGTTCAAGATCTTATCTGGAGCCTTGATGTGAGTGATGGTGCCAAGAGACAGCTCGAGAGTACATTCCAGTAAAAGGAGGCCAGTGGTAGGGAGGGGGGTGCATCAAAGAGGGGGAGGAAGAGCAGGGAGCACTTGGAATAGAGAGTTTGAGGTGCGCCTGAGACCACACAATGAAAGTGGGTTCTT
Source organism: Ambystoma mexicanum (assembly GCF_040938575.1). Lineage (NCBI taxonomy): Eukaryota > Metazoa > Chordata > Amphibia > Caudata > Ambystomatidae > Ambystoma > Ambystoma mexicanum. The sequence continues at coordinate 1,676,040,663 of NC_090929.1, read as the reverse complement.
ATATCGAACTTCATGTTGGAATCCAGCCTCTACGGGGGGAACTGGAAACAAGGGACTTCAAGCGGGAGTGCAGAATCGGGTGTGGATCCATGGAGGTGGGAAGGGGCTTTGGAAGCAAAGTTAAGCATCTTGTCATGGGGGGTGCAGGTGCAGAGGAAGTCCCCTAATGAGGCTGGAATGACGGACAAGTCTGCTGAGATGGAGGATGGAGAGGAGAGCCTCACCGTGAAAAGAGAATTTGGGGATATTGCAGATGTGGGGGAGGGTAGACCTGGCAGCGGCACCAGTGGTGGCCATGAACTGTTGACGTTCTAGATTGCTGTCACAGAGATCCCCGAGGTTGTGAGCCATCTGAGATGGAGTGACAGTGTCAGGGGGAAAGGGTAGAGGAGAGAGGTCAGGGGTGAGGCAGGGCTAGGGGGAGACTTTGGAGAGGTATGGCAGCACAGTTCCTCATAGGTGCCTTTGATGATGACTCCGAGAGGAAGGATTAGAGGATTTGTGTTCCATTGGCACAGAGATGGCACAGGAACCCGCACAAGGAGATGAGCTTGCCAAAGGATGAGTTGCAGAGTGTTCAAAGGAGGACCCTTGACGGGCCCTGGCTGTGCCAGCATTCCAGGCAAAATGAAAGAGTGACCAGTTGGTGAGTGGCATTCCAGCCAAGGGCAATGCCCCAAAAGCTAAGGTGAAGTACCTTTCTTTCACAGATCTGGACATGGGCACCCGTGCCTCCTTTTGATCGGTTTCTACCAATCTTCTCTGGTGCATAACCATTCTGCATAGGGAATGCTAGGTTTCAAATCGAACTTGAAGCTTAAGATACAGAGTCTGCTGCTGTCCGTTCTTTCATTAGTTCACTTTGTAGTCGACCCTCCTGTGGATGCAATTTAATAGCTACACATTCAGTACATTTCATGATCTTGCCCATTAAGACATTTTGATTGAATGCATTGGTTTTTAAGTGTCTCACACAATTCTCTAACTGTGACCCATGTCTTTCTCTCATGCAGTGCAATCATTAAGGTGCCCATAGTATCGCGGCATCCTAGAGGTGGCCTCCTTCAGCTCATGGGCATCTGGTTAGAGCTGTGGCTCAGGGATACAGGGTGAAGGTATTTAAAAGCCTGGCATTACTTTTCACAGCATCAGTAGACACCGCTGGAGGGAACGGGGATCTGACATGTGATGTGCAGTAGCTTTGTTATCCAATCTAAGATGTCTGCCAGGTTTTATAGCCTCTAGTTCAATTCATGCTGGTGCTTTGGAGGTTCCCAAGCCATCATGGTGGATACCTACTTCCCTCCTGTTATACGGTTCAGGAGAGGAATAAAAGGGGCTTCTGGTGGAAGGGAAGACACGTCAACACTCCTCAAATCCTGCTCCTCTTTGTGACACCATGTTGGATGGCAACCTGGTCCTCATTGCAATGATCTATAACATCGGGAATGTCTATGTCTTTTAGCTGGCAATCTCTACCCCTGGCTGTTTTTTCCTTTAGCAGGGAGTGTGGCCTGTGAGCTTCTCCTCCTCGCAAGTGTCACCAGGCTCTCTGTCCTATTTGTTAGCCTTGAAGAGTTATCTGGCTTTTCTTAATCCCTTTGGGTTTAGATGTTGGTGTCCACAGGGGTATCAGCACCATAAACAGATCTTAGCATCTTTGCTAATTTGGCACGGCTTACTTACCAGCTCTTCTGCGATGTCTCTTAACGACTCAGCTGCGTCTCGTGCATGGATGGATCCCTGCGGTAACCCCACCAGTCAACACGTTTCACTTGTAATTGCAACCTTCCATCAGCATTTTCTGCCACTTGCCATGAAGCCAGTCCTTCACCCATTTTACCAACTCAGCTTCCATCTCAAGCGTGCTCAGGTTGTTTACCATCACCAGCGTAGAGGGTCATCAAAGTCTTCATCAAAGTCCTGATTACATTCTTTCGACGAGATCATATCCACCAGTCTTGTAATGACCGAAGTCCTTGATCATCCAGACATAAATCTTTGTTTCGTGCATGACTCTTACACTCATAAACCATGCTACCTCGGAGATGGCAACCCACTTTTCCAAGGTATAGGAAAGATATTCCCATTGCATGGAACTCAAATGATATCTGTGTCCGTGATGTCTGACGGACTGGCCAGACTCTTACGTGTTCCCACCTTTGTGGTGTATGCCTCTGCCCATTCTTAGACAGTCCCCAGGAGCCAGCCCTGCCTCTCCCAAATAATTAAATAGGTCTGTCAGTGCTGATTAGTAAGGTCCTTCTAATGTTCTATGATGAACCCATCCTGGTCCTATTCACTACATACCAAAAAAGCTCTTGCTCCATTAGGACCCTTTCTATTGTCAATGGGGGATCACCCCCATCTCTAATTGATTCCTTCAAATCTTCCGAGGTCTCAAATCTTTGTATTTTTCTATAATCTCTCAGCAAAATTATTAGTCCAATTGCTCTTAAACCGACAGTTACTTTTTAGGTTTTGAGTCTTCATTCGGCCAGTGGTCTATGCATATAACATTTAGAATGATAGATTACAATTGTTAGGTGCATTAGTACGGAAAGTGGGGTGTGGGTAACGGGGGCAATCATAGTTACACGTGTAGGACAGTGAATGCTATGCTTAATTACGCAGCGCATAAAAGGAGATGACTAGAATTAAGAGAGTTGGACTAAAATGTTACAAGTTCACCAGGGAATGAAAAGAGCACAACAGAATCAATGAAGAATCAGGCATGGTCTGTAGAGACGGCGAGACAAAAAGATAGGGTCACAAGTGAAAGTAGGGGATTACAAACTGGGAAAGAGAGTTACAATGAAAGATTAAACAATCCTTTTTGTAGGGAAAAAATACAAATAAAAGCTGAATTTCAGACAGATTTTTCTTGTTCTTTGTCTGGAATTGCCCCTCCACTGTTTGAGATGTCATTTTTGGTCAGAGTTCTAGGGGTCTGCAACCGGTGGCTCTCCAGATGCTTTGGACTATGACTCCATGACACCTCACCTTTGACTGTGCTGGTAGGGCTGATGGGGATTTGTACTCCCAAACATCTGGAGAGCCTCTGGATGCAGACCGATGCAGCTTGCATATTTCCAGCCAGAATGTTTTGATTTTTTCCTGAGCTGCAACACCCCAAAGGCCAGGATAGTTCCAGTGCTCTGGGGTCTGGAGGACCCACCAGCTTCTCCTTCATCACGACCGTTGGCCCATGAGTTGGGCACGGTTGACTAGTTATGGTAGTTTAAGTTTGAGCAAGTGGAAAGACCAGGAAGGTCCTAACATTTGCCCACTTATGCCCTAAATCTGTCCTCAGCTGATTGATTTGTGGGTACCTAAAGGTGACTTACACTGTTTGAATTTGACACATCTTTCATAGGTAGATGTATCATACAGTAGATAGATATCTCACTTTATATGAAATACAGTCACATATTCTTTATTGTTTGCTGTGCCTTTTTGGAGAACGCTGATGGATGGCGGCACAGCTGATGTCCAAAACAAAGCACGCTTGGGTAAGGCACGGCGGTGAGGTGTCACATTGCTAGGACCCGGCTTATCGCTGCGTTCTTGGTCAATTTCCATCTAATGACTGTTATACTGTAACAGGTATCAGTTCCAACTACTTCCCGGTTGCATCTGGGGATGAATCACACAGCGCAGAGATGAACACCCCTCACAGATTCCTAATCTCACAGGCTCTCGTGATGAACTCAAGGATTGCTTCCCTTGGTTCAATTCTATACTGTGCCTCCCAGAAGGACATGCTCTACGTTGTTATTTCGTTGATCTTCTTGTCTGCCAATTCACCTGCTCTCCTTTTTATTTCCTACATTTCCCATAACTCCTTTTTCTGGATTCTTTTAAGGTACCAGATAGGCTTTGGACCTGTGGTGTAGGTTGACAATCTGTTTCTACGCCATTCTGTTCTGCTCATGGCGGCTACGCTCCCATACGTGTTGCCAGAGTTTTCACACCTTTCTTGAGAGGTTTGATTCTGGTTCATTTATAGCATTTACCTTCCCGTAGAATAGAGAATATGGAGCGGCATCTTGAGTTGCTTGGCTTTCTACATGAAAAGGGACTTTCTGCCCCACCATTCCCCTACTGGTTGACCAACTTTAGCTACGGTACCTCCACTAAGAGGGTCTCCTGAGCTTCTCCAATAGGGGCTTCCAGTCAATAGGATGAACCCTGCAAACAATCAAGACTGGCAGGTACAACCTGCCCTTTCCCCTGAGGTTGTACTTCTCTATACAATTTTGCAGTACAAACAGCTGGCTAATGGTCGACAGCCCCGCTCTGAATGCATCTTGCGTAAGTGATATCGACCACTCGCCTTCTTGTCAACCTCGCTTCTTTCTCAGAATAATCTTCATGTAGGTTTTGGCCTCTGGGTAGTTTAGGCGTCTTGCCAGGAACAGCTTGTAGTCACTCGTTGGAAGCCACAACCATATTTACCCTTCAACCTCATGTTGAATGTATTCCTTTCTGACAAATCCCAAAAAGCTGTGACTTTGCTTGAGACTTTGAATTCAATCCCTTCTATGCATTTGCCCCCTGACTAGGTTTGTCATCCCCCCTCTCATCACCCCGCCCAAACCCCCCTTACCACGCTGTGGCTGTGGGACCTCGTTTGACACAAATGCTGACCTTTTTGGTCATAACAATTGTCGAGCGGTGTGCTAGGATACACCTACCTGTTATTTGTATTTACTTGTGTAGTAACAAGGATTGATTGTTCAACAATGTACAACCATATCTCGTCCACAGCTTCTTAGATAGCTCGGTAAGTTAAGTACTCAGTGCTGGGATCCCTAAGCAATCTGAAAGCTGCTGGGCTGACTCGACCTTTTATCTTCCAGAGGTTAATACAGCTGGGCTGACTCGACCTTTTATCTTCCAGAGGTTAATACATTGAGGACCATTGCACCGAGTAGTAATACCAAGCAATAATGACTGTGCTGCGAAATGCAAGCACGGGCTACATGAACAGGGTAGTTTCTAGACAATATTGCGCCCAGGCCAAAACTCCAGAATATGCCACCTACAGCTACCTCGCACTGCACCCCCTCCACAAAATCACTTAAGCCATTGCAATTTAATGCAAACATTGGTCTGTGCTTTAATTCTTCGTTCTGTGATAAGTTTGTATCAAACTATATCACAGTAAAGTAAATAAATAAATACCTAAATGAAATCGGGTTATTTACTTGTACTTTAATAAGTGGACAGTGCATACAACAATATCATAAACAGAAATTATGTTTCATTATGCAATGTTTATGTTCGTTGTCCAATGAAAGGGTACCTAGATTATGCTTTTGCAAATGCACTTGTTTTGGTTACTTAATTTTGCTCTCAGTTGAAAGGGTAGCAAGCGCCTAGAGCTCCCTTGAGTTGGTGAACACAGCGCACAGAGGCCGTTCCGAATGCTCCAGTGGAAGAATGGAAGATGAGGGTGAAATAAAGGGCCATGGTGAAAAAGAAGGCAGTTCTCAGGTATTCCAAGTAAGTTGGCATTACAATGAATGCCTTAAAATGGCTTCAAAGCGCTAGAGAGGAAGACCTAAGGGGTGGGAAGGCTATGAGTTGAATATGTTATTATATATGCTCCGAGCACCTAGACAAAGTATAGCAATACTTGCTAGACGGTGTGAGTGCATGAGTATTTAAAAGAAAGCCTGCTCTATGGTGAGAGTACCTGGGGCAACATATAGAAAATGGAATGTGATGGAAACAGCTCCCTACTGGCACATGTTCCTGGGCGTGTAATGTTAACTTCTGGCAAATAATCGCATGCCGGATGGAAAGCTCATGTACAGCATGTTTGTTTTGGGAGTGGCACAGTGCCATGCGATAGGTTTGTAACCCTAGTGCCACCGACTGGGCCCGTCATCATTCTTAGGGCGATGAATCGAGTACCATCAGTGGGTAATGATAACACTGATTAATACAGAGCTTAGAAGCTGTCCAGCTGCGTGAAGCGCTATAACAGTCAGTACTTATATGATGCAGGCACAATGCCAACACCTTGTGCTAGATGCTGTTGTCTGATGGCAAACGCTGTCAATGGGTGTGGGCACCTGGCAGCAAGGTGAGTTCCTCACTGTATGACGACAATTCCTGTAGTAGGCTGTAGGTTAACATCTCCTGGCAAAGCCTATCTCAATACTTACAGTAGCAACAAGGAAACCTTTAACCCACAAACGTCAAACTGTTGGCTTTGTTAATGCTTGTTTTCTACCTTGGCACGTACATTGCTTTCATAGTCAATAATACACACACACACACACACACAGCACCAAACAAAGGACATAATGCCCTTACGTGCAGTCCCCTCAGCGTTCAAACCTTCCATGTTACCAACTCCTGGCCCCTTTGCTAACACTTAAAGGGCAGCAACAAACATGTTGGACAACATTATTGCTTTTTCCCTAGTAGCTACTCAAACGTGTTTTGCCTCCCAGCAAACCGTATAGTTTGACAAGGTGACCCTGTGTCACCTGAGCCCGTTTTCTCCAGTTTGGGGATTTCATGTAACATACCAATGCATTCTGGGAGTTGTAGGCTTTAAAAAAAATCTACTGGATTAACATACCAGAAAACAATGATTCTCAAAAGAACCCCCGTGGTGTTCAGATGGCATGGAGTCACAAGCAAGCAAAGGAGCCTAGTTGCCTGCTATAAGTCCAGAAATTAATCCTCCTCTCATAGTATGACTTGTTTTGGCCATTTGATATGTTCCCCCCTACTCCCGCTCAGCCCCTGGGGGACCCTTATAGCACTTGCCCCTGCACCCCTTTTTTTCTCTCCCTTCACTGAACTTGCACACTCTGAATGTCGCAGGGCTTAGTAGGACAGTTGTTTGTTTCTTTTTACTCAGTGTCAACTTTTCAATGTATATTTGTTCCCTTGTTCCCTTCCCTTTTGCCTTGTGCCGCTTTGATGCACTGTCTTGCAGTATAAGCGCCTTATACATATCCAATAAATAAAATAAATAAATAAAAACGGTCGACTCCTGCAGGCAGTCTCTGCCCTTTTGGTTAAGCCAGCAAAGAAAAGTCCCTTCAGCCTACCTTAAAGCCCCAACCCTCCATTTTGACATGCCAGTACTATGCAGTACTATGCAGACATTATCCCAATGTCCAACATTTGGGGCTGTTTAAGGATGTTTAAAGGGATGTTAATTTGGACGATGGGAGCCTTTTTATTTAGATGGTGGATGGATCTGGGTAGGACAGGCTTTTCTGTCTCATGCCTCTCTCCGCATAGTGATGCTTGCCACTAAATATGTGAAAATGTAAAGGCCAAAGCCAGGTGGGAGATTTAACAGGATGGCTCTGCTGTGCCCCTCACGCCAACTGTGTCCCAGATCATCGCTCGGTTTGCCCACCCCTAGAAACAGTTCTTCAAGATGCTGACCCTGAAATGAGTAAGTCAACAAACTTGGCAGAGTAACCTAAGGTGAAATCTAAAGTACTTACCTTACATTTGGAGAAAGCATGCTTTTCCTCTCTATGTGAAACACACATTGCGTGTGGACCCTAGACTCTCCGGTGTTCACCCACCTTGAGGTCTGCACTGCTCAGAAGAACTGTCTCAGGTGCTGTGGGTTTTGTGGCAGCTGTCCAGTGATCACCTCCCTTGGTAGTCCAGAACAACGCCTATTATAATGTTCAATCGATTATCGTAAAATATCTGGATAGATATGTCAATGATACTCTCGGGTATCACCTACCTGGGCATGGGCGAGATCCACCCAAAGCCTCTTCACCACCAGGATTAATGGGCCCGCCATCATATCTGCAGCATGTGTTTGGATTCCTTGGCCAGGGAGGGAGCATAAAGAGGGTGGGGAGAAGGTGAGTGTGGGGCATTGAGCGCTGGACGATTTGCAGTACCTGGATCGGGGGCCGGAAGTTCTCCATGGTGCCAAGCCAGAAAGTAGGTGGGGTGCTGTGGCAATCTGTTTCTTTCTGTATTTGTATTAGTACACAAATAGCTATTTGGCCGTCAGTACATCACAGAGACCACCAGCAGGGTTCAATGTGAGCAGTGAACAGGAATTGCTAGCTGGACATCAGCATATTTATACAGTTTCTTCATACTGATGTCCTGCCTCCTACAAGTTAATCATGTACTGGGCTAGGGTTCGCGCCAGGTTCATTCCTAATTTACATATCTCGTGCATGTGGTTTACTTCTTAATATATTTACTAACAAATACTATTATTCTCTGGGTTTAACTTTACACTCTTTACACATTTGCTTCAATGCAGGTCAAACAGATGTTTCCTATGTCATGTTTAAATAGCGCTATTGTTCTTGTATACTTGTAGGTTAACATCGCCGATTCAAGTAATCCCCTGATCCCGAGGTCAACAAAGGACAAGGTCTACATGACCCTAACATGTAGCCTGCAGGCAGGTTGGACATTAACTCGCCTACAGAGGTTGAAGAGGTTAAGTAGGAACAAGAGAACACAGGTCGGCCATTTTAGGCCACAGGGTGACTTTGCACGACAAACTAAAATGGCGGCCTTAACCTAAAATGGAGGCTTGATTAACTTAAGGTCACGACCTTGCGATGCGGATTTCCTCGCAAAGCGACTGGGCATAGGCCAACATATACAATGAGGACGAAACAATGTTATATCAGTTTTAACAACATTATGAAGCGTCACTGGAGGCAGTGGTGGGATCAGGTAGTGAGGATGGGGAGAGCTCCCTCTATAGAAAGTTAGTGAAGTTTAAGCCGAGATTTGAAGAGATCCACAGTCGGCCGGGATCTGCTTGTTATGGGCAGTTGGTTCGTGAGGAGCAGGGTGAGTAGGGAGAAAGAGTGGAAGCGAGAGTAGGCACAGGGAAGGCACTCAAGAGTGAGGTTGAGTGCAGAGGAGGATCGGAAGGAACAAGATGGTGGGTAAACTGAGCATGGAGAGCCAACCGGCATGTTGTTGATAGGTAGAAGTGGGTGAGGATCTGGGTAGGGTGTACAGAGAACAGGTAGCAAAGTTGAGGAATTTGTCTAGAGGGAGGAAGGAATGGAGAGGGAGGCCATTGAATAGGCTTGGCCAGTAGTCAGGTTTGCTGAGCACAAGAGTGGAGATAGAGTGGTTAGTCAGAAAAGGACATATGTACCTAATGTTGAGGAGGTTAATACGAGCAGCAGAGGCAATGGTAGTGATTCATTGTTGCAGTCACAGGTCATTAACTAAGAGGGCCACAGGATTGTGAGCCTTGGGCGAGGGAACAAGAAGGTCAGGCAGGAAGGAGATGGGGGAGGGGAGAGATGGCGTTGAAAGCTGGGAGAATTATGATTTTAATTTTTGAAAACCTCAGCATGAGGCAGTGGAGAGCCATCCAGTGACTAATTGCACTGAGAGCACTCGTAATCTGTTCTGAGATGGCTGGGCCAAACAAGGGAAAGGAGAAATGTATTTGAGTGTCATCAGCAAAAGGTTGACAATGAAAGTCAAAGGATGAGATGAGTCTTCCTAGGGCAGAGGTATAGAGGGCTAAGAGCAGAGGTCCAAGGACTCATCAGGGAGAGGGGTGACGTCAGAGGTTTGCGAGTTCCAAGAGATTTTAAAAGATCAATCTTCCAGGTAGGGGGAGATTAAGGCCCGAGCAGGTTTGCGAAACCCAAAGTCCTGGAGAGTGAGGAGACGAGAGGAGTGGTCAAGCATGTCTAAAGTGGCAGAAAGGTCCAAAAGGATGAGTATGGAGGTTGGAGACATGCATGAGTGCAGTGTCCGTGGAGTGTTTCCTACTGAAGCCAGATTGAAGTGTATCTGGAAGGCCATTGTCCTCAGGGTGCTTAGTTATCCGATCAAAGATCAGCCACTCAGGACCTGTGAATAATGAGGAAGGAGAGAAACTAGGTGATCGTTTGCTGGTACGGTTGGGACAGCAGAGGGTTTCTTCAGTAGGGGCATGCCAGTTGCAGATTTGAAGGAGGCAGGGAGGAGTCCAGCGGGGAGAGAGATGTTGAAGAGCTCAGAGAGGTAAGGAGCGCAGGATGGGTTGGAACTTCGAAGGTTAGATGCTAATTCAATACTAGAGGTAGGGGAGAAGTAGTAACAGTGGTGGACAGATGGAAGGTTGGGGAGGGATTTAGGGAAGGACTGTGAGAGTGTTGTGAATTTTGAGATTTTAGTGGACATGTAGTGAGCAAAGTTATTAGCGCAATGGATATTGCCTTGGGAGATGTGAGCAAAGATCGGAGGGTAGAGGAAAGATTGCAAAGTGGTTGAGAAGGGAAGAAATTAGGGCATGGTGGGAAGGGAATCGTTGTACACTAGGAGTCACAACAGAAGTGGGTTTAAGGGGCGACCCCTCCCTCAAACATAGAGGGTGGTGTGGGGGTAAAGGGAGACAACCTTCTTTGATCGTAAAACAGATTGCAGGCAGGAGGCCAACCCAGCAATTGGGTGGTAAGTCCCTTATGTTCTCAAATGTTATGCCCTCAAGGGAGTGGAGGGACGATTTGAATATCCTAACTCCCCTCACTAACACTAACATTGTTTTCATACTCTCTCCGGCACACAATACTCTCACCAACTATGACACACACACACTAGTTTTCAAGTAACATACCTCTACATGCACCTACATTCCACAGCCATGTCCACTGCATTCTAGCACTACTGGCAGGCGAGAAACCCCTCTGGACCTCTCAAAGGCCCCCAATGTTCTTGACCTAGAACACGATGAAACAACTGCACACCCAGTGCCTGGGTGCTTCCCAAGTATACAGATCAAGACCGAAGCAGAACTATCTTGCATTCGCTCTCCAACCACCCTCCCCCCAACCCCAATCTCTATCAGATCCACATGAGCTCCTGTAGACCACAAAATGGTGGTGCGGTTGTTGTGGCTGCCACGGCAGCCTCACTTACTTCCCTGCTCAGCACCACAGAGATCTTCCAGGGACTGTCTCTGGGTATTTGCCATTCTCTGCCCCTTCCTGCGCCGTGTTCGGCCACTACCCACCCATTTCCCCCGCACCACTAACACAACTTATTGCCCCGCTGGCCTCCGCAGTGCGGTGAAGACCTGCGTCAAAATGGTGGCGCGGTTGATTTTGGTGCTGCTACTGTCAGCGCAGTGAAGACAGGTCTCCCGGATTAGACATGGCTTCCTGGGCCACCTGGCCCAGGAAGCAGCGATGCTCATTGGAAATTGCAGTACCATAGGACAACATGCACTTTAATGTGAAAAACAATTATTTAAACAAATATTTAACTTTACACCTATTGACAAACTGCACTCCTATCAGCAGCAGCCCCAACCAAATGCAGTTCTGTTTTATTTAAGGAATGACTTCAGATAAGCCTCTGCGGCTGCTTCTTCTGGGAAAGGGGCCACTATGGGACATTAACGTGAAAGGCCCTCTTTTAGCCTCTCAGGAAGGGGAGCCCAGGAGGCTCTGCTTCTGTGCACATTCCCCACATTCTTGTGTCAGTTCCAACATTTTTCTCCATTTATCACTTTCCACTTTTGCATTCTGGCTGGGGCCAGAGAATCCTAAATATGACTTTGGGTTGGAGGGACCTCATTGGCTATTGAGCAGAACAGAATGTGGCAGGAGTCTGTGTCGGCTTTGGATGAGGTGTTTGTCTAGTCCTATCATTTGCAATTCTAAGTACCCAGTGGAATGGAGAATGCCAGCATGGCAACTGTAGAGAAAATGTGTCACGGCACACACCAGGAGTCTTTTTTTTATTTTTACGATTGTGCCCAAATAGGAAAGTCTTTTTTTCTTTTAAATATAATCAGTAAAGAGCGATAGTTTTAAAAGCCACCCTCCTCCCACCCTCAACGTCCCCTCCCACAGAATACAATCACAATATGAAGCTTATATTCTAATGTGGTTGATTTAGTTACCAGGGCCGTAAGTGTTCGTCCGCACGAATATTAAATAGCTGTATTATTCACTCTCTGTGGGCAGCGGGGTGAACCCCCTTTTGGATCATCTAATCTAACAGACGCATGCTTCTGGGGGAGCGTGTCAATCCATACATTTCACATAGGGGGAACATCCCCCTAAAGCCGGTCAAGCATCCAAGACTGGAAATGGAAAACAAGTATTGGGGGAACCCTCACTTCTTCGGAGGGGCGGGGCCAAGGGGGTGACCCGGTCAGGCTGTATAACACTTACATAGAACCCAATCGTGGCGATTTGCATAAAAGCAAAGAGCCTTATGGGCACAACAAAATGTCCACAATTTAAAATGTTGAACATGTCTTATAGTGATTCATTAAGAAAACCTTTTCAGCGCATAATGGACCCTTCTGTTTTAATTGGTCACTATCATCACCGTAAGAAAGAGATGTCTGTAAAATGCAGGACATATATATCATTTTGCAAAACTGTATGTGAGACTGCAGTAGTTTCATAGGCAGGCTCCAGTATTGCATATTCCATTGAGGAATGAGAGTTGTGTCTGGAGGGCCCCTGTCTTGTTCTGGCTCATTTCCTGCACTGCACGCATCCACACTGTTAGGTCCTAGGTCCCGGCCTTGTCCAACTATGTGATTTTGGGAATCCCATATGCGGACAGCATGCGGTCTAGGTAGCGGCTGCTGTTCTGTCCACTATTTGCGCGTCAGGGAAACGTGAGTGCTTCGCTATGAGCATGACTACGTGCATGCAGTCTCTAAGTGGTCCGAACAGATCCACCGCTAGTTCCTCCCACACTTGTTTTGGCAAAGGCGATATTTGCAGTGGGTTTGGGTGTGGTGGTGGAGCCACCTGTGCGCAGATGTGACATCCTCCTACTATGTCTTCCACCAGGGCGTCGAGCCTCGGGAACCAAACCTTTTGCCTGAGAAGTCTTTTCGTAGCTACCACTCCTCTGTGTCCTTCGTGTGCTAGTCGTACTGTCTTTTCTGTGAGTCCTTCGGGTATTATGACCTTGCATCCTTTTAACAGTATGTTCTCGTCCACTATGTACAATTCGTCTTTCACCTGGTCTATCCACTTGACGTCTTCTCTAACTGTTTCGGCCTCTTGACTAGCCTGTTGTCTCATGTGGGCCTTTCTGTTGGTCTGCATGCAGTGTCTAACAATCCGGATTGCCGGGTCTTGTTCCAACTGTGTCGCCAGTTCAGCCCATTCTACTGGTAGTGGTTGGAGGTGGTGTATCACGTAGTTTATGTATGCATCTGCGATTGATGGCTGTGGTTCCGGCGTTCCCGTGGGATGGCGGGATAGGTAGTCTGCTGGGTTTTCTTCTTTTCCCGGGCGATGCTTAACAGTGAATTTGTAATCTTGCAGACGTAGCCCCCACCTTGCTATCCTAGGAGGCATTCGCGCCTTAGGGTTACCATATATTATCAGGAGCGCTTGATGGTCCGTTTTTATGGTGAATTCTTTGCCGTATAAGAATAAGTGGAAGTATTTGCATGCCCATACCACTGCCAGGCTTTCTTTTTCCGTCTGGGAGTAGGGCTGTTCGGTGGTGGTGAGACTCCTGCTGGCGCACACCACTATGAAGATGATGGAAGGTATGTCTGGGTCCTTCTGCGTGAGGATGGCGCCGAGTCCGATGGGGCTGGCGTCGACGATTACTTCGGTGTTTCTTCGCGCATCGAAGTACGCCATGTTGTCTGCCTTCTCGATGGCGTTGCAGATCGCCTCGAATGCTGTTTGACACTTTTCCGACCAGATGAACGGTTGGTCTTTGCGCATGAGTAGTCGCAGCGGGTTGCTGATGGTGGCGTAGTCTTTCAGGTATCTCGAGCAGGTACTGGCTAGGCCCAGGTACGACTGTAGATCTGCGTAGTCTTGGGAGGCGGTGTGGTGTTGAGGGCCTTGACCTTGTCGGGGTCCGGGCTCATACCCTCATCCGAGAAGATATGCCCGAAGAATCTTAGCGAGCCTTTGGCGAATTCACATTTTGCCTTGATCAATGTGAGGCCCGCTGCTTCCAATGCTGTGCATACCCGATGTAGCGCTGCGTCGTGCTCCTCTTGAGTCCTCCCGAATACCAATACGTCATCTGAGTAATTCAGACTGTTTGGGATGTGGCGGATAACCTTATGTATTTCCTCTTGAAAAATGTCTGCGGACGATGAAATGTCGAAACTGAGTCTTTTATATTGAAAGAGGCCGAGGTGTGTCACGAATGTGGTGATATATCTGGATTCGGGTGCGATTTTGATTTGATGGTAGCCCTTCGTTAGATCTAGTTTTGAAAAGATCTTCACCCCATGTAGGAGGTGAATCATTTCTGTGATTCTGGGGGCTTGGCGTCTTTCCCTCTCGATGGCCACGTTTGCTCTGCGCATGGCAACGCATAGGCGTATGGATCTGTCCGGGGATTTTTTGGGGACAGGGACGATGGGTGACACCCATGGTGTCTGGCCTGAGACGGGTTTGATGATGTCCATTTTAATTAGTTTGTCCAGCTCATCTTCTCCCTGTTTTTGAATGTTGACAGGTATGCCTCGATAGTGTTGGGCCACTGGGGGAACATCTAGGTTGATGTGAAGTTGTATCTTCCTGTTTTTTAGTTTTCCCAGTCCATGGAAGAGTTTTGGGAATGATTGTTCTACCGCCCTTGGCTTGGCAAAGTATTTGTGCGCCATAATCTGATATAGGATGTGCACTAGGCCCATGTCCACGGCTGTTCTGAAACTTAGTATACAGCCGCTGTTGGCTTCTGTCTTCAGTATATGTAGGGTGACTTTCGCCGCGTGGGATTTGTGTGTGCACCATGCCGTGATCGTCCCAGTGCAGGGTATCGGGGTCATCGCCCCCTATGGGTAGATGTCCACTGTGGCCTTTTTGATTTTTGGAGGTCGTGTGAGCGAGTTGTATGCCTGTTCGCTGATAATGTTGACAGAGGCCCCTGTGTCGATGAGGAACTCCAGAGGCGTGTCGTTTACCAGGAGCGTGAGGATGGGGCTGTGTTGAGTGGCCGTGGTGTTATTGAGTGCCCACACATAGCCTTTCTTTCTCTGATCTTCCTCCGACAATGGAGATTCACTGCTGGTGGGAGAGCGCATCTCGATGTACCTGACGAAATGCTGTCTATGAGAGTGCCTTGAGCTGTCGGGTGGCCGCCGATCTTCTCGTGGGTAAGAGCTTCTACAATCTTTGTCCTCCTTTCTCTGTGTCCCGTGGTCTCCTTCTCCTCTACTGGTCGGAGGGCTTTGACGTGTGTTCCTGCGCCTTTCTTGGGTTACGCTGTCTCTTTGGAGGGGGTCCTAGTGTGTTCTTGCACACTGCTCTATAGTGATCCATGCCGCCGCGCGCGGCACATTGTTGCCCCATGGCGGGGCACTCTCCTGTGTGGGGATATTTGTATCCACATCGATAGCAGGGGGCGTCCTAGCGTTTACCTCCATGGTTTGGTGTTGTGTACAGTTTGAGTACGTCAGGGTTGGCAGTGGGCTGTTGTATGGTGACTTTGCCCAGGTTGTCGAGTTGTGATTCCACTGCCGCCTCCATGCGTGCTAGTGCTAGGATCTCTTCCAGCGACCTTGCTTTTGTAATAGTTGTTTCCTGAATGGTTGTGATAGGCATCCGGCGATAACTTGGGACCTGTGTGCTTCCTCGTTAGAGTATCTGTGAAATTCACAATATTTTAGCTTAATGCGGAGGCGCATGATGAAGTTGTCCATGGACTCGCCCCTCTCTTGTCTGGTGGTGTGGAATATTTGCCTCTCATAGTCAATGTTGGTATGTGTGGTGAAGTATTCCGATAGTTTGCCGTGTAATTTGCAATATGTTACTGTGTCGACGTTCAATAGTTCTCCTGCTATGTCTCTCACTGCCGGTCCGACGGCCATGAATAGAGTGTTTTTGAGTCTTGTGTCATCTGTTAGGCCTATGGCGCCTGCATAGAACTTGAAGTCCCTGAGCCATATAACCCAGCGGGGCCCTAGATTTGAGGTGTCTTTGAGTTCAAATGGGCTCGGCATGTGCATGACCTGTGACGCGCCACCTTCTGTTTGTGCTGGCTGTTTGTTTCCCTGTGTGACATCTGCCCCTCCTGTTTTCGCCCCACCGGATGATGAGGCACCTGATGAGAAGGCTGTTGATGTGGATGGGTCTGACATGGTGGTCTGGATTGGTGATTCTGCCTGTGTTGACGGCAGGTGGGTCTGAGATTTGAGTGCTGGCGTATGAGTATGCTACGCGTCTCTTTGGACGGGTTGTGTGTATGGTTTGTCGTTTTCACTCTCTCCACTGGGTCAACTACTGCGTGGTGAAACAGCATGTGGGGCCTTGCCTTGTATGTGGCCAGCTCCTTTAATTCTGATGGAGCACTGTATGAGAGCGGGGCGTGGGCGGTGCTTAGCCGCGTGGGGCCTTTCGCTCTCCCCCGGGCCCTGGCTGGCTTTCCGTGGAGTGCAGCGCTTTCAGCCACTTGTGGCTGCCTTGCCGTAATAGAAACGGTGCTCGGGAGCGGACGCGTCTTTCTTGGGGCCCCTCCTGGTTGCTGTGTGCAGTTTCGTTCCTCTCGGCGGCGCCTATCTATGTGTGCTGGAGACGGCGTGCGGCTCGCCAGCTGTCTGCTCGTCCGAGGTGCGGCGACGTGCTAGACTGCTCGACAGCAGACCTCGGAACGGCACGGGTGGGTCACTCGACCGCTCGTCGCCATTGTTAGGTCCCCGCAGGGGTGCATGGGCCAAACAGCCTACCTGGAATGACACGCGGGAGACTGGTATGAAAACACAACCGGCTTTATTCAGATACATACGGCAACTGCCGAACTTGCTTCCCTGCCCCTCCCTAACCCCTACGACATATCCTGCAGTCCGCAGAGTCCGTAACGGCGGGCCCACCCACATAACGATGTGGAGGTACTGACACACACACTCCCAGAATGTGTCCCCTGAGAGGCATGAGCAATTCGCTTGCAGCTAGCCCTCTCTGCTTCTATTTGTCTGGCAGGGCCTCTGCCTTCCAACTGAGGAGGATGGCTTTACGAGCTAAAAATAGCACAATATGAAGAGGTTTTCAGGTCAACACCTCTGCTCATTGTCCACCCCAGATAACATTGACCTGAGAGGCATCGTAATGGTGCAGCCTTGTGTTCGAGAAGCCAATTTTAAGACCATGGTCCCAAAGGGCCTAATCTTGGAACACGACCACGCTGTATCCCACGTTGTCCCTGAGCCCCCACATGGTCTCCAGCAAGGGCTGGTTGTACTAATCGCATGCTATATGATCTGGTTGGGTACAACATGCCCTTTGCATGATCCTATAGTGCATCTCTCTGTTTTGCAAGGTGTAGGGTACATCTTTTACTGCTGAAAAGAACCCATACACATTACTGGCATCGAGTGGCACCTCCAGGTCCTCTGCCCACACAGTAGCTAGGGTTATGTTCTAGTGATGGAAATTGGGTATGGATAGGCTAATTCTAGTTCTAATTTTGGAAAATTCTAATAGATCATGTCGGAATTCAGCCCCGCGTGTCGATGGTTCAGAAGCACGTGATTCAGGTGTTGAGTGTGTGGCAATGATTGGTTGCAAGGCTGAATACTGGAGCCAGTCTTTGTCTGTGATCATTATGAGTTGTGGAATGGAAGGGTTTGAAATCATCATATAAGTCCATGAGCCACACGTGTTGCAAGTCAGTGTTTTGATGGTCATGTATGTTAGCCTGTGTGCCATAGGATAGTAGTGCAATGATGCTTATTCACGATGGTGTAGCTCGTATGTCAGTCCCTGCTAGTGTAACCCTCCGGTGCCATTGAACCAGCGCTGGTCCAATGATAGGATGATTCTTAATTACCTTGGGTAGTTTGGACGGTGGTATGGCTCATATATCTTGTGCTGTGAATGGCTGTAGCGTGTTCAATTCTATCAATCTCCAGATCAACATATTATCTACATTGAGCCATCTATTGCTGCCAAGTAGTATGGCTTCCATGAAGGGAGCGCCAGTCCACCATCAACCTTAGGGTCTGTACGATAGACGTGTTCAGGTGAGCTTTCTTCCCATGCCAGATACATTTCATCATATGTCTGGCCACTCATCCAACATTGTCGCTGTCAGGCTCATCGTGATCATGTACAATAGGTATATTAGCTTGAGCAGTGAGTTCATTTTGAATGGATTACGCTTACCTGTAAATGAAAGGGGTAAGGTATTCTATTTAGCCAAATCATGTTGGTTTTTTTTGGAGCATGGGGGGAGAGTTTAAGTTGACCAGGTCACCCAGCTGTGCATTAATGTAAATTCCTAGAAATCTAATAGAGTGGCATTGGAGCCTAAATGGTGCCACCCTGCCCAGATCCCAAGGGATGTCGTGTCACAGGGGCATGGCCTCTGACTTGTCCCAATTCACACTGTAGAGGAGGAGCCAAGTCCCCCACTCCAACTGCCCCACCTACATTACCTGAAACGTTTGAACCAAAGTATGTGACGTATACTGAACAGTTAAACCAGCAAAGAGAAGAGCGTGGGCTCTGCGCAGTACCCATAAGAATGCCTATACATAAGAGAATATGGGAGGTAAAGTACCCATTGAGGAAACCATACTTGAATCCAAGACAATATGATGGGCATTTGAATGAGATTCCTGAAGAAGCAAAGAAACTAAATGACATGGGGATGAATGGTGACGTCATACAAAGTTGTATCGACACCTATATAGAAAGATAACCAGACCAGAGAGGCAGACGATTTATAAGGTACAAGAAGATGCCAAGGATAAGTGACATCTTGAGATCAAGATGAAGAGACCTGTGCCACAGACCTGATGAAGACACCTAGATAGTTTAAACGTGTAGAGTTGCAATGAAACGCAATCAGCAAAGCAATCATGAAGCCAGCTACATGCTTTTAAATAGATTAGACCGCGACAAGCGCCAACATATACATACACATATATACCTCAATAGATACATATGGATAAATAAAGAATAAATGTTTCCGCTACTTATATGATCAGTACAAGAAGTCCTCATTCTAGTGTTGCAGTTGAGAAAAGCAATTGGATTAAACAGAATAAGGGCTCAGTTAAGGAGTTCACTAACCCTAGAAAGCCAAGGTCTTATCAAACTGCAGTTGGCTGACATTGGACAAAATTAACGTGAAATAACAGAAGCTCCTGTTCAGAGAGGTCAAGCAAAAACAAAAGACGCCAGAGGACTATTGAAAATAAATCAAATGCACGAAAAGGCTCAATTTCATTGTGTCCAGTCATGTGATAGAGGAAGTTGGAAGAGCAAGATGATCACAGCTACGCACGGAAGCCGGCTGGTGCCCACACTCCTTAATAATTCTCAGAAAACAGTACAAACTCAAGGCCAACTTCAAAGCACTAATTGACACTGGACCATTAAGGTGATGATGGATGATATTTTAATTGGTGGGAAGCTGGTAGCAAGACAAGCTTATCCACACCAGGTTGTCCAGTCTGCGTGCTGCTCACGTAAGTAGGAAAAGTACTGACGGTGGTTAGAAGCCAACCAATTGTAGGAGACCACACAGTTGGGGTTAGTTGGGGGTCCTATAGTGTGTGTAGCCATTAGGATGTCATACATTTAGTGACGTTCATAGTGGCCATTTTGATGAGAGGGCTTAGTCGCTCCACCTGATGTTAACTATCCAATTTCCTCTTTCCGTTACTCCATACAGATATAGAACCTATGCTTAGTTATTCACTTAGAACCAATCCCACCTCCCGATAGGTTTTTGGAGTTTGCCACGTAGGATGACGCAGGTCAGCACGTCAGTGGTGACCACTTTTGGGTACACAAGCCCAAGTTTTTGATGAAGTAGTTAGAGTCAGAGTATCGAGCGATTGCTGATGTTCATTGTACTCCCTGTTTTAAGATATTTGACATTAAAACAGACGAACTTTGCCTAACTATTGATTATTGATGTATGAATAAAATCTGCATCCCCATCAATCTCCAGGGTACCGCTACTCATCTTAAAGGGCTGGAAGCCTCCAGTTCACTTGGTAGCAGAGATTAAATGGTTAGATAAAATACCATCGGCCGTCGACATAAGTAACTTTAGAGTTTCGGCAATATCGCACAACCATTGCCATTCGGCTGACAGGACGTGAAGCTCCCCGTAGAAGTGGTTAGAATAGGTAAATCCTTGCAAGGGACAGTATGACGGGACCCCCAATTCAAGATATAAACCCCTCCCACATCTATGCGAAGCAAATCGGAAAGACGCCCGAAGAGGCGGTAACAAAGGCGGTGATCCCGAGGGTTTGAAGACAAAAAACATGTGAACGGTGAGTGAATAGACCAAAGAGTGTGGCAAAGGGATGAATGCTTAGTGATTAGCAGAGAGTAACAGAGGGAGGTGGGATAAAATACCGGCGCCCTTAACCCCTGACCGCCACACTTGTAATGAGGCCCATTGACTTGAGGGTGGCAGAGCAATATATGAGGAATAATAGCCGTGAGTGTGGCCACGCTATTAGGATACGCCCTGTTCCTAGACTTTAAAGAGTGCTAGCAGACGCTTAAATTCAGAGCCCCTTAAGTGGGACATATAGAAGACGAGACTGGTTAAACACAGTCTTAAAGGAATACGCTTAAATTCCAAAATCGGAGCAGATTTAGAGGGTAAAACGAGTCTTAAGAAAAGATTGTGAGTAGTACGTGTGGCCGGTCAAGTTTGTCTGTTTGTTTTATGTGATTGAAAAAGGTGTAATGACGTCAGAGTTGAAAGAAGAAAATGTTATGTAAAGGAGAAGTGTGAAGTTGAGACGCAAAGATTGATTGTTTAAAGATTAAACTTTGATGGTTGTTTTTTTTGCAAGATTAAAGTAAAAAATTGTGTTGTGTCGGGATTGGAGCTTGCAACAATTGGTGCTCGCTCATAAATGTATTTTGCGTGAGACATAAATTGGAAACTGTAACTAAAGTATAAGCGAGTGTTAGCAAAGAGAAAAGTGAAGGTTAAAAAATGGAAGACGTTACTCCATTAGTGCACCTCTGCAAACAGCTACCGAAACATGCACTTAAGCTTAAAAAATATAGTGCAGAGTGGGTTAAGGGGACCACAGCCAAATGTTTATGCCATGGCCACAAGGCGAATCATTATCGAGAGCAGTTCTGCAGCATATGACGACATATTTGCATGCTGCGTACACGGGAAAAAAGTTAGAAAAGCGCTTAGCAAGTCTAGAGCTTTGGAAAATGTATCAACATGAGAAGGAGGAGGAGCCTCCTTTAGATTGGATGCTCAATATATGCAAAGAGGGGGGTGAAGAGCCTTCTGCTCCGACCACTCCATCTGAAATAAAAGCTGAAACTAAGAACAACGAAGGGTTATACCCATTAAGGGAACTTAAAGCAGCAAAGGGATATAGTAATCTGTCATATGAGTCACCTACGCAAAGTAGTGACGAAGGCCCGGAGAAAGATACAGAGAAAGATACAGCCTCCAAAGTCCCAAGGGACAAGGAGAGATGCGACAAGGAGATAAGTGATCAAGCAAGTACTTCTCTAGATACAAGGAGAGAAATAAAGAGATGGAAAGGAGACAAGGATAAAACTGATGAGATAGCACTCCTACAGAACGAATGGATGGAAGGTCAGATTTTGATTAAACTTGATGGCAAAAATATCGAAGATTTAAGACAAAGGGAAGATCAAGACAAACAAGATAGGAAAGACAAAGAAAGGGAGCAACGATTAAAAGATGAAGGAGCCAAAAGGAAGGATAGACAAAGATGAGAACTGTTATATCAAGATGAGAAAGCTAAAAACCAGGTGAAAGCAGAGGAGCAAAGAAAACGTGACAATAGAAAGAGAACAGCTGATGAACAGGAAAGGCTAGAAAGAAAAAGAATAGAGGATGATGAACAGGAAATGATAAGAGAGAAAAGAATTCAAAGACCAAGGGAGGAGGAAATACAAAGGGCATATGAACGTAGGGATATGAAAAAGAAAGAGGAAGACAGAGTAAGAGAAGAATCGAGAAAGCGCAGAGAAGTCGATTACGAGATGGAACGCAAAAGAAGACAGAGAGCACGTGTTCTTGAGTATTTGGAAAGGGAAGTAAGAAATCCCAATCCACAGGTGGCATGGGAAGACATATCTTATTGACTTTGGACTGAGGCATACTTTAGCCTTGATAAGAATAAGGATATGCCAGATTATGATCATGGCCACAGCAATTGGAAGAGGTTACAATACCCCGACTCCTTCCACACAGAGTTCTTGTTTGGTTCGACTCATGGTGTTACCCAGTGATGACCTTTCTAGGCTCATACTTACTTATTTTGTGTTGGTGTTACGCTCTTATCCTACATTGGTGGGGAGAACTCTCCGCATTCCAGTTTACATTCAAATTCCTGACAACAAAAAGCTCATTAGAAGATTACTCATAATCATGACTAAAGAGTTCAGTGAGGAAAACACAAATGCCCCTAACACCCCATGCAGCACATAGACTAGTCAGTGTGGCGTCCTTTGATCTAATTGAAGAATACCCACATCTGATTGGAAGACAGACGGATGTGGTACCTTTCTGATGGATCAAAGAAACACTGCCAACTTGAATGTAATCCTGCAAGGAATTATAATCCAGGTGGCAATCTATTCTGAAAGAAATCACAGAGCGGTGTAGAAACTTTTCTCCGAGGGACTGATCGAGGAAGAAAAGAAAAGACAACTTGTTTATGCTGACAGGGAAGCAACATGTCATCTGGAATGAAGCAGATTCGAGGTATCGATTGGGAACTGGTAAATGAAGCAGATTTGATAGAGGCTTGCAGGGGACATTTTTCTTCACGTTAAAGAAACAGTTGCATCTCGACTGGTGAAAAAAAACTGGTTCCAGAGAGAGGGAGAAAGTCATTTCCTAACGGATCCAGAAAGCTGATAGATGACGAATGCTGGATAAAGACAACAGCTTTCAAAAAGCAATCTAAAAAATGCAGAATCATTAAAGTTTGTTTTTCCTTCCTTAGCATCAAATGATAAAGATGGGGATTCTTAATAGTAACGTTTTGTTACCCCATGAGAATAGGCGCACACATTGTCCGAGAAGTAGATGCTGCAAACTCACCTATCACTGCATCTCCTACACATGCATTATATTCATCCTCATATTGCTTTCACTGACAGTGAGAACTGCATTTTATATAGGAGCGCATGATGCAAAGACTCATGTATATGTTTCTGACCAGAAGGAAATAATTAGCGTGGCAACTACAAGGCAGCCTAGACGCTACATAGTTATTCCTGTCCCGAGAAAAAATGGGAAGATACACAAGCTTGAAATGGATGTTGTCAGTAACCAATCACACACAGAAATTGCTTTTAAATGCCAGAAACAGGGTTGGCAAATCAGACAAGGTAAGGGGTTGACAAAGGTTGAGCCTACACAGATAATGCATGCGGACACACCTGGTCCAGTGACAAGAAGCCCAAGCACAAGTCCCACAGAGAAATCACACGCAGAGATTATAGCCAAATCTTTATGGCCGTTTTTAGCTGTTGCTATAAAAAGACAGATGGATAAAGAAAGACTCGCTGAACTTTAGTCTACGCAGGGAAACCGGATGGATGTTCCTGTGAACACTCCAGCCAGAAGAAGCTATGTTGATGCATTTAGAGACATAGTAGTACAAAACTACATGAAGAGTTTAAGAACCAAAAGAAGCACCCAAGAAGATAATTATGAATTGAATGATTATCTGGACAGCATAGCACACTGGGGAAATAACATATGGTACCAACACATGAAAGAAGTTGGAAGAAGAAGTCAGACAAAGAATACTTCGTATTTACACTCCTACCATACAACATGGGGAAGTCAAAGATATTCATAGCTATTGAAATAGATGTCCTAACTGCACACTGCATAGTGCGCCTAGCTTTCTGTAGTACCAGAGGCCAGCTCATGGGTCGAACAGCCTCTCTCAAATAGGCAACTGAAGGGACAGATCCAAATGAAGATGACTATGTTCAAGACATAAAGACAAGAAACAATGCCAAGACAAAGAATATTGTGATCAGATATGAGAAACCTGAATTAAAAGGAACCGGAATAAGAAGAGAATTGAATAAAAAACTGAAAGTTCCAGGACACTCCACAGAAAACATCTGCAGATGGAAAAACAGAGGACAGATGCAGATTTGGGGAACTGTTTTATCAGCAGACGGCTATGAAGAAGAAGTAGTAATCTGCAGATCCTGGGTAATAATGGGTCAATACCAACCAACAATCGAGAATGCACAAATGTTGTGTAAACCATTATGGCCAAAATTAGCTAAACTACTGACATGGGTCGAAGACAGAGGAGGACCCCTGCAGATAGTACCAATGGAAAGTTCTAAATTATGCTTCAGAAATAATGGTACAAGAAAAATGGGGAAGAATCAGAACTGTGAACGAATCTTCGATGCACCAGGAATGAATATCAGAACAGCAGTAATTATGGATCATTATTGGGCTTGTGGATCCAAGGCCTACATAAGACTGCCCAAAGATTGGGGAGGAATCTGCACATTGGTGAATCTCTATGTTCCTGCATTGATGATTCCTAAAAGTGACCTGAACTCTGATAGTTTCTCGAAAGCAGATGGATAATGCAGATTACAATGGACGCCCAACTACACGCCCCAAAGAGGTGGTCTGAACATGCCTGCAGACTTCTTATAATTAGAAATATGCTTTCATGTGGCCAATATAATTTTAGGAGAACCTCTACTTTTGTATATTTTACTTTGGCTAGGTACATTTATCGTGATAAAATCCATTTTTGAAGGCGATTATTGTACATTGCTGGCCACAAGCCTATCCTGTGTCGCGCTGTGGCCTACAAGACATTGCCGACATTGACATCACTTAAAGAAAGCGTGCATGCAGAGGTTTTCTATGCATGCACAATGCTAAACCCCAGGCAAAATTAAACATCTGGCAATCTACCTTTGATTTTCATGCTCCACTTGTTATTGAAGCATCTCACTCTTTAGCAACTTTTAAGAAAAGTACAAAAACTCTTCTTTTCAACCAGCCTGACTAATGTTCCCCTCTGATTGACCTCTCCTTATCTTCGTTGCTTTGCCGTCCTCTCGCTTGTTGCACTCTGAGGCCTTCGGCGTGTAGCACCTTACCTAAGATCTAAAATAAATAAATTGGCATAGCAACCGGTAAATGTGCACTTTTTCTTTTACTGCCATCGCAGGCAATATTGTGCTGCGCGTGTGTGAATCTGGCACAATTGTCTCTAGAGTTCCAGAAGTATGGGATGTGTTCAATATGGCAATTTCTCTTTCACTGCTTTTATTAAAATTGTGCATGAAATTTGCCAATTTCGCAAAATTGGTGTATTTTAAAAAAGGTATCACTCCATTTTCAGTGAAGCAATTCCTTCCAAACCCACAGAATTGCTTGAAAGAAGTCAGTAATGGATTGCTGCTGGGAATGCTCACTTAGGGCCTCATCACGAGTTGGACGGTAACGCTGGCAGTATTACCGCTGGCAGTATTAGCCTTACCGCCAAACCCCCCATCGCTATTAGCGCCGGATCACGGGTTTGGCGGCAATGGAATTCCCCATTCCCCACTGAGCCCATTCGGGAATGCCCCATTCCCCATTGGGCTCAATGGGGAATTTTCGCGCTCTTACGGCCGGCGGATTTCCCGCCTGCGGTAGTAGCGCAAATTTTCAGAGGATTTCCCCCCAGCTCAGAGCTGGGAGAAATCCGCCGAAGCCCTGATTTGGCAGACCCTTAAATCCGGCAGTAATAGCGCACATTTTCGGCGGATTTCCCCCCAGCTCAGAGCTGGGGAGAAATCCACCGAAGCCATGATTTGGTGGACCCTTAAATCCGGCGGTAATAGCGTGACCGCCGGATGGGTTACCGCCAAACTCGTGATGAGGCCCTTAGTCTGCTATGCAAGTCTGCAGCAAATCTCTCCTTCCCGTTTGTATTCTTGCAAAGGAAGTGGAAAACTCAAGTAAACAGTTATAAACTAGTTTTCCACTTATATTTTTGATAAAAATGTCTTACAAATTATCTATTCGGTATTTCTGTTCAGCAATCACAGTGTAAACATTAACTAGAATTTTCCACCTGTGTTGCTTGTCAAAAATCCAGCAAATTAGTGTCTTGCTGGATTTCTGCTCAGCAAAGTAAGGGGAAACAATTGACTCCAGTTCTTCACTAATTCGGATGATAAACAATTCCAGACATTCGTTATTTTTCTTTGTTTTTTGCAGAATGTCTTTTCAGCATGAAAAGTATTTACTAGGGTTTTGAAAGTATTTTTCTGATAATAAACTCCAACATATTGCTGCTGTGAGGAATTCTCGGAACAATGTCAATAGCTATAATTAGAAAGAAATGCATAATTTATGCATACATTTTACGAAGTGGGAAATTCTGAATTGTTCCCAATTGTTTCCATCTGATTTGAAGTGTGTGCTCATCTACTAGAAATCATTTTAAAGGATGGTGTATTGTTATAATTATTCTTTCAGAATGCGCTTAATACCAGCGAGCAGTTTCTAAGTGCAGGATCGGGATTTCCCCCTGTGTTGCGCTGTGTTGTCTTGCTTCCAAGTCAAACACGTTGCCCCTGAGCTATCCTTCCGCGCCATGTCAGATACTGAAATTCATTGGCAGGCATATTTAGCAGATACAATCCCATATGCAGGCACGCCCTGAAACAAAAACACATTTCATGTTTCATCCGTTATTTCATTTAGATTTTTGATACATAGATTTATTTATTTATTTATTTATTTACAGGGAGGAACACTGCTCTCTTTATCACAAAAGAACATTCAATAGATAAGAAATCAGATTTGACGGGAAGCAGTGAGCTTCTTACAATGGGGTGAGATTGAGGGACATTCTGAGCAGGTTGTGGAGGGGAGTAAATGGAACAGTCACCGGCGACATATGCTGTCTAAATACTCCTTAGCTTTAGAGAAGGTCTTGCTATAGAGTATGGTCTTAGGGCACTAGCAAAAGGCGGATTCTACGACCATTCTGATACTTTCTTCCGTAACTTTGTATCTTTGATTGGGGGCACCTTTGCAAATGTTCTGAAATGTAAGGAAGGTTTCACAGTCAGTGCAGCTTTTAACGAGGAGAGTTGCAATGGCTGTGTAAATTGTCACTAGCGCATATTTTTCAAGTTACCTTGTAAAGCACTTGTGTAAAATAATTTAGATCGAACTATAGTGGCAGTGGAGATGTCAATTGCTTTAGCAATGACTTCAAGTCGGTAACAACAGATGATCTCACAATTTTAAGATCATGCCGGAGAAATTTGGTTGGAAACTTTGGCAACAAAGCATTATATGAGGCTCAGAATTATCAACGCTCCCTGCACAGAATAGAAACTTGAAAACAAAACTGATTGTGGGGGTACAAAGAAATGTCAAGTCAGACAGATTCAACAGCTTCAACAGCTTCAACATGGTCTTGGTTGGATAATGCCCTGTAACACACAACCACATTATTATAAACTTCGATCTATTTTCTGAATTAACTTTCTATCAGGTTTGATTCTCCTCTCGCAAAACAAAAGAGTTGATGGCTGGAAGGTTTAGAATAAATCTTGACCTCTGGCATTGCTCTGGGCAACCCTCCAGACCATCGTTCTTCGCCTGCCAAGCCATTACAAAAGGGGAAAAACCATATGCAAATCAGGCTTGGTCCCACCCCCAAAGGGGTAGTCCAGCCCGAACTGCTAGGTCACATCCCTTTTGCACGAGACCACAAGCATCCCCAGACATGTTTCAGCCTTGTTGGGCGTCATCAGTGAGGAGTAGCTTGGGTCTCTAGGCCCAGCAGGCAAGGGACCCACGTCTGGGCATACCCTTCCCACTCGGGGTGACAATAGCAAAACAAAAGAGTTGATGGCTGGAAGGTTTAGAATAAATCTTGACCTCTGGCATTGCTCTGGGCAACCCTCCAGACCATCGTTCTTCGCCTGCCAAGCCATTACAAAAGGGGAAAAACCATATGCAAATCAGGCTTGGTCCCACCCCCAAAGGGGTAGTCCAGCCCGAACTGCTAGGTCACATCCCTTTTGCACGAGACCACAAGCATCCCCAGACATGTTTCAGCCTTGTTGGGCGTCATCAGTGAGGAGTATCTTGGGTCTCTAGGCCCAGCAGGCAAGGGACCCACGTCTGGGCATACCCTTCCCACTCGGGGTGACAATAGCAAAACAAAAGAGTTGATGGCTGGAAGGTTTAGAATAAATCTTGACCTCTGGCATTGCTCTGGGCAACCCTCCAGACCATCGTTCTTCGCCTGCCAAGCCATTACAAAAGGGGAAAGACCATATGCAAATCAGGCTTGGTCCCACCCCCAAAGGGGTAGTCCAGCCCGAACTGCTAGGTCACATCCCTTTTGCACGAGACCACAAGCATCCCCAGACATGTTTCAGCCTTGTTGGGCGTCATCAGTGAGGAGTAGCTTGGGTCTCTAGGCCCAGCAGGCAAGGGACCCACGTCTGGGCATACCCTTCCCACTCGGGGTGACAATAGCAAAACAAAAGAGTTGATGGCTGGAAGGTTTAGAATAAATCTTGACCTCTGGCATTGCTCTGGGCAACCCTCCAGACCATCATTCTTCGCCTGCCAAGCCATTACAAAAGGGGAAAAACCATATGCAAATCAGGCTTGGTCCCACCCCCAAAGGGGTAGTCCAGCCCGAACTGCTAGGTCACATCCCTTTTGCACGAGACCACAAGCATCCCCAGACATGTTTCAGCCTTGTTGGGCGTCATCAGTGAGGAGTAGCTTGGGTCTCTAGGCCCAGCAGGCAAGGGACCCACGTCTGGGCATACCCTTCCCACTCGGGGTGACAATAGCAAAACAAAAGCGTTGATGGCTGGAAGGTTTAGAATAAATCTTGACCTCTGGCATTGCTCTGGGCAACCCTCCAGACCATCGTTCTTCGCCTGCCAAGCCATTACAAAAGGGGAAAAACCATATGCAAATCAGGCTTGGTCCCACCCCCAAAGGGGTAGTGCAGCCCGAACTGCTAGGTCACATCCCTTTTGCACGAGACCACAAGCATCCGCAGACATGTTTCAGCCTTGTTGGGCGTCATCAGTGAGGAGTAGCTTGGGTCTCTAGGCCCAGCAGGCAAGGGACCCACGTCTGGGCATACCCTTCCCACTCGGGGTGACAATAGCAAAACAAAAGAGTTGATGGCTGGAAGGTTTAGAATAAATCTTGACCTCTGGCATTGCTCTGGGCAACCCTCCAGACCATCGTTCTTCGCCTGCCAAGCCATTACAAAAGGGGAAAAACCATATGCAAATCAGGCTTGGTCCCACCCCCAAAGGGGTAGTCCAGCCCGAACTGCTAGGTCACATCCCTTTTGCACGAGACCACAAGCATCCCCAGACATGTTTCAGCCTTGTTGGGCGTCATCAGTGAGGAGTAGCTTGGGTCTCTAGGCCCAGCAGGCAAGGGACCCACGTCTGGGCATACCCTTCCCACTCGGGGTGACAATAGCAAAACAAAAGAGTTGATGGCTGGAAGGTTTAGAATAAATCTTGACCTCTGGCATTGCTCTGGGCAACCCTCCAGACCATCGTTCTTCGCCTGCCAAGCCATTACAAAAGGGGAAAAACCATATGCAAATCAGGCTTGGTCCCACCCCCAAAGGGGTAGTCCAGCCCGAACTGCTAGGTCACATCCCTTTTGCACGAGACCACAAGCATCCGCAGACATGTTTCAGCCTTGTTGGGCGTCATCAGTGAGGAGTAGCTTGGGTCTCTAGGCCCAGCAGGCAAGGGACCCACGTCTGGGCATACCCTTCCCACTCGGGGTGACAATAGCAAAACAAAAGAGTTGATGGCTGGAAGGTTTAGAATAAATCTTGACCTCTGGCATTGCTCTGGGCAACCCTCCAGACCATCGTTCTTCGCCTGCCAAGCCATTACAAAAGGGGAAAAACCATATGCAAATCAGGCTTGGTCCCACCCCCAAAGGGGTAGTCCAGCCCGAACTGCTAGGTCACATCCCTTTTGCACGAGACCACAAGCATCCCCAGACATGTTTCAGCCTTGTTGGGCGTCATCAGTGAGGAGTATCTTGGGTCTCTAGGCCCAGCAGGCAAGGGACCCACGTCTGGGCATACCCTTCCCACTCGGGGTGACAATAGCAAAACAAAAGAGTTGATGGCTGGAAGGTTTAGAATAAATCTTGACCTCTGGCATTGCTCTGGGCAACCCTCCAGACCATCGTTCTTCGCCTGCCAAGCCATTACAAAAGGGGAAAAACCATATGCAAATCAGGCTTGGTCCCACCCCCAAAGGGGTAGTCCAGCCCGAACTGCTAGGTCACATCTCTTTTGCACGAGACCACAAGCATCCCCAGACATGTTTCAGCCTTGTTGGGCGTCATCAGTGAGGAGTAGCTTGGGTCTCTAGGCCCAGCAGGCAAGGGACCCACGTCTGGGCATACCCTTCCCACTCTGGGTGACAATAGCAAAACAAAAGAGTTGATGGCTGGAAGGTTTAGAATAAATCTTGACCTCTGGCATTGCTCTGGGCAACCCTCCAGACCATCGTTCTTCGCCTGCCAAGCCATTGCAAAAGGGGAAAAACCATATGCAAATCAGGCTTGGTCCCACCCCCAAAGGGGTAGTCCAGCCCGAACTGCTAGGTCACATCCCTTTTGCACGAGACCACAAGCATCCCCAGACATGTTTCAGCCTTGTTGGGCGTCATCAGTGAGGAGTAGCTTGGGTCTCTAGGCCCAGCAGGCAAGGGACCCACGTCTGGGCATACCCTTCCCACTCGGGGTGACAATAGCAAAACAAAAGAGTTGATGGCTGGAAGGTTTAGAATAAATCTTGACCTCTGGCATTGCTCTGGGCAACCCTCCAGACCATCATTCTTCGCCTGCCAAGCCATTACAAAAGGGGAAAAACCATATGCAAATCAGGCTTGGTCCCACCCCCAAAGGGGTAGTCCAGCCCGAACTGCTAGGTCACATCCCTTTTGCACGAGACCACAAGCATCCCCAGACATGTTTCAGCCTTGTTGGGCGTCATCAGTGAGGAGTAGCTTGGGTCTCTAGGCCCAGCAGGCAAGGGACCCACGTCTGGGCATACCCTTCCCACTCGGGGTGACAATAGCAAAACAAAAGCGTTGATGGCTGGAAGGTTTAGAATAAATCTTGACCTCTGGCATTGCTCTGGGCAACCCTCCAGACCATCGTTCTTCGCCTGCCAAGCCATTACAAAAGGGGAAAAACCATATGCAAATCAGGCTTGGTCCCACCCCCAAAGGGGTAGTCCAGCCCGAACTGCTAGGTCACATCCCTTTTGCACGAAACCACAAGCATCCCCTCCTCTCTCCATAAATCCCTTCACAGTATGTACAACTCGTGCAATCCCTCGCAAGTGACTCTGGCCCAGCCCCCACAGTCTTCCCATCCGATCTGCTTGGAGCTGCTTCCAAAATGTCTTTGTTAACACAATGTTCAAGGCATCCTCTCCCGATCCTTAGCCCTAAAACAGCTGTTGTTTTCTCTATCCTCGTTTTCTTCAATAACATGCGGGACAAATACCATTCATTACATCCATCCACAATGATCAAAAACCTGTGAAGACCACAGAAACATTCTCACAGCTGGCTCTCCACCACTGCCGCACTGCACGAGGTCAGTGCATCCTTTCTAGTTTTGATTGAACGCTCATCTTTAGTGCCTACAACATAATGGACAGTGAGGCAAAGGTAGTTGCAGCAGGACTCTCTACTTGAGGAGCTCCCTGTAGAACACTGGTGTGCCCGAATTCACTAGAACAGCTGAAGGAGATGGCTGCTTAAGTCACTATAGGAAGTCCCTCTTTTCTTTCTACTGTTGCAGAGCCCCAGTAAGGAAGAGGCGATGGAGCGTCCTTATAAACCTGTTTCCGACAGGAAGCGCTGTGAAGTGCGGGAAGGGCAGTTGTGGCAGTTGAGTTGGACCCCTGGCACGTTTGCTTGTGGAAAGGCTTTATTCTATGATTTTGGCCTCCTATAATCTCAAAAGCAAAGCTGGTCTGAAAAAAAAATCGAACAATTGCAACCCTCAACTCAACTGCCACAACTGCCCTTCCCGCACTTCACAGTCGAAGAGGGGGAAACATCTACAAGTGAAAGCCTTGGGTCTATCCCCGAAATGCTTCATGGCAAATCCTTCTCTGTTATGCATGATATTAAAATGATCCATAAGATTACTCAGAAATTGAATAAGAGCACAGATCTCGCTTTGCTACATAATCCTGTTGTTGATACTCTTGTTCAGTCTGCAGCATCCAGCGCTATCCCTCAATGTGCTCAACTATTGAACGATCCATATGGACAGTTTTTGTGGATTTTGGATATCTCTATCCCAGGCCCTGTAGTTTCTCATGAACTAGCTAAAAGAGTTTGTTTATTCACTGGGCCCACGGGCAATATGATTGCTCTCTCATATAGTAGAGAGGGAGTAGTTCTGTTTAGACCTTCTCGTGGGCCCTCTGGGATTGAAATGTCACCAGACTTGTTTGAGCCATATGAATTAACAAGAACCAATGCACAAGAAAGGTAACATCCTCGACCTGATCATCACTTCACTGCCTTTCCTCCAATACAGCTCTTCTCTCCCGCTTGACTGGTCTGACCACCAGGCTGTGCCTTTCAACAACCTGCACAGCACCCCAGTCAAGCACTCCCAGCAGAAACCCATCAGACAAACCTTCAGCTCCTTTAAGAACTTCCCGGTGGAAGCCCTCACGGACGCCCGTGCCCACCTCCACCTCCCATGGACCGAACATCCCCAACCAAACTGTGACCTTCTACTGGAAGCACTCAAAGCATCCCTCTGAGCCTCCATTGACTGGCACGCACATCTGCAACAACTCACACAAGAACTCAACCTCATCAAAAGAGTCATCAGGAAACAAGAGGAAACCTGGTGCTGCTCCAGGACCGCAACTGATCTGGTGCTCCTCAAGGAACTCTTATCAACCTGCCAACAACTAATCAACACAGCCAAAACCTCCTACTATCAGAACACCATAGCAGAAGCTGACAAAAAAAGCAGAGCCCTCTTCAAAGCGGTCAAGAACTGTGTCAACCCGCTCCCCAACACCAGCTCTGCATCCACAGACCAATCTCACGTCCCCCCTTGTGATGTCTCCAAACCCTGAACAACATTTAAGACACTCTCTACAGAGGACCTGGTAGAAACCTTGGCCACCCTCAAAGCCACATTGTATGCAGACGACATCCTCCCAGCATCTATCCTCAAGACCCTCCCTGCAGAAGCTCTCCAACCCTACCTGGAGATCATCAATCGCTCCCTAACGTAAGACACATTCCCATCGACACTAAAGACAGGAAAAATCCTCCCTGGCGTGGCTCGCCTCCTTTCTCTCTAATCAGCCCTCCCAGGTGGAACTCGGGCCCTTTCTCTCCTCTACCACTCTATCCACTTGTGGTGTCCACCAGGGACCTAACCTTCACCCTAGTTCTTCGATATCTACCTGGCCCCCTTGGCCCATAGGACTTTACCTCTAACTTTCATTGTTATGCAGATGACACGCAGCTCTCTTTCAGGCTACCCTCGGCCTCCTCCTCCTTCTCGCTCATCCCTGAATGTCTATCCGCAATTCAGACTTGGTCTGCTGGCAACGATCTATGCCTGAATGCCGGTACGGCATAGATCATCCTCATTGGGACCCTCTGCTCCTGCTTTCCCATTCCGACTGGCCTGCCTCCCCTGGCCCTGCGCACTCACCTACCAATGAGGCAAAATATCTTGGGGTCATCTTCGACTCCACTCTCTCCTTCTGTTCTCACATCTCAGACATCTCCAAAAAGTCCAACTACCAAGTGCACCACCTCAGAGGTATTCTACCTTTTCTCACTTCATGCCAGAGGCTCAGAACCTCGAGAGCCCCGGATCTCTCTAGACTGGACTATTGCAACAGCCTCTTTCTCAATCTTCCTACTTCCACTCTCCATCCTCTACAACTCATCCAGAAGAGAACTGCAAGACGTATCCTTGGCCTCAAGCCCTGGGACTGCATCTCTCTGGTGCTGAAATCCCTTCACTTGCTGATCAAGTTCAGGACCCTCTGCATAATCCACAAGGCTTTCTGGTGCCGGGACCCGCATTATCTACAACTCTCTCTTCCTAAATACTCTCCCTCTAGAGTCCTCTGCTTGTCCACCTCCAACTCTCTGCGGGTGGGCCACTTTCACAACCAGAGATTTGGGGGGTAGATCCTTATCCTCTGCAGGGGTTTCCCTCTGGAATAGCCTATCTGCGTCTCTTGGTCTGGAGCCGGAGCTTCTTAAGTTCCAGAAACTTCTCAAGACCCTCTTTTTCTCTTCCTCCTTCTCTCTCCCTCTCCCCTGCTAACCTCCTTTCTTTTCTCTCCACCCTCCTTGTCCTCCCTGACTCTGTTCAGTTTTGCCGACTGGTTGCCTGGGTCACCTCCAGAGCCTACAGGTCCCAGGCTCCCCCACCAGTCTTTTGCACTTGCCTCCGGCCCGCTGCACTTTGTTCAACATTACTGCACTTTCAGCTAACGCTCCTCTCGTCCCCGCCACCCTGTACAGCTGCCCCCCTCCTCTGTGCCCTCTGTATCCTACCCGTGCTATATATCGGCTTTGTTGTTACCTCTGTAAAATGTTCCGTCATGCATTTGTATTGTTGTATATCTCTTTAAAGTGCTCCGTAGCTTCTCAAAGCTAGGTCCACGCTCAATAAATACAGTAATAATAATAATAATAATAATAATAATAATAATTGGTATAGGATAGTATCAATCTCCAAATAAACCACCCGGGTCTACTTACATTTAGTTTATCTTGAATAATCGATGATTTTTTCTACCATGAAAGAGATACCATCAGTAAATGTGTGTTGGAATCATGGTTCGGATTCATGAACTGATCAAGTCAATTTCTTGGGAGAATCATTGCAGGCCTGGATGGCAGCTGGGAGAGGAGAGCGATTTAAATAGTTATTGTCGACCCAAATGGAAGGGTGTGGGCCAAAACATGAACTAAACAAAGGCTGCGTTGCAATGTGGTTACAACGCATGGTGTCTCAGGAGGATGGCTCAGGGGGAACGTGCTCGCCTTGGAAGCAAGACGACACGGAGCACCACACGTTCGAAACCCGGATCCGAGCTTAGAAACCGTTGGGTATTAAGCTCATTACAAATAACCTATCATATCATAACGCATGGAAATGTGGGACCTTCAATGCTTGAACATCATCTATACTGAAGATCTAGATTTGGGCTCCACGCGGAAACTGAATACAGCACCTTGGGCTACATGTCTGCCTCTCTGTCCCTGTTGTAGGTTTGCAGGCTGTTTTAGATATTTGACACGGTCAGCAGTGAGCACCTGTTAATAGGAGGTGATTTCTCCCTGGGTCGGTTAAAGAGAACTTCCCCAGTGGTAACACATGTAGGTGTGAATAATTCGGGAAACTGTCTAATGTGGAGGCAGGGGGCTGTTAGTAGATTCAATCGAGATCTGAAAACCTCTATGTTGAGTTCAACAGTTGATGGATTGAAGGGTTTTACATCAGAGCCTCATTGTATCATGTTTGTAAAGTTGGAGCTCAACAGTCTCCCCCAATCCCTGCATTCTAGAGACTTCACAGGGGAAGAAGGAAAATGCTCAGGAGAGATCTACGTGTATTAAAAACAAACTAAGCTTCCTGAGGAAGTGTTGTTTCTCCAGGTGAAAACGTTGAGACAGAAGTTCAAGAATGGACTGAAGGGCCACAAAGTGAGGGCATGTCAATGTGGAGGGAAATGAGGTTAACTATCCTTAGGACGAAGGATTCAAGAGCCAGGTCACTCATGGGTCAGTATTACCAGCCCAATGACAACTCACTCACACAATACCCGGCAAAACTAAATGCTGGCATTGGTGGAAACAGAAACAAAACTTCCACTAGGAATACTACAGAAATGCAGTCAATATAACAGTAAAGAAGGTTAATAAGACTGACAGCGAAGGAGAAGGGGGAGGGGAAGGAGAAGGAGGAGAAGGAGATGGAGAGAAGAAGCAGGAGGATAAGGAGAAGTAGGAGAAGGAGAAGGAGAATGAGAAGGAGGAGGAGGAGGAGAACGAGGAGAAGGAGGAGGAGGAGAAGGAGAAGGAGGAGAAGGAGAAGGAGAAGGAGAAGGCGGAGAAGGAGAAGGAAACAAAGAAGGAGAAAGAGAAGGAAAAGGAGGAGGAGAAGGAGAAGGAAAATGAGGAGGAGAGAAAGAAAAGGAGGAGAAGGAGAAGGAAACGGAGAAGGAGAAGGAAAAGGAGGAGGAGGAGAAGGAGAAGGACGAGTAGGAGGAGGAGAAGGATGAGGATGAGGTGGAAGAAAAGGAGGAAAAGGAGAAGAAGGGGAAGAGGAAGGGAAACAGAAGGGGAAGGGGAAACACAAAAAGGAATCACAGAGATAAAGAAAGGACTGAGTAAGCTACAAGAAAAGTGGAAGAAGCCTAATGAAGGGCAAGTCCCCCACACACCCTGGAGATGGTAGCAGTGGCATGGGTGCAGGGAGGAGTGGACGCTTGATAGCAGTAACAGAGCACACCAGATAGAAAGACACCAACATTAAGGCTCATTGAAGAATCGTCAAAATCGCACAGATACATTTATATTAAGCCACATGTCCAATGAGATACTGGAGAAAAAGAAAAATGTACAATACACATTAAAATGTACATTCTGGGATGTGAACAGATGAAATCTTTGCTATCAATAAAATGTCTACTTGAATAGGGGAAAGAAGTCCAGACAGACAGTGCAGTTCTTTCATAGGCTAGTGCAGCTTTAGAACAACTTTAGAAATTCACACACATACAATGGTGTTGGTCTATTGTTTTGACCAATTAACAGCCAACGGTCTGTGCCTCGGCCACGTTTATTAAGCTTGGTGGTCAATAAAGAAATTAAAAACTTACCGAATAGCATATTTAGTATTCGGCCGAATACCGAATAGTTTGTCAACTATTTGGCAGGAGCCAAATATGAAGCTGAATCGTTTTTTTAAATAAATCATGTTCTAAACTTCAAAAAACACACTTATTAAAAAAAAAATAAGGCACCATTTTAAATGCATGCTATACTTTTATTTCTCTTCATTGTAATTAATGTAGCATCTTTATTTAAAGTATAAAAGCCAGGAAAAAGCAGATTTAACCAAAATGAAGGGACCAAATGTACAGAAGATTGTTGCATATTCAGTGCCAGTTAAAGTAGGAGGCTTCACAAATGCAAAAGGACTGTCTTTGTGAATCAGATGCATTGCATTCTTTATCCAGTTGCAAAGTCGATGCGGTCGGGTTTCGAAACTTCTTTGCAGCTCACATAGAAATGTATAAAATGGTTCATGTTGGCTCATGCAGGACACAAGTCAAGAGGAAATCTGAAATGTGTGAACTCAATCTCACAACTATTCACGCCACCCAAACAAATGCTGCTCACTTTTCACTTATCCTAGCCACTCTTTCTTGCCAATACACAAACATATGCAACTTTTAATTTCCTGATAAAGTATCAGATAATGTTAAACTCAGGACTCAAGTCCTTAAAAAAAGAAAAGGGGGACTATGACGTACGCAATGTGAAGTGACATGACAGGAACTGAAAGCATCTATGCACATTTCTTTCAGTTTGTCTTTTCCAACTGAAAAAAGTGCACATTGCATATAAACATTGCCAAAAGAAAAGATGTTCCTGTATTGTTGCAGCCTAAGTATAAAAGATCAGCACCTTTTATGTCTAAGAATCTGTAACAAAACATGTCCTAAAGAGCAGATTACAATATAAGATATTTTTCAGCTGTGTGATAGCAATTTGTCTGGTCTAATTCTATTGAGTTTTACAAACTGAAGTCTATAATTGGCTTTCTGAGTTCATGTTGCATTGTATTCAAATGAGAATGTCAAAGTATTCGGCAAGAGCCGAATAGCAAGAAACTATTCGGCCGGAGCCGAATAGCTTTTTTTCAGCCGGAATTCGGCCGAATACTTACTCGAAGCCAAAGTTCGGTACACTCCTATTAAAAACCAAGCAAAAGCTTGAATGATGAGACAACCTGTTCCTCGGCAATGGAAGGGATTAGGAGCCAAAATAGCAACAAGGACCCCATCCAAGAGGTGCGGGAGGACCTGCGTTACTTTAAGGCCCTTTAATTAAAGGGCAACGTTTATCCTTTCTCTTTAGCAGAACTCAACACGTTCTTTACGAAAGCAAGTCATTAACTGCACAACAGTTTTTAAAAAAACAATGATTGGTGTGGGGGATCGACTTTGCGGGCTGCCAGATATTTTGGACTTCAACTCCCAAAAGCCCTGGCTAACATAGTCAATGGTAAAGGATCATGAGAAGTGTAGTACAAAACATCATGCGATTTGAAATATTTTTAAAAAGACTTCAGGTCTCAATTTTAGAGACTCCCAGAGCATTAAAAAAGGGCTAAAGACCGGTGTAAAGATGTATTTCAGTGGAGGGGGGTCTGAAATCCAGAATTCCCCAAATCATTAAATCTCAGCTGGATTTTGGTGATCACTTTGTTAATTGCAGGAGACATTTACATTTTTGTCAAAACACAACGCAAACTGAGCAATCCTGGAACAACCAGGGTTAACACCTTATTTGCACTTCGTCTTGAAAAAGGAGCAGATTGGGGTGCACGGACTGTGTTCCACCAAAGTGCACGTGTTCTACGCCCTTGTGGAGAGTAAGTCGGCCCCTCCACGCTCTTGTGCAGAGTAAGCCGGCCCCTCCACGCCCTTGTGGAGAGTAAACCGGCCCCTCCACGCCCTTGTGGAGAGTAAACCGGCCCCTCCACGCCCTTGTGGAGAGGAAGTCGGCCCCTCCACGCCCTTGTGGAGAGGAAGCGGCCCCTCCACGCCCTTGTGGAGAGGAAGTCGGCCCCTCCACGCCCTTGTGGAGAGGAAGTCGGCCCCTCCACGCCCTTGTGGAGAGGAAGCCGGCCCTTCCATGCCCTTTACTCAGGTTTTTAACGAGGGTCCTGCATCTTTTCCAGGGCTCATTCGCTGTGCAACATGTGTTCATGTTTATAAAGTATGGCTGCACGATGGGGCAGGGTGGACACAGACGCAGCCCCCTCCCCTTGTCATTGCCTCCTGTTTCTCTCGCGCCCTCACCTTATATGGTTCACTCAGACCTCATTCGGCCTCTTTCACCTTCGCTTTCTTTCTCTGTTATATCTGTCTTGCCTTGTTCCTATCTTTCTCTCCCTCTTTCTGGCCTCCTTTTGCCATCTCTCTTTTCTCTTCTTACTTTCTCTATAGCTCCCTATGTCTTTCTCTGCCTTTTGACCTCATCCTAATTTTTTTTTTCCTTCCTTCCTTCCTTCCTTCCTTCCTTCCTTCCTTCCTTCCTTCCTTCCTTCCTTCCTTCCTTCCTTCCTTCCTTCCTTCCTTCCTTCCTTCCTTCCTTCCTTCCTTCCTTCCTTCCTTCCTTCCTTCCTTCCTTCCTTCCTTCCTTCCTTCCTTCCTTCCTTCCTTCCTTCCTTCCTTCCTTCCTTCCTTCCTTCCTTCCTTCCTTCCTTCCTTCCTTCCTTCCTTCCTTCCTTCCTTCCTTCCTTCCTTCCTTCCTTCCTTCCTTCCTTCCTTCCTTCCTTCCCTGCCTCCCTCCTTCCTTCCTTCCCCCTTCCTCTCATCCCCTCCGCCCCCATCTCTCTTATACTTGGGTGCTGTTTATGATAAACGAGTTTCCATCCCTGCTTAATTACTCGTGTCTGTTCCTTTATCTTCCGTTGTGCTCTGCCTGTCCCCTCTCTCCTTCCGGATGACGTGGGGTACTCCTCGCTGTGTGGCCTCAGGACAAGGCTCTTGAAGACAATGTGTGTGTGGCTGCCGAGCCTTCTCTAAACACAGCACGGTGACGCTGCACAGCTGAAGCCACTGGGGCCAATTAGAAAGAAGAGTTTGGAAAGAACAGTCCTTGAGGACTGCTCGGCGACTCCATGTGCGGCGGAGCTGCAAGCACAGCTGTGTGTGGTGTGCAGGGGGGAGTGCAGAAGGATGCCGGGGTGCAGCAGTGGCGGTGCAGTGCAGCTAACACATGCCCTGATGCTGCTAGCACCAGTCAAAGGGCTTGCCAATATCAAAGCAAGCAAGAGCAAACACTCAGCACATGTCAACGCGCCTCATTCCCATTCTTACTCACTTCCCATCACAGCCTAAGACATTCCAATGGAGTCTCACTCACTCCTATCCTCTGGCCTCATGCACCTCAATGGCGTGTCACACATTCCCCATCGATGGCCTCATACATCTCAATGGAGGCTCAACCGTTCCCCAGCACTGGACTCAGACACCTCAATGGAGGCTCAACGGTTCCCCAGCACTGGCCTCATACATCTCAATGGAGGCTCAACCGTTCCCCAGCAATAGACTCAGACACCTCAAAGGAGTCTCAACCGTTCCCCAGCACTGGACTCATACACCTCGATGGAGTCTCAACCGTTCCCCAGCACCGGACTCATACACCTCAAAGGAGTCTCAACCGTTCCCCAGCACTGGACTCATACACCTCGATGGAGTCTCAACCGTTCCCCAGCACCGGACTCATACACCTCGATGGAGGCTCAACCGTTCCCCAGCAATAGACTCAGACACCTCAATGGAGTCTCAAGCGTTCCCCAGCACTGGACTCATACACCTCGATGGAGTCTCAACCGTTCCCCAGCACCGGACTCATACACCTCAAAGGAGTCTCAACCGTTCCCCAGCACCGGACTCATACACCTCAAAGGAGTCTCAACCGTTCCCCAGCACTGGACTCATACACCTCGATGGAGTCTCAACCGTTCCCCAGCACCGGACTCATACACCTCGATGGAGGCTCAACCGTTCCCCAGCACTGGACTCATACACCTCAATGGAGGCTCAACGGTTCCCCAGCACTGGACTCATACACCTCAATGGAGGCTCAACGGTTCCCCAGCACCGGACTCATACACCTCAAAGGAGTCTCAACCGTTCCCCAGCACCGGACTCATACACCTCAAAGGAGTCTCAACCGTTCCCCAGCACTGGACTCATACACCTCGATGGAGTCTCAACCGTTCCCCAGCACCGGACTCATACACCTCGATGGAGGCTCAACCGTTCCCCAGCAATAGACTCAGACACCTCAATGGAGTCTCAAGCGTTCCCCAGCACTGGACTCATACACCTCAATGGAGTCTGAACCGTTCCCCAGCACTGGACTCATACACCTCAATGGAGTCTCAATTGTTCCCCAGCACTGGACTCATACACCTCAGTGGAGTCTCAATCGTTCCCCAGCACCGGACTCATACACTTCAATGGAGTCTCAACCGTTCCCCAGCACTGGACTCAGACACCTCAATGGAGTCTGAACCGTTCCCCAGCACTGGACTCATACACCTCAATGGAGTCTCAACCGTTCCCCAGCACTGGACTCATACACCTCAATGGAGGCTCAACGGTTCCCCAGCACTGGACTCATACACCTCGATGGAGTCTCAACCGTTTCCCAGCACTGGACTCATACACCTCAAAGGAGTCTCAACCGTTCCCCAGCACTGGACTCATATACCTCGATGGAGTCTCAACCGTTCCCCAGCAATAGACTCATACACTTCAATGGAGTCTCAACCGTTCCCCAGCACTGGACTCATACACCTCAATGGAGTCTCAATTGTTCCCCAGCACTGGACTCATACACCTCAATGGAGTCTGAATTGTTCCCCAGCACTGGACTCATACACCTCAACGGAGTCTCAAGCGTTCCCCAGCACTGGTCTCATACACCTCAATGGAGTCTCAATTGTTCCCCAGCACTGGCCTCATACACCTCAGTGGAGTCTCAATCGTTCCCCAGCACCGGACTCATACACCTCAATGGAGTCTCAACCGTTCCCCAGCACTGGACTCATACACTTCAATGGAGTCTCAACTGAGCTTAGGGCCCTTTAGGAACGTGCATGCAATGGATGGGTTCACACAGAATAACTCTGAGTCCAAATAACCGAACCAACTCAGGATGATGGCAAAGTACTGTTTTATTATCAATTATCTAAAACAGGGAGTTTACAACGAACATCAACGGATGTACGCTCGATTTCTCTCAGCGATCTTTCCACAAAACAACGGTTATATATACAAAATATGTCAGAGGTGCCGTCACTACGTGGCAAATAATTAAAAACCTACTGAGGATCGGGATTGGCTAACGGGAGACATTGAAGTATATTATCTATAAGGACTAGGATTGTGATTGGCTGTTCATTATCAGGTGGACAATATATGCCTACCTCTAAAACATGTGATCTTCAGAAATGTTACCCAATTTGTTACAAGAGATATTGTAAAATGCACCATTTAACCCATTATTTAAAAAAAGGTTCTCGTGGGGAAAACCTCCCTACTTTTTTTCGTATGCCTCGCTGCGCTCAGTCGGTCACACACACATATTTAGTGCCTACATTTATGCCCCTTCAGGAAAAAAAATCACCAGCCCCAACTGCTTCCCAGAGGGTTGTGGAAAAACCTCCCTAACAGACCGGAATATGGAGACAAGTCCAGCTTGTCAAATCACCTCGTTGTCGATGTTGGTTCTTCATGCAATCTTGCTGGGTTGCTGGCATTGACTGTGGTTATGAATTCCTGCATTATTTAAGAGGGGGCCCAAGGAGTGCCATTGTTCATTGTCAATTTGTTGCTACTTTCAACGTTGCGTTTAGTGTTGTTCGGCCTGTCTTTTTGAAGTGGTCTTCGATCTGTCAAATGCTCGTGTTGTAGTGTGCTGAGCGGAGTGGCAGAGCTGTTGGCATGTGGTTAAAGTTGTGTTGCAGTCTGAAGGGTCTTTGAAATATTTCAGAATCTGGAAGGTTTCCTTCTGGCCATGTTGTGCTGACTCTATGGTGTGAGATTAGTGAGCTATCTTTTTGCCTGTTGGCAAGTAGCTTCCTCACCAAGCTCACTCAAGCCTGCTTTTATTCTTGCTTCTGCTGGCTGAGTTTGGGGTGTATCACATAGTGTTTTATTTCTATTTTGAGTATTTTTGTGAGTACTAGAAACTCTTCTTTGTGGTCAGTATGCCAAGAGCTGTGATATGTATGTTTTTGTTGTTGAGTCTGTTATCTGGCTGGATCTTCTGGTACAAGTGGGGTTGGAGGTTTCTGGTTTGTCCAGGAGCACATTTAGTTCAAAGTCCTTCCAGGACCGAATTGACATTGGAGGAGCCTTGGTGCCTTTTGATAGTTGCGTGCCTTGGGTGAAAATGGTGTACGATATGATGCGGTGGTCACACTAGGGTACGGGTAGTATGGTGAAGATAGTTCTGGCGTTTGACCATGGGTGCGACTAATGTCTGGCAGAGGGACTCCCAGGACGCCCCCTTGTTATTTGTCTTTTTTTCAGGACACAGAGTTTATTGTGAGATACTTGTTGATGAACATAAAGAGAGTCTGTAGACGAGAAGCAAGCATAGTGGTTATTGCTGTGAGCAGCAACAGAGATGCAGCACATTTGAGAACACCAAGATATGCACCACTATCTCTTTCATGCAAGAAGCATCACCTCCCTCTCCCACACCTTGGTACACACATGAACTAATTGTCAGCGCACACTTGATCTACAGAGAAAATCCAGCCATCAAAAACACCTCCTCACCCAGAGAAGCCTCCATTCTCCACCTAAATCACCAAATCCAAAGCAAATTTCTACTCAACAACCATATTGGAAGCATCCAAGAAAGGCGGTGTGATCTACCAAGCCACAAAGCACTGCATCAACCTCATTCCATAACTGCAATACCACAATCCATAGAGACAGGAGATTCCATTAACACTTCTTTACAGACAAGATCAACAACACATGACAACATACTTAAAGATCACAAAACACAACATATGGCCCTCCCATATCAGACAACAGCATATGAGGATGGAAATAATTCAAAACAGTTACTACAGAAGACACGACCAACACCTTTACAGCCCTCAAACCAACCACCTACAAAATCAGCGTTCTCCCCATCTCCATTGTGAAGGTCATCACAGGAGAATCACTCACACCACTCATGCATGCCATCAATGAAACGCTCACTGAAGCCATCTTCCCATATGCACCTAAAACAAATGCGATAGATCCTCCCACTCCCCGTTGGAGAAACCCACACGTGACCCAGATGACTTGGCCAACTATCGCCCCATTTCACATCTCCACTCCCTAAGCAAAAGTCATCAAGAAGACCATCACTATCCAACTGCAGGAAACGATAACTCAGCAAGCACAGTATTCTAGAGGGCTACTAACCGTTGACCGCAAATCCCTCCTCAACCTCCTCACTGGCCACATTGGCTTCATCAGGAACAGTCCTACAATGGTCCACCTCCTACTTCTCCAACAGGAACACACTTATTCAGATGGGCCTCAAGAGTTCAGAGTCCCACCCAGTAGCTGGCATGGTTCGCAGAAGGCTAGCTCCTGGTCCCTGTCATCTTCAACCTCTAAACAGGACATCTTTGGTAACTTCTCACCAACACCGACGTCAAG
Organism: Ambystoma mexicanum; assembly: GCF_040938575.1. Classification (NCBI taxonomy): domain Eukaryota; kingdom Metazoa; phylum Chordata; class Amphibia; order Caudata; family Ambystomatidae; genus Ambystoma; species Ambystoma mexicanum. The sequence goes on along the minus strand of NC_090929.1, from coordinate 1,675,996,178 downwards.
ATACACCAATACCCATATGATACACAACTTTCCCTAAAGATCAATCGCATCAGTGACATCCATCAACTGAAGCACTGCCTGCTCCTCATCCAAACTTTAATGTAAAGCAACTAATTGAAGCTCCATGCACCAAAGACCACATTTGCTCTCCTAGGGAAACCCACCAAGCATTCGCAAGTTCAGAATCGGCTGACGGAAATGGCATTTGATGGGTTCACATTTCAACCTTCACCCAATACAAACTCTCTCTGCTTCACCATCAACTGCAACCTCTAATTGAACAAAATCACATTTCCAAGAAGATCTAAACAGCATGGCACCAGTTTACCGTCCTCCACAAAGCAAAGCCCTTCATCCCAGAATGATGTCTTAGAACAGTTGTCAAAGCCCTGGTTATCAAATCCCATGCGCCACCTTAGCCCTTCTGAAAGCCGTCCAGCGCTGCACAGTATGCATCATTGCAGGGCTGAGATAATTCGACCAACCCCCCCTATCCTCAGAGGCGCTGATGTGGATATCGCTTCAAGCAGTCATCATGTCCAAGTCTGCCTGAATCACCTACAAAGAAGTCACCACTAAAAATCCACTCTACCTGACTGAGAAAACCCCATCTCCAGAGGCGAATGCACAGCCAGAAGACACAGTGACTTCAACAAAGAATTGCAGAATACAAAAACCCTAGGAAATAGTCTTTGTCTTTGGAACAAGCTAACAGTGGAGATCAGACTGGCCCCCTCCACCGTAGAATTGAGGAAGGACAATCCTCTTCAAAGAACCTCTTACCAATTGCTCCACTCAAGCCTACGTCTCCACTTCAGAGCTGTGGCTTCCCCTGCTCTCTGCACCTACCCCAAATGCCTAGTCGACCACAGCACCCTGTGAGCCCTTTGGGTGTGTACTCTACATACTCACCCCCTTGCTTTGCAGATAGATTTGCGCTTTAAATGTCTGTTGCAAGTGTACAGACTACAGCAACCTTAAAAGTACATATGCAAGTTGTACGAAAGAATACAAAGCACATGAACAGTGTAATTCTAAATATATCTAAATATATATATATATATTTATATATATATTACACGGCCACGGTATGCTGTTTCCATAGAAAGAGCACTTTTTGGGCGGCTTATAACCTCGCTCCCCCTGGACGAATCCTCACCAAACTTTGTAAAAAAAGTATATGGGCCACTCTGAATTTCTTTGCAAAGTTTGGTGATGTTTGGTCCAGGGGGGAAAAGTTATAGGGGGGTCCCAAAACGTCTTTTTTCCCCTAGAATGAATGGGGAAAAAGTTTGCGCACGGCTACAGGTCAAACCGCTGGATGGATTTTCAGGAAATTTGCGGCAGGTACAGGGGCTTGGCCCAGAAAGCGTGCATTTGTAAATTTGGTGACAATCTGTTCAGTATTTTTCGTTAAAATGACCAAAAAGTATGTCGTAAAAAATTTGTGATATCTATGTCCGCTCCACGGTCACACTTCCCTGTTCGCTCGCGGACAAGATAACGATTGGCTAATCGCCGAAGGCCATGCACCCAAGAACAAAGTGATAAGTACTAGACGTGGAAGCCACTGCACACCCATCCCATGTAAGATCTACAGACATACAGCTAGGAGTGAAGCCTCTGGCCAGAAACACTGAAGGATATCACACCTATAGAATAACCCCCACTACCCCACTTCACTGGGGTGGTTGTGGGGAGACCCTGCACTCTTGGGTGCATCAGCCATGCACCCAATAATACACTTATACCTTCTTAATGATGTATGTTTTATGGCCTCCTTGTACGCACAGAAAAGGAGGGGTCCAATAAGGCCAGTATTTCAGCCCGTGAAGTGAACGGGGGAGTTGTTACAGTTGTAAGGACACGTGTGGTGTTAGGGAACATTGAAATTGACAGCATGCCGTAATTGCTATACTTTTTCCTAAGGTTATTGCATTCATCAGTACACCGCCAAGGGTGGCACATGCTACGGTGGTTGAGGCCAGGGCCTAGAGTCTTGGATGCATGGCCGTCTATGATCTATGGACATACAGCTAGGAGTGAAGCCTCTGGCTAGAAGCACTGAAGGATAGCACACCTATAGAAAACCCCCCCATCACTGAGGCGGTTGTGGAGAGACCCTGCACTCTTGGGTGCATGGCCAAAGGCCATGCACCCAAGACTGAAGTCATGAGAAGAGGAGTTACAAGTCAATATGGGTGTGGTGTAATGCGCTAGTTGTGTTGACGCCCTAGTGTCTTAGCTTCATGGCTGCAAGGACCATGGTTTTGATATGCAGCGATGGTTGTGGATAGGAACTATACTCCTTGTACCTTGTTCGTAAGGCGTACGTGGTAGGTTACTCACCGAAGATGCAAGGGCTAGCCTACAGGCAATGCAGCATATTAGTACCATACATTAGACGTGTAGATTCCCATGAGTAAAAAATGACTGCCAATATACTTACTCCTTACTTTTTTCAGAATCCACATACATTTTTTAAGTGGTTATCGTACTTGGCGGAAGTATCACTTTTTCCATTTCTGTGATGAAAGAAAAAGGTGTGTTAGTGTTTGCATTTTTTGAAAATTTACTACATTGCATAATAGACAGTTAACTTTTTTTTACCCTGATATTTAGTTTACAAACCAGTGTACTGTGCATTGCGCTCAGTTTCTGTGTTTGCTTTTCTAATCCTTGGGTCTGGGAAAAAAAAAATCCTTGTCGGATTAAAAAAACCTTTGTTTCCTATGATACTAACTACTTCCTGGTTTCCTTTGAGTGTTTCCTTCATCTTTCTGATCAATGTTATGTTTGTTGCCTTCCTGCCAATTTTTAACAACAGTTAGATACCTGTAGGCGTATTTTAACTGTGCATTTGTTCCTACAGATTTGTGATACTCATTCATTTGTGTCGTTGTTATATCCTGTTTCCTTCATCTTTCCCATTAATGTTTTGTTTGTTGCCTTCCTGCCAATTTTTAACAACAGTTAGATACCTGTAGGCGTATTCTACCTGCGCATTTGTTTCCAACGATCTGTGATAATCATTTATTTGTGTCATTCTTCCATCCTGTTGGGTAGTTAGATACCTGTGGGCGTATTCTAACTGTTTGTAGTCGTTCACATAATTTGTTCACAATCTTGAAGTACACATTATTTCGTATATTTTGGCTTTAAGAACATTAAATATACATTTGTTAGGTTAGCTGGCAATCTCTGCTTTAGAGTAATGCTGCTATCATTACATTCAAACCATCCAGAATTATTTTTAATGTATGCAATGTAGTGACCTGCATTGGTTGTAGCTCCTGCATGGTAGATTATTCCTACTGTTGTAAAGGTTTTCTTTCCAAGAGACACTTAACCGTGTGTGAATCCAGTCAGTTTGCAGTTGTTTTTGGTGCCATCTGCATTATAATGTAGAAGCATAAGTATTATGTAGGCACTATGTGATTGTATCAGTAAGGTGGAGCGATTGTCTGAATTGCAAATACTACATAAACTGCCATGGTTTGCATTTTGTACAAGTTGCTGAAATGGAATGCTCTCACAATGTGGTATGGAAACATACACAAATCGCTCATTTGGGATTTCTTCCTGTATCACTTTGCTAGAGAGTGCATGTATGTTTCCACATGTACGAAATATGGAAGATTTCATTAACAGGTATGCTTTTGTTTTTCAATACTAATAGTATGTACATTAAAAATTCTTTTGGATCTTCTTGTGAGTTCATAGTGAATCTCACCATTCCAGCACAATCGTCCAATTGTTGCCTTACTCCATGAACACTGTATGTGTTGTCAGGATTGCTTGTTGCATTTCTATGCAGCACTAACATTTGCAAACACAATTGGTCTGTACTGTGCAGGTAAATATTGTTAACAATTGGTGGCAATTGAAATAGAATATTCATTGCTACATTTGCATAGCAATTTACCCCACTTTCATTTGCAAATTTAAATGGCCCAGCAAGTTCTGTATCAAGTGCATTTTTCGGTTTTTCTATTGCTTCTTTGCCAACGTCCCTGGTTTACATTCCCTAATAGGTTGTTCTATGTTTGCGGTAATTGATGAAACTTTAGCTTCTTTTCTTTGAGGAATTTGCTGTTGAATTTTGTTGTATTTCTGTTTCATTTACTTTTCTTTTACCACGTTTCACTTTATCTGGAACAGGGTATTGTTTCAGTTGAGGGGTGTACAGTGAACGCAATCTATTGTATTCTAGAATGCAAGGAATATCAGCTTTGACTTTACTTGAATCAAAGTTTATTAGCCATAGACCGTCAAGTGTACGTAAGCGTGATAATGCTACATAGCTCATGTCTTCCTTAAACACTGTGTATCCTATATCTATCAATGCTTTGTCTAGGGTAAGACCTTGGGATTTATGAATGGTAACTGCATATGCAAGAGTTAGAGAAAATTGCTCTCTACGTACATACATGTCTTTGAAGAGAAGGAATCGAGCAATTGAGCGCCCTATCCTTTTCACTTCTGAAACTTTATCAAAGCGAATATTTACAAACTGAATGGTGCTATCACGTGGGTATGATTGAAAGCCAACAACTGTGCCCAGTGCTCCATTAACTAGCCCTTGCTCTACATCAAGGTTACGTTTAAGCATTACTCTACAATTTAAGGATAATTTAAATATTTTTTCCAACCCAGCTGAGTTGGAGATTGAATTTTCTAAACTTTTTAGTCTTGTTGTGGCTTGCTCACACATGGGTACTGTCAAACCATGTACGTCTAGTTTGTCTGTGGCGCTAATTTCTATTATTGGTTGCATTTCTTTTTTTGACATTGTTTCATTGAATTTGAAACAGCTTTCAAGAGTTGGTATTAAGGCCATACAATTGATATTTGTGTGCGCTATTTGTTCCATAACATCAGTTGCACATGTATTATCGCCATAAAGTGCATGCATGTGCCGGTTTTTCAATACAACTTGTGCTTCTTGCGATAATACACTAACTCTAATACTTTTTAAAATGTTGGCGTAAGTGAGACTTGCAGATTGCTGCATGTTCTCAGTTAATTCTCTGTATTAGAAATGTTGCCAAAGGTTAACATTACCTATGCTACCAACAGTTTTCCAGCAGAAATTGTGGCCTAAGGTTTTCAAAATCGGTTCACCTTTCACTGCTATCAATTGTAGAAGATCTCCAAAAATGATAATGTGTTTCCCTGCAAAGAGTTCTTTGTTATTATTTTTAAGTTCTTCTTGCAATCTGAGATGAATCAAAGCCAACATTAGGTTGGAGACCATGCTCACTTCATCTATTAGTAGCATTTTCATTTGTTTCAATACTCTACGTAATTCCATTGCAGCTACTGCAGAAAGTTTGTAGTCCTCTAATTTATTTTGATGCTCTACTGGAAGCCGTAGTACTCGGTGTAAAGTCACACCGCCTTTGTTGTAGGCAGCTAAACCTGTGGGGGCCGTTAAAACAGCTGACATTTTGTTGTTTGTCATTTGTTGAAGGAACTTGCTGATGAGTTTGATTACGAATGTTTTCCCTCATCCAGCTTCACCACTGACGTACAGCAGTATAGGTTTGTAATTTTGACAGGTACATTCTTTATTTTCGTGTTGTACACCATGTACAATTTGTTTTGTTACGTCTTCAAAAATGGTGCGCTGCTCGTTGTTAAGTTTTGCTTGTTGTACATTTAAGTCTTCTGTATCTTTTTGATACTGATACATGGTGTTTTCTACTTCTGCCATAGCTACTTCAGCCTCGTTTGCTATTAGTGGTTGTCCTAGTGGTTCTTCACTTCCTGTTACAGAAGGTTGACCACTGTCGGAAGAGTCCTTATCTAGTTGGGCCTGAAGTTCTTCTTGCTGTTGCTGGTCATTGTGTAACATTGTTTTGTACTGCGTAAAGTTTACATCGGTGATAGTGCTTTTATTTGCTTTGAAAGCATCTTCATAGCAGTCATAATTATCTAGTATGTCTTCCTCTTTTCTCCATGGTTTGAAAAGTTGTAACAGAGACATGTAATATAGTTCTTTCTGTTGAGGAGTTTTTAATGACAATTTTACATGATTAATTAAGCTTCGTTTGGTAAGTTTCACTAAGCTCCCTTCATAATCGGTCACTCTATATCTACGTTTGCTTTCATCGGGTTTTACATTATTTTTGTATGCAAAGTTTTGAGCTATGTGGTATAGACACATGCTTTCCAGAGTGGTACTCCTGTTTGGATAGTATGTGTCTAGTAAATTGTTTTTTAGAATGTCTTGGCTGTTGGGATTATTTCTGGCAATTGTTTCTATGTCCTCATATGATTTTAGCACTCTTTTTCTAGATTTTGCAGGACCAAGACTGAGCCATACCATGTTGTCTGATTTACCATATAAAGCAGTGACGGTTAAACGATCTGCTGCTTCATAGGCCCCACATTCTCTATGAGAGAGCATTTTTATGCCTAGTCTGTTCAATTTCTGTGATAATGTTTTGTCTGGTGCTAGGTCATCCCAGAGGTCTTGAAACTCTGTTTTTTCTGCGTTTGTTAAGTAGGCTGTAATATATCGTGCAACTGCAGTTGAATTGTCTGCAATGTACTGCACATCTATGTTTGCATTCCATAATAGGGCAATGATTGCATTGTAATCATTGATATATTTTGATTCTTCTGTTCTTTTTATGTAATACGTATTCTTAGGTGATTTACCTTTAACACCATGTCGAACTGAAGACATGAAGTTGTTTACTTCACCTGTTTCTGTAACTGGTCTAGGGAAACCAAAGCGGCATTTGGTGTAGTATTTACCTTTCTTTTTGTATTTGCGGTGACAATATTTGCCACATTTGTGTCTTTGAAATTGTAAAATCTGCCCATGCAGCTCACTATGTGTCTGTTGTGAAGGGATTTCACATTTGACATATTTTTGGATAAACTGCAAAACAGTGCTTTCACTGTTGTGTCCAAATTTCGGTGCACCTTTGATCCATAACAGCATGTGAATATGTGGTGCTCCTCTCACTTGATATTCTTTTCTCCAAAAGAAGTGCTGCACTTCTCCAAGGGGAGGAACAGTTTTATTGCAAATAAAGTGTAGCATGGCAATGAAACGATGATGGAAATATCTTGAGACATTAACTGGATCTAGAGAGCAAAGTTCTCCAGGTGTTAATATATCTATGTTGTTTTTGTTGCTGTTTGCTATGCGTAGGAACTCATGTAAATCTTCCCATGCATATTCTACACAACTTAGCGTAACAAACCAAGTTGGTGGTCCAAGGTTTCTGATCATGCAACGCATGTCTCCGTGCCGTCTGAACCAGTATTCCTTTGTACCACGCATGTTTGCAAACAAATTTGTTATACTTGATTGTAAAACCTCATCTTTTTCCTGTACTTTTTGTATTAACTGTGTAGCTGACATATTTTGAAAGTGGGTTCCAGATTTAAGAATGTGTGCAACTCCATAACATAGTGCTGCCAATTCACTTTCATAGAGTAGGTGGAATATGTATTCCACATTTTGTCTAAATCTGGGATATTGCGAATACATTCGTAATGAGCAGTATTCTGAGGCCGTAATCTGAGTGGGTCTATCATTGTATCTTCCACCTTTGTCAGTAGGAAATAGCAGTGGAAAAGCACGTGCTTCTATACTTTTTTACCAAACACTCATTCGTGACCCTTTGGTTTGTCGCATTTGGTATGTTTCTAGTGCATCATCTATGCTTTCATTGGAATGCAATGGATGAATTGTGTGATGGTCCAAAAGAGTGGAGACTGTAGCTGGATCCAGAAGTTTGAATTGTCCAGTTTCTGGTGGCTCTTGAATTATTTCAGTTGTTTCCCTTAAACTTTCATCAATATTTATTTCCTTGTAGTACTCATTATTGTCTTTCAGATATTGCAATGCGTGTCTAACTTTGTGTAAGTCCACTAATTGTTGCCAAATTCTTTGTCCTTTGTTGGTACTCCATTTACCAACACTATTAAAGAATGCTCTATTGAACGTTCCACTCCTAGAGTGTGTACATTTTCCTTTAGATCTAATGGAAACTACTTTGCCACAAATGCCTTTGACCAATTCAGAGGAAGCTAATTTTGCTGTTTTATTGCTTGAAATGGGTGAACTGTTTGAATTATTATGCTCTCATACAAATTGAGCTGTTGCAGGATTTTTTGTAATGGAAACAATTCTAAATTATTTGTAATAGCATGTGAAGGAGTGTGGTTGTTGTCTAATTTTGCAGTACAGTAACTGCAACATATTAGGCGTTCAGTTAGTTCATATTTGTTTTCAGCTAAAAGGTACAAAGCTAATTCAAACCATAGAGTCTTCATTGTCTTCTATTTTGTATCGTATGTCCACATTTTATGTGTTCCTTTTGTAAAATGTTCTGCGGCAACACACACATACATGGTTTGGTACTTCAGCCGATGACCTTTTAAATTTTACTATTTCTTTTCTGTATGTGTTTAATAGAAGGTTGTTATGTACAGAATTGTTGGTACTATGTTCTAAAACTGTTCCATTTTGTATGTGGCTCTCACTTCCAAAATACTTTTTCTGAATACGGTCAATTTCTTCTTGTAAGTATTTGGGTGTACCATGCAGAAGAGTGGTATTTAAATTGCCTAATTCTGAAGCTGGACTTTTTGCATAGTATATTTTATACACTAAATTTCTTACATTGGAATGATGTATGGATATTCTTTTGATACATGGAAGGTACTTTTGCAAATAGGCCCAGAAATGCAGGCTAATGAATGTCCTTTTAGGCCTGTGTCTTTCCGCACTGGACAAATATCCATATTTTGCAGCACTTTCATTTTACTTTTGTCTTTACTTTTTACATATTGATTGAGGAACTGACGTAAAGATTTGAAAGCTTCGTTTGGAATGGCACACATTGATATGCACGGTCATTTGTTTACTGGACGGTGTGGTTCTGCTGAATCGAGAGGAAATTCTGAGTTTTCAGGGGATAGTTTTGTAAGCAGTGTTTCTTGTTCCATAATGGTAGTATTGATTTTCTCATACCCTCGTCCACTGCTATGGATGGCAATTGTGTTTGTTTGATTTTGTTTGTATGCTTCTTCATTAAAATATGGCTCTGCGGTTGTTGTGTGACTCCATTCACCATCACAAACATGTAAGAAATTATTTTTGTTCACATTACGTTTATTGCTCAGTTTCTTTTGTAGTTTGGTACTTAGTTTTGTTAGTGCTTTCATCCTATTTTACACTAATATGAACAACTTCCTTTTGAGAAGGATTGCAGTGTCCACGAGAGCTTGTAGGATTAACTTTCTACGGTAGGTTTTAAGGGGTGAGGATGATTTCGGTACTCTTCTTAGTAGATTCTGAAGGACTCTGTGATTAAACATTTTTGTTAAAATACTTTTTTTACCATGGGTTCTTCTTACACTATAAGGATTATTAGGAACATTGTTAGCTGTACTGGTAGGCGTTTTTTTGACAACATTTTTGTGTTTTGTGACACTTTTTGATTGAGGAGGTACAGTTTCGGTAGTTGAGACTTCCTTTATTTTGTTACCCAACTGCAATAGCTGGTTTGTACCAACATTCTCTACAAACTCTACAACAGGTGGATGCTTACATTGGGCACCTTTATTTATATTTGCTCTACTTCTGCGTTCCTTTCTACAGAGTTGCTTTTTGGTAGGCATTCTTTGGTGTCTGTTGAGAAAAAATATATACTTTGGTCTGTTGTCCAATGTATGTGTGCAGTGTGCATGAGTGCATGAGTCTGATGGTATGTCAATGTGCATTGAACTCTTGCAATGATTTGGTAAGGCTACTTTACTGTTAATATACTACTACAATGTGCGTCAGATGAGAGTGCAAAGTGGCCTACTTGTGACGAGAACCATTATTAATAACCGAAATGCCAAAAACTTTCTACAGCAACTTCTTTTCACAATCTAACCTTCTAAAGATTACGTATGTTATTAGAGTACCAAACACACAGGGATTTGTCAGCCATCTGCCTGTTATTCTTTGTTCAATAAATGGATATTTGTAGGTAGAATGGTTTACAAATTAATGTTTGCTTTGGTGCCCAAAAAAAACAAATAACCCACGCAGCCTCTTTGAGGAGTAGTTACAATATAAAGGTTGTACTGTACTTGTTTTTTTGTGCAAGATGAGCAGGTTTCTTCGGATATGTCGTCTGCAGTGTAGATGCTGTTGATTCTCAGGAGAGTAGTCTTCACTGCGATTCAAAAAAACAAACTCAATTACTTTGTGTGTTCGCAGCAGTGACGATACTGCACACATTAATTGTGCTTCTTTCGGCAGAGCATTCAACTTTCATATTTCAACCCAGTGCATGTGTACATTTCACTTCCCTCTGTGCAGTCTTTGCAGGGTACTTGCAATATGGTACTTGATAGTCCTTCAAAATAGCTAAAACTTTTAAAGGTATGGAAATGCCTTGTTGTTTACAAAGTGTACTACGCATAGGAGATAGGTTTTTAAGCGATAGGGCATAGTACTAGATGGGGAAACATGTTCTACTTGTAAATTAAAAGCACGATGCCGAAAAATCGGGAAACCCTTAGAAGGAAATGTCACCACCGCAATTGGGAGACCTTTCTATTCTCATATGATCACATTGCAAGTAGCATTACTGAAGGGCATACAGAGTACACAACTCTGACATTTTCACATACACAATTGAGTTCTGCCCTAAATAGGCATGCTTGCAACGTATGTACAGGTTATGCGGACGAGAGTAAGCAGTTGTAGATTTGTGAATGACAAATCGGACATCTTGCACTTTAAAGGGGGAGCGTTGTTATGTATTCCCTATGGACATTTAGTGGCATTATTTTGTCTAAATTAAATCATAAGGGTTCCACATGTTCTCTGATTAAAATATACATACCTGTTCTCTATACTCATGCATGTGCACATGCATGGAGCTGTACGTAGAAATTTGCAATATTTGCACAGTAGCTTGTGAAGTAGGTGCTTTGTAGTGATATGCGACTTCCATTCAGAATCACCGACAGTAATTTTGAAGTGCGCAATGTTGATGACGGAGTTAAAATTAGCGATGTTCAATGTGATTGGTGGATGATTGTGCGACTGCTTAGTTGTGTCCAATGAGGGACTCGCTTTGGTACCACTGTAGAAAGGGTGGAAGGACTGGGTAAGACTTACGTGCCGCATGTAGGCAACACTTGTCCGCTGGTAGGGCGTCACATATGGGTTTCTACTGCAAATCCTGCATGGAAATGTGACTGTAGGCATCAGCCAATCAGATGTTCACATTACTCTTTTGTGTTGAGAGACGGTGCGCACACTGAAGATGGCAGAGGTGGAGAGGGTCAGGGTTTTGATGCTTGGAGACATTTTTGTGCAAGGCTTACAACACTGCCGAGAGTAGGCATGTGGCACACCATTTCGGTGTGAGAGGAGTGGAGGTGGTGTGGAGCGCTGACACTGATGCCAATGCTGCGGCAATTCTGCAAGTTTGTAGAGACATGCGTACAATGACCACTCCTCATGTGGTCATTTTGCACTACGGTCCTTGCCATTTGGGATACGTGACTTCACGTACTTTGTCGGCAGATGTGGAACAGTTGGTTGAAGCACTCATGACCATCTTCCCAACAACGAAAGTAATTTTTTCTGCTTTAATCCCTAGAGTACAATGGAACAACAATTTGGTTTTCTGTCCAGATCAAAGCATCGGGAGGTGTATCATCAATCGCGGCATGCGTGCATTCATGCTACGAGCTGGTATGTTTTTTTGCTGCCACGATAACATTGCTCCAAGCAATGCGGATTACTTTGAAGGAGATGGTGTTGCGCTATCTTCTTTGGGAAATGCGATGTTCTTTTGGAACGTAAGGCTTGCTTTAAAGAAGGTTCTGTAATGTTTGCAAGAGTAAAGCAAGGACAAAAAATACAAAAAAATACATAAAATACCAGATGTCTGTACGATATCTGGCCAAAAATAAAAAATAAACGGCTCTTTTCAGAGCCTACCTTAAAGGGGAAAAAGGGAATAGTACTTTAATGTACCGTCGTCACGCTCTGATCCTGTACATGTCCACGAGCATGGCGGTAGGTTGCCGCCAGCACATCTCAACAACAGGGATTCAGGGGTGGAGACACATGTAAATGAGAATGAGCGGAGCTAGGGATTGGTCCATAAAGTTCAGTAGGTGTGTTCTGACTGACGTACTTTAGTAAGACCGTCTTCTCCCTCACAGGAGACCATACAGCCATGGCTTTCCATGCTCGAAAACAGATTATCTGGATTTTGGGAGACTCATGATATGATATGATATGATATGATATGATATGATATGATATGATATTTGTAACGCGCCTATACACAAGTGTTTCAAGGCGCGACGAGGCAGGGAGGGAGGGAAACAAGGGGAAGACAGACAAACGATCCTACTAGGCCAGGTGTCATTCAGATCGCGCAAGTGCAGAGGTAAGGGGAAAAGGAGAAAGTGCAGGGGGAGGAGGTGGGGGGGAATGGATACACTGGTTGAAGGTGCATGCAGAAAGCTGCAGTTTATCTACAAATCTGGGATTTCCTCATGTGGAAGTGCACTGGCATGGCGTGCGTGGCATGAGATGGCTGGACTTGGTACCTCTCTGTGTTACTTTACTGACAGAGCATCCTCCAGATATACTGATCATTCATTGCGGAGGAAACAGTTTAGGCCATGTATCTGGAATTTCTTTGCAATTTGCAATGTACGAAGGACTCGCAAAGCTCATGGACATGTTTCCAAATTGTCAAATACTTTTTTCCCGTATTGCCCAAAGACAAATATGGCTCCGTTCTTCTGTGTTTGGTCCACAAATGGAGAATGCGAGACGCAATATAAATAAGGCTGTGTGTGCATTTTTAAGAGATGTTGGCATGTCCTCTTTCCACAATGAAAACATTTCGTTTCGCAGCACTTTCATTTTCCGCAGAGATGGCGTCCACCTCACATATGCTGGCAATCAGATTTTTCTTCGCAATGTAAAAAATGCATTGCAACCTCTTTTGCAATCACACTAACCTACCTGACAATCCGTTTTCACAATCCACAGTTTTTGACCCACACAACACACCACCGAAAGGCTCTTTTCAGTGCCGCCACTTAATCCCAGCGTACACTTAATTGTGTTTGCTCCGCTTGCACCCTCCCTTTTTTCCCCTATGTCTGTCCGCAAACTTTTTCAGAACTCTGCGGGGGTCTACGACCGTCACTACTTCTATTGTTATACTGACAAAGGCAGCTCTGCAAAGAGCCTTTTCTGTAATTTTTGTTGTTTTTACATTTATTGCTTAACAGCACACGGCACACTAGGAGAAGAGGCCAAAGGAGGGTAAGGAAGAGACACCAGCCACGGAGATAAGAAAGGGCAATTGAACAGTGAAAGGTTTAGGGTGAGCTTTATTTAGGTAAGGAGCAGATCTTCTCGTGCTCTGTGACTGGAGCCTCAAAAGCACTTCGAAAACTCTACCCCCTGCAGAGTGCTGCGTCACAATAAGTGCACACTACTGTCACCTTTGAAATGTAAGAGTCAACAGCATTGCGAATGGCTTGTGAAGCAGCTGGAGGGAGGCGCTCCCGCACAGGAGTGTCTCTTGTGGTGGGAGGATTGGACACGGAGGATGCTGTGGAGGAACTCAATTGACTACGCTCATCACATGGCACCACCTTGAGAATGTCCGCAGTGTGGAACGAAGTGAGGTGTCGCTTCATGGTGTTCGTACTAAAACTGTACAAGCCAAATCTCTCGTGACTCAGCACCACCTCGCACTGGTTACACTTCACCAGGTTCGCACATGCTTTTGGTACGTTCCCATAAACTGAAAACAACCGCCACACGCACGACTCCCGCCGAGTGCTCCTAGCGCAGAGTTCCTCCACTTCATTCTCTTCCTCCTCTTCTTCCTCGTTCTCCACATCCTCACCCATATATCTCTCTGCAGGCCCTTGCGGAGGTAGAGGTGGTGGCGGGTTTGGGGTGGTGCAGAGGCTAATGACCCAACAGCAGACATGGAAGCCATACCGATTGGTTTCCTTTTGGTCACTACAGCAGTAAAGGCAGTACACCTCAATCTGCTATAGCTAGAAGGACAATGAAGATGCACTCGGGGGTGTGGCCATTTGTAGGGGGGGGCTGTGCCTCATGACCGTCTTCATCCCTACACAGCAGTACAAAAATTTGACACAGCAGGTTCTGAGGTCAGCTATTGTCTGGGATACGTGAAATTACATTTTTACACTCTACAATACTTTGCCTTGTGTCTACAAGTTCTTCTGTACTTTTGTGGAAGCACACCAACCGCGCAAATTAGTCCCCACGCTCAGCGTGGGTGCAGTCACATGATGTCCTCCACACATCCGCGCCAGTAATGAAAGTCCCCTGGACAGCGAATACAAAGAATCAAATGTGCGCATGCCCGCAAGTGTCCTACGGACAGTGTTCGGGTTCTCAAAGTCATTCAAAGTGCGACACAAGTGAGACGGACAGTTAGGGGCAGGCGCAATGTTCGCTATACTTAGGTTTGTACTGCGCATGTGCACGCATGCTATGTTGACTGTACGGACAGTTCCCGTGTCCTTAGGACAACTCCATTTTGTTTGCCTACGAACTTGCCGGCCACCGGGCCTGCTCTATGGATGGCACCATTTTGGCTGCGCCCGATACGGACAGCTATACTGTCCTTCACACACTCCCATTTTGCTCATTTACACCCATTCCGGACATCTGGTGTGTTCTACGAACATGTATCATCTCGTTTCCAAGCGGTACGGAGAGGTATAATATCCTTTGCACACCCCTTTCTGTTTATGTATGCAAAATTTCAACAGATGGTGCAGTCACACATCAAATCCTTCTTAATTGACATTAGTAAGGGTAGGCGTACTGCCTTTACAGCACCCACATTCCATTCCTTGCAGATAGGCCGAACAGGCGCGCTGTTCGCGAACATTTTACGTCTTTAAAAAAAAGAAATTAAACACAAACTCTTTCTCTACAACTACTGTACAAAAACATTTAAAACACACACACACACATCATTCTAAAGAAATACCGGGGGAAGCGGACACTGACACAAATATGGGGGAATTAGGATTCAACACGGACTGGTTATGAGGAGAAGATTTGTGAGGGGAAGAAGGGATGGATACTTTGCCAAAACGTCTATTTTCCTCTTGAAGGTTTGGGGATGGGTCACTAGGGAATGGAGAAGCAGGGCAGGTGCAGGTGGGGCAATGGTAACAAACTTTTCCTCTCACACAGTCCTCCACAAACTCCCGTAAACTTTTAAAATTGTCATTCAGTACATCCATTTTCTGCTCTATCCTTTTTATCCTGTCTTCTTCTGTCTCGTTTGTTGCCCTTTCCTCTTTTTTTTCCTGGTTGGTTGAAAATAAAAATACATAAGTTAAATGCCTATAAAATACTGGTCACTATTTTCCATATGCAGAGCAATGTGTACCATTATTGTCGCTGTCTTCAGACATTTCCCCATGCGGGAAATACACCTCCAGCCACTCTAAAGTACTGGCCATTTCTGAGTCAAAACAACACAAAAAATTATTATTTCTGCACCACATACAAAAAAAAAACCACACCCATATAAAAATAAATAACCTGCAATCACTCTTTTGCTGTAATTTCCCTTTGTCCTACTGTGTCCGTCCACTGCCGTTCCAGACTGCCGAGTTTCTGTGAAGTGATTACGTTGGAGGCATCCTTTTTTTTATGGTACCATCCACTTCATTCTACATGCTTATTAAATGTGTCCTTTTCTTTTCCCAGCTTCAGGTTATTTACTTATTACTACTTATAATATCTTTATGTCCTTCTTCTACGTTGCACACTTTTTGTGTAAGACAATAGTACATTTTCAGCTACCCCCCGCCTCTTTGGGTAATGTTGATCCTGTCCGCCCCCGTCCGCAAACAGGCGCTCTGTCCATCCCTTTCCAATATCAATATCAATAGGGAGGGGGTTCTGTATGTTCTATGTTAAATGTATGTCAAGTACGTACATTACACTACATATCTCTCAAACTCATATGATTACAGTGTATATTCTGCACAACAACTACATTGCCACAATGTCATGCTTAAGTTCCACCTTCCAAAAACCAGTACAATTCCCTACAAAACAAACTTTGTTAAGGGGACGTTATGGCTAAGTTGCCCTCCCAAAAACCAGTAAAATTCACTACAAAGAAAACTTGGTAGCTAGTCGTTACATGTGTAACATTACACAATCACCCCTGACATCTTGCTACCAACATAATGGAAAGAACCCCTTGTAGGTAGGGACATTTTAGGAATATTATTTTCACATCTTGATGATGTCCGGGGTTGGTGGCTTAGTTTACCATAACTGTCGAATTTCAGGGGTTTTTCAGTTTTAATTTGAAGGATAAAGGGGAGGTGGAAAGTATTTTTTTAGTGAAGTGTACAGTATTTTGGTAGGGCAACTTAACCATAATGTTCCCTCAAAAAAGTTTTTTTTGTAGTGAATATATATATATATATATATATATATATATATATATAAAACTCTATCATGAAATGTGTCAGGATGGGGCGACACAATTCAGTGAATTGTTTACTCGAGTTGGACCTATTATCCTGAGTCCAAAAGTCAGTTTCATAGTCTAGAATTCATGATTACTGAGTGTTGTTGAGTGTTCACACCCAGGACAATGTCCAGCAAAGTCACGCCAAGTCTCAGAGGGAGTTTCATTGTGCCTCAGCACGTGTCAAGATCTTTGGTTGACGTCTGGTCCTTGATGCTTGCTTCTATGTATGCTCCTTGGTTGAACGCCTCCTCCAGGATGATGAGATGGTCTCTGAAAGCGTGTATACTTCTTGTTTCCTCAGGAGTCTTCCGTCCTCTCGGTTGGGAAAGGTCTGAAGTGCCCCCTTTTACCCTGCATGTCCCCAATGAGTAGACGCCCCGATTTGAACAATGCAGATAAGTACCCTTCTCTTTTTGGGTAGGATTGTATTCCCTCTATCCGGGTGCTCACAACAAGGATATAGAGGCTGGGTTGATCGCCTGGCAGTCACCAGCCTGGTACGAGACCCAACCCCTTCTATCTACTCTCACTTTGGCTTGTCCTGGAGAAATTGTACTCCATGCGCTGCATCCAGGGGTGGACTGGCCTGCAGGGTGCTCTGGAGATTTCCCGGCAGGCCTCGGCATCACAGGCCTCGTTTGTGTGGTTATCAATTTTTCTGCAAATTTTCTCATGGGAAAGGGGTTGGGATTGCTCAGAATGTGTAAAATGGGGCCACTTTGAACATTCTATCCAGGGCCACTATTGCTTCCCAGTCCACACCTGGCTGTATCAAGTTTAGGGGATATAGCACCCTGCCTCGCATCACCACCCTCACGGATCTTCACCTCCTCCTCTTGCAGGTCTGCCTTTCTGTCTCGGGGGCCAGGTCTTCAGCAGGCACTCTGCACTGGGCCTGGATTCTTAACATGGCCTCTCTAACTCAGTGGCAATCTGGGTAGACCCACTTGCTTCTACATGGCTTTGCTCCAAGTTGACCCTCCTGGTCCTGCCAACACAGATCCTGCTCCCTTCCTGCCCCTCTCACAATGCCACTACTTCGGCTATGGAATGCCATTCTCTCGCCCCCAAATCATGAGAATTATATCAACTTTAGCACAGTGGATAATTGAGTAACGTGGGCAATATAGTCAGTCTCTGCTTTGCGAGCCTGTCTGTTGTGAGGATTTCCGGGCTTTGAATTGCCTTGGCCTCTTTGTCCCAACACCTCTCTGTCCTAATCACATGTGTGGGAAGTTCTTTGGGGAGTTTGTTCTGCCCCAGCAAAGGTCCATCCACCATGTCAGAGTCAGGCAGCAGCATCATGGCGGCCTCCTGATCCAGCATGTCGCCTGATGAGTTTGCATGGAGTGCCCCTCTTGTCTGCGAGCCTGCCTGTGCGAGTAGCAGTCTAGTGCAGTGTTCTGTGTTTGTATGCTGGCCATTATCACTCACTCCCTGTCTCTGTCCTCCATGCCAGGTTTTGCCAGTCTCCTAGCAGGCTCTTCTGCTATGCTGATGGAACCATTCACTTATCCTAAGACAATCAGGAATATCATGTTCTCTTCTCTTGCCAGCCTCCTGCAAACTTCTGGCTGTGTGTCACTACGCTCTGTCTTATCAAGTCGGGCCCTGGGCCGTTACCACCCGTTACAGCCCATGGCTTAAGTGAATCGCTATCCAGGCAGCTCTGGGAAACTGTGGAGTGTAGCGTGCTATGAAATCTTGCAAAACTTCACACATAGGGGCGATTCAAATGGAAATACTGCGGCAGGCCAAAACAAAGGAAAAACACAAATGGTTGTCTTGAAATGACAAACCTAGCCACAAATAAATTAACACGCAAAAAAAAGCAAACTAGCAAACCTATCATTATTGCTGACTACACATTTTTTAACATTGAATTAAGTAGATAAAATACGAGGAACATTTTACATTCGTGAAGAAGCATTTACCAGAATAAGTAGAGGATACGTTGCCATCACTTGCAGCACGCCTTAGGAATGCTCAAGGAAAACATTGAGCAAGAGAAAATACTGAATAGGGATTTTCAAAAAGATACCCTCAACACCCTCAAACTAGTCCTGCTTCCACTGAATCCACTTCCCACATTCCCATCCTAAGAAATGAGGCCCACATTCTGATGCAGGGCGTGTCCACTGAAATGGCGCAAATAGCAAACAATGACAACAACTGATGGAATGGCAAGTAAGTTAAACCCAGCAGCAAAGAAAATGTTCAGTACTTTTATGAAGACTACAGATCCTGAAATCCCAAACTAAGCTCTTGTATCGGATGTAAATCTACACTCCTTAGTGGCCAACTTTCACTTTATTAACTTTCAGAAGAGAAACATGTTAAGATGGATCAGCCTTTGCAGGAGCGGCCCCAACAGGACTTGCTGCTTATAACCTAGCCGGCGTCATATTACATGGAACACGGAACCAATTAGAGTACGCCAAACTACAGAGAGTTGCAACTCATAAAGTCTAAACGATATTAGTACCTGGCCTGGGACAAACAGCTTGTTACAAACGATCTGATTGGCCCTTGCCGGGTCGTTACCCAGCCGGGAAAGGCTCACCTGCTGAGCTCTGTTCCGAGCGCCGAGTCCCGCAGAGTACCTTTCTTTTCTTCCCCGGCCGCCATGGAAAGGGAGAAGGGACTATCTGACTTAATTCCGATTTGGGAGCCACCAAATCTGCATGGTCAGGTTCTAATTCTGCAACATTTTCCCCTGAAAGTGTTTCACTTCCCCACTGTCTGACACCACCTTCAGCTGAATACGACACCACCTTCAGCTGAATACGTGTCTTTTTTAACACCTTTTTTCTCTAGCAGTTTAGACAAAAACAATTTCTATCTTGCTGGCCGTGAGGGAGGTCTGCAATTCCTGCAAGTGCAATGTGCCTAAATGGGGAGACCTCGGGGTAAACATCAGCGATTATGCTTATGATCTGGTCCTGATGAACGCCACGTAGATAGGTCTTCTGAGACTGGTGGAGGGCGTGGAAAATTATCTAGTTGAGAATCAACTCAAAATAAACCTTAGCAAATCATTTGTAATGACGTTCTTGAACAGACACAAACCGAAATCCTATACTTGGAAATTACGTAAATTGCCGGTCAAGAAGGCTACTAACATTACACACTTGGGCTACTCAATTTCTCCAAAAGCTCAAGTTAATAATCAAAAAGAGGAAATGAAGGGGAAAGTGGTGCTGGGCATCTCATTGATGAAGGTGGTCAGGAGGTAAATGTGTGCCTATTCTTTGACCCTCGCACTTGAACTCTATAAGTTAAAAATAATTGCATGTTGGTATATGGGTGCAAATTCATGCCATTTAAGAATAGGGCATTTCTTGATGCCCTGGAAGGAAACATTTGGAAGGCAGTGTTGGGTCTTCCGAAGGCAACCCCTATCAGCGTAATTTTGTTGGAACTGGGTATCAGATCTTGGTGGGCTCAGTACGCTAAACGCAGTCTTTTTCTTCTGTACAAATTAATGTTGGCAGAAAAACCAAATCTAGGCCATTATTTGTATGATTGTTTAAATAAGACGTCGCCCTCTATACCATTTCTGAATGTATTTCACAAAAGATGCTTGTGCTTTGAGGAATTAACTGAGGTCAAAGCCAGTGACTCTGACTTTATTAAGAAAAGGAGGATTGTGCAGTGGCATAAGAATGTGGACTTGGCAGAATTAGGAAGATTAAAACTCTTTAAGGATAATTCAATGTATTACGCCCCAAGGGATATTTTGCGAGAATGTCTGATCTGATTAAATTCCCTCCCCTAAAAACTCAGGGAATACTATTTTAAATTCCGCCTTAATGCACTTCCCACCTTGGAAGTAATAGGTCCCAAATTTGACATTCAAAAGGAGGTCTGTGGGAGCCGTGTATGTGGAGGAGCCCCCGTTTGCAACATGAGCCGACATAGTCCTGCAATGCCCCAGTCTCTTGACGAGAGGATCAGCCTGTGGGACCCTGGGCGCACTCGATTTCATCAGTGGTCGGGGACGTTTTTTGGGAGAGGCTTATGATGACGAATAATTATGGACTGATGCTGGCAGTGGCAACATTTTTGGGGGTAATTCTCTCATAGCTGGAAATGTTTCTCCAGCAGGGGGACCAAGATTGACATCATACTTGGGACATTGTATGATTTTAGTGTTTGTGATTCATCAGGGCCAATTTGGTCATATAAATGTGAACAGGGAATGAGTGGGAGGTTCACATGGGACCTAATTTAAATTAATTTAATTTAATTAAATTTAAAGAAATATTGTGTGTATTGAAAATGTATATTTTACTTTGTCTTGGAAGTATCATATTAATTATAACTGTCTTATTTTGTAATAAAAGTGAAGATGTTTCTTGTAAACTGGAAAACACTGATCTACAAGGCAACCACCTCTGCTACGCTGGCAGCTGACCTGATGGCCAAACTAAAAACATAGAGCTGCATCGGGTCACCTCTCAGTCAAAAAAAACACTGAGGTAGCTTATAGGACCTTCAAAATCCATCCTTGACTCCAATCATTTTCACACACGAAAAGATGAAAGTCTTAAGTTTCCATTGATTACTTTTCAAGAGTGGCAGACAACTCGCTACGTCTCCCGCAGGGAAAACATCTACCTATCCCTTTCAGTGATTTTAGTCTCCCTAGGGAGCATAGGGGCTATGCCTATCTAGGTAAAGGGGATAGAGAAGAGACTAGCCCTAGTCTAACTATCCAATTTGCTAAACAGTTTTGTGTTCCATTAATGAACTGGACCCGATCTGTAAACCTCTTAAGTATCACAGATGCAAATTGTGAAGCCTTTATCACTATTTGTCAAGGCTAAAAACAACACTGGTGGAGGTTTTTTATAGCTTTACTGCTCCCTCGCATGTGCTACAATAAAACACAGATAACTCTGTGATCAATTAAAAATATGATTTTCTTTTTCTGGCATTCACTTTTTGTGTGAATGTCCCATGGGTTAAGGGTATATCCCTAAACTCTAATGGTCAACCGGTTTCAGCGGGTGGCATATAATTCAGACCGCTTTCTTCAGGACCCAAAGACCATTCAAACAACATGGTATTGCTGAAGGTTTTTCGAAGCCAGTAGGCTTAACGCTTTATTGTGTTCTTCCGTTTGTCAGGCTGCTTTTCATTTATTCAGTATTTGGATATAACCTGCAGTGGGAGACATGCATTTTAATATGCTAATAAGTCCCAGCTCCCCTCAGGAATTCTTCTCTGTAGCTGATCTCTTAGTAGTTCAGTCTTTACCCACCATGTAAATTCAACTGGTGCTTGTCCGGGTAGCCTGGAAAAGCACCAGATGAATTCACATGGTTGGCATTGTTAACCCTACTGGCCTTCAAAAGCCTTCAGTAATAGCATGTTCTTTGAATAATCGTTGGGTCCTGAAGGAAGCAGATCGAATAATACACCATCCGCTGAAACCGGTCGACCATCGGAGTTCAGGGTTATACCCTTAACCCTTGGGACATTCACACAACAGGTGAATGCCAAGAAAAGAAAATAACAGTTTTATTGATCAGAGAGATATCTGTGTTTTATTTTAACACATACAAGGGAGCAATAACGTTTTTTAAAAACCTCCCCCATCCCGCAGTAAGACCATCAGACTGAAAGATAGCCAGAATCTAGATTACACAAGGGTGTTGTTGGAAGAGCCAAGTCGTCTGTTCTTTCCTAGGACACTTGGAGCAGTCTGGCTATCTTGTACACAGCGCCATTTCTGTGATCATGATTAATATGTGCACTTGATGACATGTTGAATTCATGCCACTACATTTTCTCTATGACTCGTAGAGCTCCCTGTTGCCCCCGAGCTCCGTTTGCGTTATTAAAAAATGATACAAATGATTAAAGGATTTTTTTTAAATCGTGAATATGGCGTTCAGAAATGGTTTGCTCCAGTGCACGAGGCAATACTACATATAACATACAGCCAATGCCCTCACCCCAAAACTGATGTTGAGCTGACTAGGCAATGGCATTTTTACATGCTGCCATAATGACCAGGAGACCCCCAACTCACTGGCATGCCCCGGCCTATGTGTGGAAAGGCCCAACATGGACTGACTTCTGCAAACACACACTTTCCATGACTTTACCTCCATTTTACAGCTCTGCAGCCCCTGAACTGGCCAAGTCTGTGCTTAAGACAAATACACACATCTTTTAATGAATCGCTGGTTAACTAGTACTCAGAGAAAGAGAAGATAGCTCAGCGAAGCAATGCACGCACTGCAGAGATGTATGTGTATTGTGACGGTGATTGGCTGGCAGCCCGAATAGCCTCTGATCCTTCTAACATCGCTAAAAGGAGTACTCTTGAGTTAAGGCTTTTATATTAGCTGCTGGCAACGCCTAGCAAAGATGGATTCTGTAAAAAGCACGCTAGATTAGTGTAGTAATAATTATTAATATACACAAAGTGCATTACTTGCAGTGCCTGCAATGTTACTTGTAATGTGGGTTTCCCTGTGGTAGCCCTGCTAACAAAAAGGCAATAGTCTAATAACGTAGCGACTAGAAGCGCCCATTTTGTATAAAAGCGCTCTTGGTTTCTAGTGCTTTCAAGCATGTATTTGGAAATAGAGCTGACATGTGTTTCAAGCATGTATATTCCCTGAAGAATCACATGTACACTATGTGAAACCCCTGCCTTCTAGAGTGCAGGCAGTGATTCATTAAAAGGTGATAGCTGGGAGGGCTTTGAATTAATCATAGCCACGGGCATTTGCACATGAAAAAGCAGAAACACTGAAATGCCTTCAAGCGCCTATAAAAGATGAGAATTTCCAGTTGTTACTTTATTATAATATCTATGAGTCTCGTTGCTACTTTTTACCACCCACTCCCCTGCCCCCACACATGGTCACCTCCCTTCTGCTCACAGACTCCAGCCAAACCAAAATGGTCTCCAGCTTTATAAGCACTCTGTATTCTGACTCCCCAGTCTCTTTCGCAGGCCTTCGTTATCTCGTATAATGACATGTCCTTCACCACCCCCGCTGCCCCCCCCCCCCCCCCGCCGCTCCCCTCCGCCCCTCTGTCATGCTTCACAGCCCTCGCGCTGACGCACAGCTCCCATTGTTCTTGTTTTAATTAAAACTCTCCCATTTTTCCACAGCGGTTTTGTCATCTTGTCCGAAATATCAGTGATTGAGAGCAGCAGTCAGTCCTGGGGGAAAATATAACAATTCATAGTGGGGGTGCCTCCCCCCTGCGCCCACTACTCTCCTAACCCCTTGAAGCTGAGGAGGTGAGGAAGGCACTCCCTGGGATATTCCATGTCAGGCCACCTCTCTTTCATAGGGTTCTGAACCTACCACTACCCATCCCTGCTTTACTTCTCTCCTGGCTGACTCGACCGGTGTCTATCGCTGGACCTCGCTGCTAGTCCCGGAACTGCCTCCCATCCAACCTTCTCGACTTTACTCCCGGTGGGTGTTCCTTCTGCCAATGCTCCCTGACAACAGATGGGCGAGTGTTGTCTCTCTGGCTATAAGCTCCAAGGGACTTCCCACCCTCCTCCTCTCTCCCTCCCGCGCCCTCCTATGTGCCCAATGAATTATGCCCTGTGAGTGTTCAGAACGTGCAAGTGCAGAGGGGCAGAGGGGAGGAATAATGTGCTTTGATGCTCATGGAGAAGTGCTCCTGGTAAGTGCTGAGAGGACAAGAACGGAAGTGCAACCACTGATGAATGGGTGAGCCAAGTAAGTGCCGTATAAAGAAAGACAGCGGCTGGGATGAAAGATAATAATAATCATTTGGCATTTATATAGCGCTATGAACCCTCAGGTATCTGAGCGCTGCTTATTAGTACGCACGGTGTGTGGTGCTCATTTATCGACCTTGGAAGGATGAAAGGCTGAGTTTGGTCCCGCCGGGATTCGATCCTGCGCTAGCAAGCTCTGCACGGATGTCAAAGCGGGCGCCCTACTCGCTGTGCCACTTGATCGGCATGTGGGGGTCAGATGTTGGGGGGGTCAGGGCCCCGGGGACACATAAGGGACCTGCACATCAGTCACACTGCTGTGGGATTAGCAGAGAAGAGAGGAGGAGAAGGAGGAGGTAAAGAGAAGGGTCTTGAGGCTTTTTCTGAACTTAAGGAGGTTGTGCTCTGGAGGGAGAGGGAGGCTGTTCCACAGGAGGGAGCCAGCCAAGGAAAGTGCTCGCCCACCAGCTCTCTGCTTGGCAAAGCACTTAACATGCAGGGAGTTGGTGCCAGAGGAACAAAGGAGTCTAGAAGGGGAGTATTTGGTCAGGAAACGTTGAAGATAGAGTGGTCACCGGCCCCACATAGCTTTGTGTACGATAAAGAGGGATTTGAACGGAAACTGTGCTGAGACTGGGAGCCAGTGAAGGCTTTCTATGGCAGGAGGGATGCGGTCCCTGGGCTGTTGGACTGATCCTACTGGACGTGCTGGTAGTTGACTTCCTGGGGCGAAAACACGCATACCATTGGCCCAGCCAGATAAGTAGGGGACTGGCATTTCTGGGAATTTAATTGTGCTTCTTCTCCTGTGTTCACAGGACAAAGACTGATATGTTTTCGATATTTTTTCTCTGTGAAAGATAGTGAGCTAAAGACTCTAGGTAAGTCTCTCGTAACCGGGACTAATGTCTGGCATAGGGACTCCCAGGACCCCGCTTGTTTTTTGCATATTTAAGTATCTTTGGATCTCACCCTAAGTTACTAGGGGAATCCAGACGTGGACCCCTTGCTCACTATTCTCAGACAGCCACAGCTCCACCCTACTGATGAGGTCCAACCATACCGAAACACGTGTCTGGGGTCGCTGTTGGTACTCTTGTTCAGAGGAGAATTGCCTAGCATTTCGGTGCTGGACTGCCCTAGGGCAGGACAAAGACTGATATGTTTGGGATATTTCTTCTCTGTGAAAGATAGTGAGCTAAAGACTCTGGGTAAGTCTCTCGTGACCAGGACTAATGTCCAGCAGAGGGGCTCCCAGGACCCCCCTTGTTTTTTGCATATTTAAGTATCTTTGGGTCTCACCCTAAGTCACTAGGGGAATCCAGACGTGGACCCCTTGCTCACTATTCTTAGAGAGCCACAGCTCACCCTACCGATGAGGTCCAACCATACCGAAACACGTGTCTGGGGTTGCTGTTGGTACTCTTGTTCAGAGGAGAATTGCCTCGCATTTCGGTGCTGGACTGTCCCAGGGCAGGACAAAGAAGGATATGTTTTTGATATTTCTCCTCTGTGAAAGATAGTGAGCTAAAGACTCTAGGTAAGTCTCTCGTAACCGGGACTAATGTCTGGCATAGGGACTCCCAGGACCCCCCCTTGGTTTTTGCATATTTAAGTATCTTTGGGTCTCACCCTAAGTTACTAGGGGAATCCAGACATGGACCCCTTGCTCACTATTCTCAGAGAGCCACATCTCCACCCTACTGATGAGGTCGAACCAGACCAAAACACGTGTCTGGAGTTGCTGTTGGTACTCTTGTTCAGAGGAGAATTGCCTAGCATTTCGGTGCTGGACTGCCCCAGGGCAGGACAAAGACTGATATGTTTGGGATATTTCTCCTCTGTGAAAGAGAGTGAGCTAAAGACTCTGGGTAAGTCTCTCGTAACCGGGGCTGATGTCCGGCAGAGGGACTCCCAGGACCCCCCTTGTTTGTTTCACTGACAAGGTGTCATACTGGGACAGCTGATACACATTTTTCTCTGGGTACAAACATGCTTACCCTTCTGGGTATCCCGACGTATTAACCTACTGAGACCAGAGGAACTCTCACCACCCAGCATGGTATCAGGCATGGGGTTGGACTCTTCCACCACCGCCTAACTAGCTTTCGGCTCAACCTTAGAGGTTCTCCCTGGCCAACCTCTCCTACACCTCTGTCGTAGCCAGGTTTTTTCACTGTCTCTCCTTTTCTCCCCACTTCTGCTTTCTTCCTTCTTTTCCACCCCTCACTGCCTCTTTGTCTCTTACCCTGCAGATAAACTATTCCCTTCGTAGAATGTGGAGTATATGAAGCAGCGGACAGTGGAGCCACAAGATCATTTTAAGCATTTATTTGTTGAGATCTCTAAAGCCATGACACTGGCAAAACCCCACAGACCGAATCTGTATAGTGCTACTCCCGCCGCCCAAGCATCATATGCGCTTAGCATTTTTACTGATTGCATCTTATAAGTTATCATAAAAAAGATGGGGCCTGACACATACTTATAGTTTGGTTGGCTACATGCTTTCGGTCGTTTAACCCGCTCCCAGGAAATGACTTCCAAATTATTGCAAGATTAGACTCTTGGAATCACTTCATCCTGTGCTATTAAATTGAATAATGAATACCCCCTGCCAAATGCCATGGTTCTGACTGATCTGCTGTTAATCAACTTCTGGACGGAGCAGAGGGTCCGTGCAATCAGGACAGTTTTATCAGCGTATTCTAACCTAGGGGTCACACAGTTCTCAAAGGTGGGTGCATCTGCATTAGGCAATACTTTTATGGTACCCATTTTAAAAAAGATTAAAAAGCAATTTAGCCACAACACATCCTTGGCAATCTCCCCAGCTGATGTTAATAGACTGAGTATTTCTTCCCAAACGTCTGTATCTGACGATCACTTTATGCTCATGATGGAGGGCATTAATTATCCTTAACAGACCTCATGGAATGGACTTATTCTTTGAAGGATCACCTTACTTAACTCTCCCACTGTATCAGCTGCTGTGGCAAGACCCCCGAAAGCCATAAATAATGGTTCTCTCTTTCAAATGACATTTTTAACATCAGATAAAGGTTCAGAGTTTGATGGGATGTTCATAGCCCTTCTCTAAAACCCATTTGTTTTGGGGAAATGATATTATTAGTTTCAATCCCCTCTTCAAGCTGACACAAGCATTTAAATGGGGGGCAAGTGGGGTAGGGGAGTGATACCAGCCATATTCCATGATTCAGACAAAGTGTTCACAGCCCCCACAGCAGAGGAATATTACACAACAGTGGTGACCACGTCTCAGAACAATCCTACAGAGATCTGTCGGGACACAACGAGATCCAGGACTCTGATTTGCCTTTGACAATGTTACTTCTGCACTAGTAATATGTACCGGCTCTGACATGGGATTAACCTCTACTACATTGACTGTTGCAGCCCGTCTCTATATATGTATGATTCAGAAAAGCCATGCTTCGTAGGCACATTTTCTTCTACTCTATTATAGCCCTGGGTCTTATGGATGCAGCCCTGGATAGAGGATCAGGGAGGGGGGGTTGCTTAAGAAAGAGGAGAGGAGGGGGCTGGGACTGCTGAAGAGCTGGGTGCCATGTGTAGAGAATGATGCCCATGTCACTTTTGGGCCAGCTGCTCCTGAGAACAAAGGGTTTCACTAGCCGCTCATGCCCACGCTGGCGGGAGCTGATTGGCTGGCTCCCTGCCATTAGAGGACAGAGGCTGTGGAAATGACAAGGGAAAAGTGCACATGAACCACAGTGAATAGCTTTGTGTCAAGCAACAGGCACCAGGAACCTAGTTACATGTACACTAAAACCCAGGATGTGCAAGTAGAGCGTGATAAGAACACAAATATTTGGAAAAAAGGCACAGGGGTTAGCACCTGAAGTTCCTTATGGGCACAGAAGCTCCTTATGAATACAAAGACAGCCGGCAAGCTCCTCGCTCACAATTGCTGTTACAGTCTCTGTTAGTGCTACACCAATATACAGGACAAGGAATGACAGGACCTGTGATCTAACACCCTCGATGATATGGTATGAGGTAACTTAAGGGATGAGAAACACCAAAGGCAATGTCAGCGAAGCCCACAAACCCTGCTGATCAAACAGGGTGCAAGAAAGGCTAAAACAGCAAAGGGAGGATAACTAAATACATAAAACTCATGACAAAGGACAAATAGGAATAGTGCTTACAGAATAGCGAGGAAAATATAGGCATTGACACAGGAGGAGCTGGATACAACAGCGCACCACACCTAATAATCAATAGGGAACAAAGGGAGACGTGCAAAGGAAAACCAGGAACAGCCTCCACGAGAAAGTAAAGAGACAGGAGCCGGGAAAACGAAATTACAAGTGCAAAACCTTTCACTCCCCAAATCCAGGGAAGTAAGGAATCCAGTACAAGCTAGTAAATCGATACATGACGGGTGGCTAAAGGTTCAAGGTTACACTGCAGAATAGGGCAAAGTCAGAGGAATAAAGAACACAGACAAACTTGGCTGCAGAGGAAAAGGAAAGCACTGGGAAGTGCTGCCTACAAAACAGAGGAAGACAGAAAGGGAATCCAGGAAGCAGAAAATATTGGTAAGCACACTAAACTCGAAATCCAGGGATTCATGGAACAAGAAATTAGAAACTAGTAACTAGGCACTAAGCTAAGAACCAGGAACAAGGCACCAGTCACAAACAGGAACACTGCATCAATGACCAGCAATGGATTGAAGCAAACTGAGGCTTTTATAGCTGGCTAACAAGGACATGCCTCCGGTGTAAGCTTGATGGCACCCGCAGCCACAGGTGGTCCTTATCCTCCACCCAACCTTGTCCTGCAAGGGTGGAGATGATGTAACGCTTTATTGAGAAGCCACCCTCAACACGGGGAGTTTCCTCCCTCCCGACTCAAGGGGTTATGCAACAAACTGATTAACAGATTCTTTTCTTTAGCCCAATCTCAGACACATATCATGCCCCTTGGATCTTTCTCCCCTGAGTTTACAATGAGCCAAGAACCAGGCCGGTGTACGGAAAATATATTGGTATTTATTTAAATTAAAAGTAATAGAAATCAGCACGGAAATGTTAAGTAACACTTTATCCATGGCACAACACAATCAACTTCTCTCATCATAAAGAAATCACAAAAGTGAATTTCAAAGAACACAATCACAATTCTTCACTTGCTAAAAATTTCACTTTGCAAAATAATTACACTGATCAATAACAAAAGTAATTATCATGTAGTGTTGTGCGATTTTGATTTTCCGACAGGTTTCAAAGGCTAGCAGCAGGATTTCAAGATTGGTACAAATACATATGGCAATTATAATTTCGCCCACCCTTTTGGTTTAAAATAAACACGGGGTGATTTAGCAGTTTGTTTTTCAGAGTCCCCTGCCCCCGTTGCTTTGGTCTATATTGGGAATTCAGACAGAAAAATGTGAATGATTTTGTGAATTTTGGATTTCAGACCCCTCCCCCACTCCACTGAAGGGCCTGTGTTGGGGAAGATGGATAAAAAGGTTGGACTGATTTAAGAACAAAGACACCCGTCTTCCATAAAGAAATCGGGGTCAGCTAGACAACAAAGATTACCCAATTAATGTAGAGGCTATAGTTTCAACGCACACAAAGAAGTGAGCTTTGTTAATTTTGAATTTTAACAAAATTCACCTCAAAGTGTTCTGCCAGATGGGGAATTAATTAAATTAATATTTTTGCTTAAATAGGCTAAGGATTTACACAGTTTTGACCCCTCCCCCTTCCAGCCTACTATAAAGGGAAAGGATTCAGGGCAGGCAGACTCCCCCACCTTTTGGTTTCCCAGGGCTCAGTTCCACTTAAATAGCAGGCCTCTGTTGAAGGTTCATTAAAGACATCAGCATCTTAGGACACTCTGGAAAGATAGGGCAGGGGTCTGGTCACTCTGCTCTCAAAAATGGCTTCCCGCTTTCCACCATAGAACCCAGTCAGCTTTAAGGCCTACCCAGAGATGGACAGCTCCACCCAGATGCACTCTCAGCAATCTCCTCTGGTGTTTCCTTCCAGCTGTCATATGGTAGCCATCTCTGTCTCCCTGTCTCTCTGTTCCTCTGTCTCTGTGTTTCTCCCTCTCTGTCCAAGTGCAGTCCTCCTTGTATAGCAGTGATGACACCACCAAATGTACAATCTTGGGAAAGTACCCTGGAATAATTCCTGCCACTAGGATTGGACAGTTACCCTACTCCCTCCTCCAAAACCAAGCCTCCAAGTCAAGATTGCTTATAGGGGTCTGGAGCAACATATGGCAATTACCATTTATAATTGCCATTTGTTCTCCTTTCAACTTTTTTGGCAAAAACGAGTTATCTATCACAACTTCATAATTTTACTAGCAACTGCCATAATAAACATATTTTCTGATTCACTTAATCATGAAGAATTAGATAAGCTGACCACCAAATCGGTACCATGTAGCACGGCCATGTGGCACCTTTCTGTCATTTCCATAAAAAGCACAACAGTTATGAATACTTAAGTGATTAAGCATATTGCTCATTTCATTTTCCACCCTCTCACCAACTCTCACATTACACTCACATTCCAGTTCCCCGAGTCAGACAACATGTGGAGTCCCACAGGGCTCTTGTGTCTCGCAAACGATGCATAAAATCTTTACTAAACCTCTATTCGCAATATTGGACAGACTGGGTGTCACCTAGACAAATTATGCAGACGACACCCAGATCCTCATCCCCCTTTCAGGCAATTTCACTGCGGATACAGCTTTAGTAAACAAAATGTACACCCTCATTCTGGCATGGATGGCAACCCATGGCCTCTGCCTGAATGACGCAACTACAGCTCCTTCAATATCGATGGCAATATAATCCCCGTCGCCAAAGAGGTGAAAACCCTTGTTTTCTATTTGGACTCCACTTTGTCCCTAAGGAAACAAGTGAACTCCCTGGCCTCATCCACGGCCTATACCGGTAAACTTATTAAAGCATGCTGACCCTTCCTCTCACCAGCTAGCTGCATTATCCTAGCCAATGCACTAATCCTCTCAAAACTGGATTACTGCAATGCACTTTATGCAGGCACAAATAAATACATCATCAATAAACTTTAAACCCTACAAAACAACGCGCTCAGAACGGCCCTGAACCTCCCAGCTAGAGAACATATCTCGAATGTGTGGAGAAAATAAAACTGGCTAAAAATTAGTGATAGGATCACCTTCAAAATTGTCACACTAACTTTCAAATGTCTGAACAATGCAGCCCCCCCATACCTTAGGGATAGAATAATAAGAAAAACCACTGCACGACCAACCAGAACAGCCAACTCTTTCTGCCTCCAAACCCCTAGATTCCGACTAAAGAAAACAGGAGGTAATAGCTTCCCTGTGCAAGCAGCCCAGTACTGGAACGCCCTACCAGTTGAACTAAGAAGGGACCAGCCCTACAACAGCTTCAGGCACCATACCCGCACCTGGCTTCGACGCAACGACCTCTGAAACCGGTGACCCTGAGAATTGTGATCTGATGACACACGTACCCCTCCACTCTTACATGTAAAATGTACATAACGTATTTACTGTATATAATTTGTTACCTTTCCACCCTTACATGTATAGAATGTACATAATGTAATTACTGTACACAATTTATGTTACCAACAACCTGTAATATGCAACCTGTAACCAAGTTCTAAGCTTTCTTGTTATTCTGTGCGCCCAGCTACCCAAGGGTTTTCTGACACCCTATAAATAAACAAAAAAACAAACAAACAAACAAACAGGTAGATGGATTTTAAAGCCCGAAAATTTCCTGGAAATTACATAAAAAATATTACATAGATGAAATCCACCTGCCTTATGATGGATGAGAAAAAGGCCTAAATGATAATAGTCATTTTAAATTAATTGTGAATCTTCATGTGAGACAAATGGCCCTCCTCCTGCTTTCCGGCCATTTGTTTTCACTGGACCAGCTTGTACCCAGAGTTTTCTTTATCCGTCTCATTTGTGTTGGAAACTTGCTCTTTGAAGTTGTTGCCCCCATTATCACACCTCTTAGTTATGCTTCAGCCAAGAGGAACTTTTCTTGCAGTCATTGGAGGTCATTACGACCCATGCGTTAAGGGTTAACGCCGTCGTTAACCCTTAACGCCTGATTCCAATTTTAACGGCTGCTTTTAGCAGGCGTTAAAATCCATGGTGCTAAACCGCCTTGGTGCTAATTACGGCACCGTAATTTACGGTGCCGTAATTAGCGCCTTCCCCACTCCCATTATGCGCTATGGGGCAAAAATGGGAATGGGGAAGGGTAAATGGGAAATGGGGATTTACCGCCCCACTCACCTTGGAATGGGGCGGTAAATCCGCCATCCACCATGGTGTAAACGTAGTTTACACCATGGTGGTAAAGTTGGTGTACTTACCGCCTGGGTCGTAATGACCTCCATTGTTTTCAGAGCCAGCAGGTCTGGAGAACACTGAATTTTGACACCTTTAGCAGGAAAATGTATAGCAGTTGGTGTAAAGACGGCCAGTGGGGGATGTCTGTACTTCCGCTCTCTATATGGTAGAGGAGAGGCACAGAGGACCCCAGCCAAGATTCTCTATTATTGGTGCGTGGTCGAGCAATCAAGGCCTAGCTTCTCAGGAGGTGATGCGGGCAGGTTTTAAGTACCATGTAGTCCCCAAGCACCCTCAAAGGAATGTCCACACACTGTATCTGTTACAACACAGTCTTTATATAATTAATATTCAAAGGTATATACAATATCACAATAACTCACTTTGTACTCCGAAAATCAGCAATGGTAAATATATACAGTTCTAAAGTGGTACCACTAACGCTATCAGATCTCATTAAAGTGCACACGGTCAGAATGACACACAGATAAAAATAAAGAGGAAACCAACAGTAGAGAGAGGAAGGAAAGCAAGATGGTTGATCAATTGGCAGAATACTAGCCCCGTACCACTAGACACAGTTCTGTGTGGAGATCCCCCGACCTGGGCAACCTGTAGAAGAAAGATACAAGCCCAGTCCATATATTGTTCACATTAGACTTTCCAATTGTTCTGCAACCCCAAAGTACCTTGGCGTTGTAGCGTTCCTCGTCGGGGAATCAACGGCCCTTCTTGAGTGCCCTCCCTTTAAGGCAGGAGTCACGGGTCGTCGAACGTCCGGCGGAGAACAGGTCGAGCTATGACGGTGAAGTGGCTGCGTCGTTCCTAGCAGTCCTCATTGACGGGGAAGCGTACATGTCCTGCCAGGAAGAGGCATGCGGGGCACCTCGGTGTCGATAGTTCTGGACTGCAAAGAGTTTGAAGAACTGTGGGCCAGCAAGGGCGTCGAGTCGTCGGCATCTCTGTGGTCTTTGGGTGGTGGGAAACCCACCGGCGGATGCTCCTCGGCGCGTCGACGGTCAGGCCTTCTCCAGCAGGATACAGCGGCGACAATGCGGACGAGAGCGTCCTTGGATCAATGAAGTTCTTAGGCAAACAGGAGCACGGCGGCTCCAGTCGGTGACAGCGGTTGTTGACAGTGGTGGACAACAGTCCGGGTACTTCTCTTTGGAGTTCCGCAGCAGTCCCCGTATCGGGTCGGCAGCCTGTTGAAGGTCTGTCTACCAGAGAGCTTTGGCAAAGATCTGCTGGTACACGATGGTCCCTTGTAACTCGGGAAGAGGGCGCCTTACCAGGTCCTCTCTGGGTCAGTCCTTGGAGACACAGCAGCTTCCAGATTGCAAAGGAGAGCAACAGCAATTCTTCTCTTCCAGCAGGGCTTCAAGCTCAAGCGTCAGTTTCACTCCAGTTACTCTTCATAGTTTGGACTTCAGCTCTGAATACTTCTGAACACTTTTCCTAGCAGTGAGAGGTCCCCAGATATACTGTTTATCTCCCATTCATTCCGCTGCGTAACACTGAAGAATCCAATCACTACAAAGGGCATTCATGCAGGCAGGCAACCAATCGGCACGCAGTGCATTCAGGCCATTCACTTCTCTCCAGACACTCACAACAAGTTATGTGTATTGGGACAAGTACCAAGACATTCAGCACTTCATACTGCATTCATACCGGTTTCGGGCAGGGCTGTCTCAGTCGTTATGTCAACCACCAGATAATAGACACCCACAACACAGAATGCGTATTCGTCACACACTCCATTCACCCAGGTCCCACCCACAGGCGTACCCACAGCATACGGTCGTTGGTAAGGCTCCAGCCAGTCTGGTCAGCACTTCCCCATACTACCATATATGAAACTTCCAACCAACAGCCAGTCACGGGGAAGGGACAGCGGCAGGGCTTCCCGGGACTTCAGGAAGATCAAGGTAACAGGCGATGGAAGGCAAGAGGCCATGAGGGCCATTTTGTCTCCATCAGGAATCTACCGATTCCAACGACAGGGCCTGGGCATCCCAAAATGGAGGACGCTCAGGGCACCAGTCATTTCAGCACAGAGCTGCCACCATCCCATATCCTGCTCTGTGGGCCACTCACAGGTGCCCAAACACATACACTAGGGGCACAGGGTTGTACCCCCCACCCATGGGTGCCATAAGGGTATCCCATGGGTCTGTTCAAAAAACCAAGAGCGAGAGCTTCACCGCCAGGAGTCCCACACGAACTCCTGCGTGGAAAACACGACAGAACACATGATAAAAAGCAGTAAAGGACAAGGATACGGAGGCCCTGTCCCTCCGATGCATTTCCAGCATCACAATTGGTAATTAGATTGGAGTTGTAACATCCTTACTGGGAGTGGGAGATTTCCTTGTGAAGTTTTTCCCACAGCCAGGAAAGGGTTTGCCTGGGGCTGGCATTTTCCATGAAGACAAAGTGGCTTTTGTGAGTGTGTAGGTGAAACATAGTATACATTTCTTTTTGTCAACCGCACAACAGGTTTATTTTTATTTTTGTCTGAAATTTTTCTGTGAGCAGTGAAACCTTTTCCCTATTAAACAGCTTTTATATACAAACACATGTGCAAGCCTTTTTAGGTGTCACTGTTTAGAAATCCTGTTTTCCATGTGAAAGGGATCTTTGATTCATCCTCCCTTTGTAAATTGAATGCTATTTTTCCTTTGGTAATGACAGGTAGGGCCCTTTTCACATGGCTCTTTAATTTTACTTGAAAAACAAAAACAAAGGCCAAGCCGTTTTTGTTTCAGTGTTTAAAATCCTGCTGTTCATGTGAAAGGGACTTCTGTTTGGGGCTTTTAAATGAAGCCGTGAGCAAGGAATACTGGGAAGCGTAGTGTTTTGAATAAAAAAGTATACTAGCAGTCAAAAACCCAAAATGGATCCGGAAGGGAAGTGAAATGGAAAATAGGACTTATGAGCTCACAAATAGTAGGCGTCAGAAGGTAAGTGCAATATGAAACATTTCCCAAATCATGCCCCCAAAGGTGGGAACTATGGCAAAGGGAGCGAATTGTGACAATTTCCCACGCTGGGTGCTAATATCCCTTTGTTTGACTAGCTGGTTCGAGATTGTGACATCACTCAGTAGGGTGCCCCTTTCACCACCAAACAGTTTGCACAAACCTTAGTGATCATGTGGTCCCCTCTGCATTCTTTTAAGTTAACAGATCAGACCACGCGCATCTTCTTGGCATCACTCAATACTGGCACACATTGCTGGAAATGGGAAAAATGTACTGGGGAAACCCTCCCATCTTTGGATCGGGTGGGGGGGGGGGCGGGCCAAGGGACATGGTCCCAGGCCAGGTCACCCAATACAGTATCTCTCATAGAACCCAATCCTGGTGATTTGCATAAAAGAAAAGAGCATTATGGGAACATAAGTTTATCCAGAATTTTACATTTGAAACATGTCTTTTTGTTATTCAATTAGAAACCCTTTTAACAGCCTAACGTATCAAGTCCTTAAGAATGACACAGATCTATGGGTCAAGCTACTAAAACAACTATTTGAAGAGATTTTGTGGATTAAAAAAATCCCCTCTCATGGAGAACAGCTTTAATAATACCATTTTTTAAGGGGCGCAATAGGACCTGACCAGAGAATTATCGTCCGTTCGCCCTCCTGGATATCGAAAGCAACATTTTTATGAAGCTGTTGTTAAATGAACTTAACATCTGGGTTGAGCATGAGGAGGTACTGTCACGCTTCCACACAGGCTTCAGGCATGGCCTTTCAACATCAATAAATGGTCTGACCCTAAATATGAGAAGCGAGCCATAAAGAGAAAAGGGGGGCTCGCCAGTATACGGCACATGGATAGATCTATCCAAAGCTTTTGATCAGATAGACAGGGCGAAGCTCTGGGCTAAACTTAGGGCGAGAGGGATACCAGAAACTTTGCTGTCGATTCTGATGGACCTACATAGAGGGACCACGGTCAGGGTTTGGCGGTTACAGGTCATTTGGTCGAAAATAAATGGTCGGCAGGACAAATGGTCAGCGCAATTTGGTCGAAAGACAAATGGTCGAATTTTTTTTTGTATTTTCACTTTTTTTTGGGGGGGGTCCCCCCTCCAACTCCCTTTATAAACGAAAACCTGAATATATATATATATAATTTAAAAAAATATTCAATCATTTGTCTTTCGACCAAATGACTGGACACTGGGTTTGGCTGGATGAGCAAGGCCACCTCTCAGAGTCAGTACAGGTGGAGAGGGGGGTAAGGCAAGGATGCCTAGGAGCGCCCCTAATGTTCAATCTATTTCTATCAGACCTGGGAGAGTTCCTAGAGACATCTGCACTGGGCAGATGGGAGGAAAATATTTTGGCTGGCATATGCGGACTATATCGTCCTCCTGGACAAGACGGCAATAGGGCTGCAAAGACTGCTCATAAAACTAGGAGAATATGCTACTGCGAATGAGCTAGCAATAAACCCAGGGAAATCAAAGATCCTGGTCTTCAAGCACCCGCAGAAGAAAATCAAATATAAAAATTGGGTGTTGAACGGGCAGAGTATTCCCAAGTGGTGGAATTAACTTACCTGGGGTACAAGATCCTCGCACACTCTACGGAAACGGAAATGGAGATGGAAATCTTAAATAAAATGCAAAAATTGGTCCCGCATATGAAGAAATTCTAAAGTAAATATTGTAAATTCTCGATCTTGCCAATTATCAAGTACTATAGGATGAAAGTAGTTCCCATCCTGCTCTATGGCTTGGAAGCCAAGCCACACCTTCGGAACCAAAACTGGTCAAAACTGAAAACAGGCTAAGGAAAGAGGCTCCAAACTTACAATCAAGTACCCTGTGATGGCGCCTGCGATTTGAACTGGGCCTTAATTTACTGGATTGCCGGGTAGAGTGGAAGCTGGTATCATTATATAGAGAAATTATAACACCCAGACCAAAATCTCTATATGATGATCTAAAAAAAATGATAATCAACTCCAAATCTAAACTTCTATGTACACTAGAACTAAAGGTAAACACTTTACTGGCAAGTACCCAACTAGATACACAGACGCTTGCTTTGAATCCCTAAATAATCAATAGAAATCTGGAACAAATAGACTGGATAGAGACAATCTCAAAAATGCAGAATTCAACACCAAAGAATACCCTCCTAGTAGTGGACAAAAAACTGGGCTCCTTACCACGGTTTCTGGAGAAGTACCCAGATTACCAGGCTAGGAACAGCTTCCTAAGAATCCGATTGAACATACTACCCACAGGGGAAATTTTGGTAACCCGACGACAGAGCGAGAATGCCACTCCACTCTGTAAGATCTGCATCATTCCACGAAATCAGACTCTTTTTCATCTACTAATGGAGTGTGAAGGGATTTTGAATCAGAGGCTCAATAAATTCGGGAGATTTTATATGAACGAGAAGGGAATTGAATCAGAACATCTCTGAAATAGAATGATCTCAGGCTATGAAGCTCTTCTCACCCTGGCAGTGCTGGAGATACTAAGATTCTATGCTTTTTAAAGTAGTACACTGGTCATTGATGACACATTGAACCTTATAGTCATCATTTGAAATTATATTTTATATATAGTTTTTCTGTAATTATTCTAAGTTTTCTTTAGAAATGGAAAAAACAGAAACATTGTATTTCCCTTTGTAAAGGTTTAGGGGGTAATTCATAGAATTAAGCGCACAAGTGGCGCACGCGGCTGGCGCACAGTGTGCGCGTGCGAATTCCTGCGCCAGCCGCGTGCGCCAAAACCCATTTCCGCGCACAGCGTATTCATGGATTCCAGCCACCAAAACCAGCCGTGACGCACAGTGGCGCAGCGACCTTGCAGCAGCGCCAGTTACGCCCCCAAGAACGCCTTCCGCGCAGGGAAAAGCCATCAAAATCCCCAATCCAGCGCAAAGGGCTGCGCTAACCCTGTACCAGCACGGCAAGCGGGCTACGTGTATTTCAGGGGTTCACGTGAAGTTTCTCACGCGATCGGGCCTGGGG
The DNA here is from genome assembly GCF_040938575.1 of Ambystoma mexicanum. Taxonomy (NCBI): domain Eukaryota; kingdom Metazoa; phylum Chordata; class Amphibia; order Caudata; family Ambystomatidae; genus Ambystoma; species Ambystoma mexicanum. Next base: position 1,675,957,485 of record NC_090929.1, on the reverse strand, counting down.
GAGCGGGCTACGTGTATTTCACGGGTTCGCGTGAACTTTCTCACGCGATCGGGCCTGGGGAAGCTGGCTACGTGTATTTCAGGGGTTCGCGTGAACTTCCTCACGCGATCGGGCCTGGGGGAGCGTGCTACGTGTATTTCAGGGGTTCGCGTGAACTTTCTCACGCGATCGGGCCTGGGGGAGCGTGCTACGTGTATTTCAGGGGTTCGCATGAACTTTCTCACGCGAGCGTGCTACGTGTATTTCAGGGGTTCGCGTGAACTTTCTCACGCGATCGGGCCTGGGGGAGCGGGCTACGTGTATTTCAGGGGTGCGTGAGAAGTTCCACACGCGATTGGCCTGGTCGCGTGTATTTCAGGGTTGCGTGGGAAGTTCCACACGCGATTGTCCTGGGCGCGTGTATTTCAGGGGTGCGCGGGAAGTTCCACACGCGATTGGCCTGGCCGCGTGTATTTCAGGGTTGCGCGGGAAGTTCCACACGCGATTGTCCTGGGCGTGTGTATTTCAGGGGTGCGCGGGAAGTTCCACACGCGATTGTCCTGGCCGCGTGTATTTCAGGGGTGCGCGGGAAGTTCCACACGCAATTGTCCTGGGCGCGTGTATTTCAGGGGTGCGCGGGAAGTTCCACACGCGATTGGCCTGGGCGCGTGTATTTCAGGGGTGCGCGGGAAGTTCCACACGCGATTGGCCTGGGCGCGTGTATTTCAGGGGTGCGCGGGAAGTTCCACACGCGATTGGCCTGGGCGCGTGTATTTCAGGGGTGCGCGGGAAGTTCCACACGCGATTGTCCTGGGCGCGTGTATTTCAGGGGTGCGCGGGAAGTTTTACACGCGATTGGCCTGGGCGCGTGTATTTCAGGGGTGCGCAGGAAGTTCCACACGCGATTGGCCTGGGCGCGTGTATTTCAGGGGTGCGCGGGAAGTTCCACACGCGATTGGCCTGGGCGCGTGTATTTCAGGGGTGCGCACGAAGTTTTACACGCGATTCCAGCAGGGTACGTGTATTTCAGGGGTGCCGGGGAGTCCTACATGTGATTTGCCAGTGTGGGTCCTCCCAGGTGTTCCCTGTACACCCTCCACGGCCCCTGCAGGCAGCCCACACCACAGGGGACTACCCTGCATCCCTGGTCATGTCCCGCGGGCAGCCCACCCAACATGGGCATGCCCCCCAGCAAAGGCACATGTCTCCTTGCACCAATGATCACCAACTCATGTCCCCTTGCACCCCCACCCCCAGCATTGTGGGGCACCTGCCAGCAGGCCCGCACCCTTGTCTCCCAGCACCCCCACCTCCCCAGTCACCAGGGGCAGCCTCCACCAGGCCCCCACCCATGTCTCCCAGCACCCCCACCCCCCAGTCACCAGGGGCAGCCTCCACCAGGCCCCCACCCATGTCTCCCAGCACCCCCACCCCCCAGTCACCAGGAGCAGCCTCCACCAGGCCCCCACCCATGTCCCCCACCACCCCCACCCCCCAGCAGTGCAGGGGCAGCCTCCACCAGGCCCCCACCCATGTCTCCCAGCAACCCCACCCCCCCAGTCACCAGGGGCAGCCTCCACCAGGCCCCCACCCATGTCTCCCAGCACCCCCACCCCCCCAGTCACCAGGGGCAGCCTCCACCAGGCCCCCGCCCATGTCCCCCACCACCCCCACCCCCCAGTCACCAGGGGCAGCCTCCACCAGGCCCCCACCCATGTCTCCCAGCACCCCCACCCCCCCAGTCACCAGGGGCAGCCTCCACCAGGCTCCCACCCATGTCCCCCACCACCCCCACCCCCCAGCAGTGCAGGGGCAGCCTCCACCAGGCCCCCACCCATGTCTCCCAGCACCCCCACACCCCCAGTCACCAGGGGCAGCCTCCACCAGGCCCCCACCCATGTCTCCCAGCACCCCCACCCCCCCAGTCACCAGGGGCAGCCTCCACCAGGCCCCCACCCATGTCCCCCACGACCCCCACCCCCCAGCAGTGCAGGGGCAGCCTCCACCAGGCCCCCACCCATGTCTCCCAGCACCCCCACCCCCCCAGTCACCAGGGGCAGCCTCCACCAGGCCCCCACCCATGTCCCCCACCACCCCCACCCCCCAGCACTGTGGGGCACCTGCCAGCAGGCCCCCACCCATGTCCAACTCATGTCCCCCACCACCCCCACCCCCCAGCACTGTGGGGCACCTGCCAGCAGGCCCCCACCCATGTCCCATCCATGCCCCCCTGCACCTGGGTCCCAACAATCCCCAATCATGTCCGTAATGGCCATCCTCCCCTGCCAAAAGGCCCAACCACCTATCACATCCACCCACATATCAAAGGCAATTACATGTTACACACCCGATGTAAATAATGCAAATGAACACATGTCTGTCACACACAATGCTGCAAGTGAATGTTAAAACACCCAACATGACATGCATGAAAGTAATGAGATGATACGACACATTGAAGGATGAAAATAAAAATGTATTGAAAATCAACAAGAATGGAAATGAAATAAGAAAAACCACAAAGCAAAACAACAAAAAGAAGTTGAATGTCCATGAAAAAAATCCAATAAATCCAAAAATCCATTGAAGAACTATATACAAGACAATCCCGGGTCCATGAGCCCAACCAAATGAAACCTAACTATGTCAACTAACTAAAAACTGAACTATATACAAAAAAGTGGCGCATTGTCCAATCGCAACCAAATAAAAAAAAAAAATAATTCAAAGGAAACCTACCACTAACTATATAACTATATACAATGGCAGCGGGCAAGTCCTGCGGCTCACTCTGTGATGTTGCCGGCCAGGGCATCATCGAACTCCATGTCGATGTCCTGGAGGCGGGACTCTGTCCTGGCCCCGAGGTCTCGCAGGGATAACCCCATGTCCAGCTCAAACTCCCTGCGAGCTTCCTCGAGGCACTCAGCCCGCCTCAACGCCCGACGCATGGAGAACTCCGCCCTGACCATGGTGAGCCGCTCCTCTTCCGCCCGCTGCCGCTCCGCACCTATCCGCTGGACCAACTGCTCCCACACGGAAGACACTACCATCCCAGGGTTCTCCTGCCCTCCGGCCGATGCCTGCCCCTCTGATCGTGATGGCCCGAGCCATGATGCCTCCCACGTCGAGCCTGCTGCTGCCTCCGACGCCACTGCCTCTGCCAGCACGACGGCATCCAGGATGATGGAAACCACTGACGCCGTCGTGCACGTGCCCTGCCCGATGATGCCGTCACATCCTCCATCTGCTGGGGTCCAGTTGCTGTGTTGTCCACCACTGCTGGACCTCTGACTCCCGACTGTGGCAGGGATGGGATCCCCACCGAGCTGGCTGCATTGGTCAGGGCAGGTCCACAGGGGGCCCTGGTGGCATCTGGGCCGGAAGACGGCAAGGAGAACGACTGGCGTATAGTCTCCACAGAGGAGGAGAGGGCCGCCAGATTGGCCGACACATGCAGGAAACCCCAGAACAGGGCCGATCCCAATTGGGCCACGTCGGCACGGTGCTCTTCGTGATGACGTGCGTGCTCCTCCTGGAAAGCACGCATGGCATCACGAATCACAGCCGTGCGCATCGCGACCCCAATCAGGACCTTCTCCACACGGCCAGGGGTCCCCTCGTCCGCAGGTGGAGGGGAGTCAGATGACATGGACATCCCCTCTACCTGCGGACGGGCCTGGGACGGGGCATCCCTGCTGGTGCAAGGTGGTGCACCCACAGGTTCAGGGACAGCGACATGCACAGGCCCCTCCACGGTGACCTGTGCTGTCTCCTTCCCCTGCCCCTGGACTGCACCACTTGCACCAGCAGGGATGCCCCCACCAGGCCCCATGTGCGCCTCAGTGGCGGCCTCCTCCTCCTCTGTGGAAACCACCAACCTGGATGGCTCCTCGCCGTCTACCGCCGTAGCAGGCCCCTGTGGGGGCTCATCCACCCCTTCCGCTGCAGCCGTGGGGGCATCCCCGCCGCCTTGCTCCACAGCGCCGTCTCCGCCCTCTCCTTCACTAGCCGCTGCGTAGAGGGAGACATAGAACACAAGCATCAGGGTACTGAACAATGGTCCCCTAGACAGGAAGCAATAGCAGATGAGTGCCACTGTCAAAGTACACTTCCATCATGTCACACCACAACACATGTGTCAGTCCAGGCAAAACACACACAGTGACAGTCATGGTGCGTGCCATGGACATTTCAATGCATGTCCAATGGACTCTCGAATCATACAATGTAATGGGACTCACATGCATCATGGGTCATGCCTATCACATGCACACACTTCACCTCAGTCACATCCATCTGGCCCCGTACACCCCAATCACAGTGCATACAAGGATGACTAGGCTGCATCAGTGAATCTGTACATTGTCACAGACATGTGTCATGCATCCATGGCACTCACAAGTCACAGACACGCAGGTCAGGTACACAGACATGGATACCACATATGTATCTGGCATCAGCACCCATCCCTCGCCCCCACCCATGTCCAGGAACAGAGACTGCCATGCTCTCATGTGTGCAATCTGCACAGGGCTCCCCATGTCGCATTCAAACACATGCAACAACCGTGCGGTTCACACATTACAGGTCGCACATGCATTCCCATGATGTCCCTGCACACATACATGCGTACATGGCCTATGTCACACATGCAGGCAAGTATCAGACAACCAGCACACTGCAACATGCCCTGCTCACACAGCAATGCTTGGCCACTTACCGCTCAACTCCAGACGGGTCTCCCTCTCAAGGACCTGGGCGTGGAGCGCTGGGTGTGCGCGTTCCAGGACCCTCAACTGGATGGAACGCACCCCTGAAATACACGCGCCCAGGCTATTCGCGTGTAAAACTTCCCGCGAACCCCTGAAATACACGTAGCCCGCTCCCCCAGGCCCGATCGCGTGAGAAACTTCACGCGAACCCCTGAAATACACGTAGCCCGCTCCCCCAGGCCCGATCACGTGAGAACGCGAACCCCTGAAATACACGTACCCCGCTCAATCGCGTGTGTAACTTCCCGCGCAACCCCGAAATACACGTGCCCCGCTCGCACAGGCACTATTGCTGTATGTTGCCACTTTTGTAATGCGCAGGGACGCTACCGCCTGCCTTCGTGTGGCGGACGTGTATCGGCTTGTGCGTGTCTTTCGCTGTGCGTGGCTTTGCCCTATTCGGTTCCATGAATACGTGTGGTTCGGGTGCGTGTGGGCGTTCCCTCTGCTTCCCTGCAGTACATCCCCAGTTACGCCCTTGTTTTCGCAAGTTGTTCCCCATTCCGCGCGTTACGCCCCGTGTTCCGGCCACTTTCTAGTGTATGCGCAGAGGTTGTGCGCTTTCACTGTGCGTGTCGCGCACGTGTTTCGGGATGTTGCAGTGACGTGTGCGCCATGCACGGGTTTGGCGCACATCCCGAGGAAGACACGCGCAGGGGCTTCCATGAATGCGCCTGCTTGCGCCTGCTTGCGCCTGCTTGCGCGTAGATTTTCGGCGCACGTTTGTTCCATGAATCGGCCCCTTAATTTCTTCCTAAACCAAATACAAATTAAAACAAATAAATAAATAGAAACCCTTTTGAGCGAATAATGGAGGTTGCGCTCTGCAGTTTTAATTGGTCACACTACTCACTCTAAGAAAACATGCCTGCACATTGCAGTCATATTTACCAGTCTGGACAGTTGCAACTACTATATGAGGATTGGATGTTTCTGTATTCAGTTGCTCATTCCGAGTTTACTGATGGTGTTTGCTGTTTCATTGAGCAGATGTGTCATTGTAGCGCGAGTGTCAGTGGGCAAGCCCCTGGGTCTGGGGACACGTGCATTGCCGGAGCCCCGCTCCGTCGTGTTCCGGCCCATTCCCTGCGCTGCTGTTAGGATATAGCCTGCGTTCTGAAACCAAAGCACATGTCTTGTGCGCAGGAGCCTTGTTCCTCTGCTTCGTGCAGTGGTTGGGCAGCGCCCACTCTGCACCTGTCCCACTAACTGTTTTTATTACCTGGTAAAGTGGAGTCGCTGATTATGCCCTGAGCACTTCCCACCTGCTGTTTACCTGCACGTGCGTCCGCCTCCTTGCACGTGCACAGTTTACGTCTCGCCGACGTGCTGTTCCAGGACACCTTTGTGTATAATCCTGTCTCTGGCATTGCCATGGAAAGTGCCCGGTGCTGGGATAAATATTCCGCTGTCAACAGGCCTTAGTTGAGCCCCCACCACGCCGATACCGGGGTGCCTGAAGGCGCAGTGACCATTGGCTGACGGGGCTTCACCCCCACACTCCTGCATAATGCCCCGCACTGCCTTGAGCACGTTTCACTGCCAACAACAGCATTTTTCGTAGGCATACATATTTAAGGAGATCCAATCTGTGATGGCACATTTCAACTAAAAGCCCCTACCTAGGCGCAATTACCAAGCAGCTGTGCCTGCTTGCAAGACAGCCAACGTGAGCCCCAGGTAGTTTGTTTTAAAGAAAGGACACGAACCGCTGAAATTGAGCAGATACAATAAATTGATGCATTAATGATGACAAGAAGTCGGGTCTTGGTTAAGTAACACGAATGCCAGCAGCTGCATGCCAGGCACGTGCTTGTTTTCAATTCTGTACTTTATACCTATTCCAAAATGATTTCTCTAGCCTGTAGGTCTTGTTATGCTATATGATGTGATGTAGCAGGGCAAAAGTCCATGGTGCGTGGGGGTGAAGGGTGGAAGCCGACCCCTGTGTGCATTGATGGGCCTGGAAGTAAAAAACAAGTTATTTTTCTTGCTGCTTCACATCAGAGAGGACTCGGGATTCGAACCACAGTCGCCAGGCTGCCCAATCCATATTTCCCCACCAGCAGTGCTGGGCTAAACCCTGTGGGGGTCCTTAGGCAGTCGAAACGTCGCCCCCTCGCAAATTATCTCCTTAATGTTCTGCACTGCTTTATTTAGATCCATTGTCGGGGCCCCTAAAAGTAGTGGGGCTCACAGGCCGGTGCCTGCTTGGCCTAATGGGTAACCCAGCACTGCCCGCTAGACCACATAGGCACTTTAAAGGTCAAACACGACCGAGGCAAAAATGTCCCAAAGGAACTTTGATACCGTAGGACATGTTTTGGAAGTGGTTCTCAAATTTACAACGTGTGCACCTTTTATAATTTCCCAACTCAATTATTAAACAATCCTCTCTTTGGTTATTTTTCCTGTGCTGATATTAGGACGATCAAACACCCATTCGCCCTGTGCACTTTCTTGGATTATGCAAAGTCAGCTGAAGGAATTTTGCATATTTCAATGTGCTGTCAATTTCCGATGACAGTCACTTTCCAGTGAGTGTGTGATTGAGTCCCCCCCATTTTATTTTTAGGACTTGTACCCTGCATGTTAGACTAAATAATGCTATATCACGTAGTCACGTATGTCATTGTGCAACTTCAGGACCCACAATTTGCAGTCAGTTGCCTCGGGACTCCCCTCTGACAGCTCAAAGACAATCCAACCTTAGCGACACCCCAACCATGCCAACAGCACATCACAACCACAGAATGACCATGCTGGCAAGCGCCAACGCACTGTGTGCATTGCCCTTCAACCCTATCACACTTAGAGGCAGTGCCAGTGCACTGATGGCACCATTTGCTGCTAACTTGACCCCAGTTCCCACAAACATTCTTTGGCTGAGAACACCCCCGACACATATAAACAAATATGTCTGACCCGCCCCCACACAGTCTGTGAAGATAGCCTCTACACACCATGTGAACAGACAGTCCAGTCTCCCGAAGTGTGGGTCTAGTTGTGCTCTTGGCTTCTTGGCAGGGCCAGCCATAGGATTTGCAGGGTTTTGGGTGGCAAAGCGTGTGCGCCCCTCATGCCCTGCGTTGCCTACGTAAGGGCATCAGTGACATCACACAAACCTAAGTCTTGGATATTCAAGTGGCTCGGGGCCATAGACAGCAACCTCTCAAGGCCAGCGACCTCTCTTCTGACATCCCAGAAGACTCATCAGAACTCATTTCCCCTTTCCCCTCTCCTCCTTTCCCCACTGCACCCCCATGTCTAGCTTCCAACATACTCGGCTGTATAGAGATGACTTCAAAATCACGCCCACCAAAACACAGCAGTTAGACGGATATACGAATGCATAATTCCTCATGTACAGAAGTTAAGCACAATGAGTGTCTCTGTAGCGCCATTACATTCCCCAAAATACACAAGTGTTTAAGTGCTCACATTTCATTACTCCAGCAGAAATGGAAGAACCACAGTGGAAGTCTGTAAGGCCAAGAGTTTCTCTGGCAGGAAGAAAGATGCAATGCTTGCAGACGCGAACCCAACAATCAAACGTGGCGACGTCACGGCGAACAGTAAACCATATACAGGGACCATAAACACAGGCAATATGGAGTCCTCAAATGGAAGAGAGTGGGAGCACCGATGCCCTGCAAAACAGTGACTGCAATTCATATAAATGGTGTATGCTTTGTCTACTGACGTGCCAGACAGAAAGAGGCACACACAGGCTTCAGACACTCGAAGATGTTTAATGCTGTGCACAGCTAGGGATGTTGGGATATGTAGTCCCATTAGGCCAAGGTGGCTATCCTCTGTGTAAGCAAGCGCTGAGAACACTTTGTGTGGAGGAAAGAGAATGTTCTGTGAGGCCAGAAGACCGCTACTAGGGGTTCATGCAGACGGAGCCCTATAAAGCCCTCTCATCCAACGAAGGCCTGATTACGAGTTTGGTGGTAGTGGTTAATCACCCCTTAATTATCAGTACTCTCAGCCTCATCACTAGTTGGGTGGTACCTTGGCTGTAATAGCGCCCAACTTTATTGGCTTTGGACCAAATGGATCATTTTTGGTGCAATTACTGTGTGCTAATACCGCCGGCGGTAATTGCATCAAAAATCAGTATTTTTTTCTGTGCACTTATGCAGCCAAACTCGTGATAGGGCCAGCCCTTATATGCGACAGAGGGCTACCGCACAACTCGTGATGAGGCCATCTGCCTTTCACCACTCCTGTCAATTCTGATGTTCATTTTCAAAACTCTAATTTCCGCCAACCAAAAGCCATACCACATGCAATAATTACTGAGTCTAGTAATTACTGGACCCCACAGGGTTAAGTTCGACCCTAGAAAAAGAACACAAGAAAGGTCTGCATGACTCCGAATCCTGTGGTAACAGTAAAAGACTCTGGCGTTATTACTGGAGAAAATACCGCCAAACTAGTGGTCAGGCCAAGAGAATTTTAAAACAGAATGTTTGCCCGGTGGAACAGAATACCAGAAGGCTATCCTGAAAATATGGGGGCTACTTAAAAACGTTTTTGTGTGCCATGTTTTGATTGTCATAGGCATAGGTTTTTTTAGGTTCGCTGGTGCTTGGTGTGAGCTTTCAGAATAGAAATACCCCGATTGCTGCCCCTATCACTGAAACATAAGGTCTTATTGAAAACAATGGTTACTGGAATGCTCCACTGCGTATAAATGGCTTCCCATTAAATGCTCTACCATAACAAAGAGAGTGTTAAGTAGTAAAGTATTTGAGAGTCCCCAGTGGACCCCGCTGTGGCCCGTTAGCTGGGCTGCTGGGAAGGCAGCTGAATGGAAGGAGGGGTCGTCTCTAGAGCCTCATAGGAGGTTGTTCGGTGGTAACACACCCTTAGCAGGGACAGGCATGAGGAAAAACGTCACAGCTGAAAGCAACACAACCTCACTAGAATATTCTGTATTAATTGGGATACATGTGGCGTCTGCTGTCACCCTCAGCACCGGGCCCTGGGCACCGGAACAGATCGCCCATCCCTAAAGTCGCTCCCGCTCCCTGTGGCACGCTTGGATCAACGCAGGGTAGCGCGGGCCGAGCTAAGGCGTTCAATGCCACCAGAAGTGCTGTGGCTTGCAGACAAGAACAAGCACCGTGGCAACAGAGATGGAGTAAATATGCAAGGTCCAAAAAAGAGTATGCAATAAAAGTGGCAAATATAATTCCTTCAGAGTTTTTTCATGTGCACTCAAATCTTGCAAGTTTACATGATGTTATGTCATAGTACTGGGATTTATGAAGCATATCTCCCTAAATAGTACATAGCTCCTGGTTGCTTGCCTTGGGTAATAATGAAGCCTTACAGCTCACATATCAAACTCCCAAGAGCCATTCACTATGTGTGCAGCGCCTTCAACACCCTCTACAGCCCCCCTTGGTGAGCCTCAAGGCTGCTGGAGTTGGAGTTGGTGCAATATCCCTCGGTGCATTTTTCTGAAGGAAAGTTGTTCACCTCAATCAGAAAACAAGTTGCTTGAAATAAAAAAATGAAAGCAGGCCCTTTCACTAACGCTGGAGTGCCCTTTCACTAACGCTGGAGTGCCCTTTCACTAATCCTGGAGCGCCCTTTCACTAATGCTGGAGCGCCCTTTCACTAATGCTGGGCTGCCCTTTCACTAATGCTGGAGTGCCCTTTCACTAACGCTGGAGCGCCCTTTCACTAATCCTGGAGCGCCCTTTCACTAATGCTGGAGCGCCCTTTCACTAATGCTGGGCTGCCCTTTCACTAATGCTGGAGTGCCCTTTCACTAATGCTGGAGCACCCTTTCACTAATGCTGGAGTGCTCTTTCACTAACGCTGGAGCGCCCTTTCACTAATGCTGGAGCGCCCTTTCATTAATGCTGGAGTGCCCTTTCACTAATGCTGGAGCGCCCTTTCACTAATGCTGGGGCGCCCTTTCACTAATGCTGGAGCGCCCTTTCACTAATGCTGGAGTGCCCTTTCACTAATGCTGGAGCGCCCTTTCACTAATGCTGGAGCGCCCTTTCTTGCACCATGGCTGAGGTGGCAGCAGAGCCACTGGAAGCAGCACGGAAAGGAGAGGCTGCAAAGTGCAGTTGCAGCCGCTGCCACTCGAGGCCCGCCAGATGAGTGAAAAGAAATGTGTGTGAGGTGCACGCTTTCTGAGGAATCTGATTGACCAGGGCCCACCTCCAGGTGCTAAAACCACTGAGGTTGCCGATAAGCCTTTTGTGGTATTGTTTACAAGAATACTGCAGGAAGTAATGGACATTACCCCCACATCCCTCTTCCTCGTCCCAGTATTTACTGGAGTGGTTCCAACCTCTCAATCAGGAATCCATTCCATGTTTTCCATTAAACATATACACCCCACCCCCCTCTGCCAATAGCATGACACTGCCAGCCACCACCACGTGTCAGTTTTGATTTTGCTGCTATCGTGGCAGAATCTCTGGTGGGTGGCTGGGCCACCCGCTGCTCCACCTACCCTCTCCCGGCTGAGCTTAAAGGGGTACCTGTCTTTGGCCCTTCTCCCTTTGCTGCAAGCTGGGCTGGAAGTGCGTGGGGGTTGGAGTGATTACCTCCCAAGCCTCCTGCTGAGCAGGGGGCTTGGTTGAGAGTTTCCTGGTCCCCGCCGGTCCTGCGTGGCAGTTGTTGCCGGAATAGCCTTTCCGTGTCCCTGCCCCTGCCCTGGCCAGAGAGTCGCTCCGTGCCCGGGTGTTGGTAAGTGGAGGGGCCGGAGGACTTCTGCTGCAGTGATGGCTGTTCTGTTTTGGGCCCTGTATGGACAGAGCTGCTATCTTGCACTCTGTTTAAGCACTATGCTCTGGCCCGCCTGAAGCATAGTACAGGTGTGCAAGGTTTGGGTATGACAAGTTTTAAAAGATGGCACGATTTTGAGGGATTGAGGGTAGGGGTGACCCTCCTGGAAAAAACGAAAAGTCAGAGGAGCTTGAAAAAGGACAGAGACAGCATTTAGAAAAGTGATAATGTATAAAAACGGAAACAATAGCATCATTGAAAGTGTGTCCCCTTTGTACATGCGTGCAGCAGGCCACATACCATGGACATTGCGCCTCGTGAGGCTGACACCACTGCTGTGTGATTCAAAGAAACACGCATGTCTTAATACGACTAAATATGTATGAACTGGGACCAAACAAATCATGTTGCCTCCACCTTTAGAGTGGAGGTAAAATAAGGGGTCATATGAAGTTTAGGCGGCATTTCAGGCCCTAATCATGTGTTCGTAGCCTCATACATACCATAAGCACCGCACACATTGCAATGAGTGTGATCAGTAAAACAGGCAGAATCGGAAACAGTGCCTTTTCTTAAAATTACTGTCGCGCTTAAATAGGGATGCTCGGGTAAGAGCAGGTATGCAGTCGAAATCCGGGCGGAAAAAAGGCCATTCTGCTCCAGCCGAATACTCCGTCTTCATCATTTGAATGCAATTTAACAACACAGAGAGGCAGATGTGGATGGTAGATTGCATCAGGGAATAGAAGTGCACATTGTCTGACGAGATTTCAGACAACTCATAAGAATAAGGACGGGTGTTTGGGTATGGAGAGAAGGAGTGGTCAGGATGAGTGGAGAGGTGAACCTGCTCTGTTCCTATGGAAAATGTCTATGGAGAAACTTTAAGAATTCGAACAGGCAGCGCAGACCGGTGTGGCTGAGGTAGTAAACCATATGTCAGGGATGAAAGGCCTCTACTTTAGGGGCCTCTGAGAAGCTTCATATGGGGATATTTTCCCAGTTCCCCTGCAGTGTAATCTGCTAGCGGCGGTATAGGGAGATCGGAGTAACGGCCCCGACTACATGGGGCACAGTGAAAGAGCTCAGCTCTGTTGGTGAAATTGACGGCAGGGGAGGATGATATGCAATCGTAAGTCTTCCCAAGAGTCAGGCTGCTTCTTCAGGGTCTTCAAGGGCTGGGGACTAATCAGTTACACGTCAGACAGTGCAATATGGGGCCACCATTTCCCAACTTAGATTGGCTTCTGGGGAGTAATTTGCATATTGGGAAATCTCTCAAATAACATCACTGGTTGTGTTGTGCCAACAGGAATGGGGGAAGAGATGATAGCACTTTCCTGTGTGGACAGAGAGGGATGGAGACACTGCATCTGATAGTGTGTTGGGGCTAAAGAGTAAGGAGCAAGATAAGATGCATAGAAGATGCAAGGTTTTATCACGTTTTCTACCTAGTGAAGTGGGAAGGAGGTGGGGGAAAGTAGACGTGGATTGAGACTTCCAAAAATTCCAAAAATTAGTGACTCCTGACCTTCTTCACAATCCCTCCTCCTACATTTTACACTCTGCCTACTCTACCATCATCCCCTGCCTTTATCTCCCACTTTAGTAACACTAATAGTGCTATCTCTGCTGATGAAGGCTAACCCCTCCTGTGCCCCATCAGACCATCTTGCTCCTGAGCTAATCAAGCCTATTGCCCCTTTTGTGGCATCTGACCTACCCCAACTATTCAACCTGTCCTTCGAATAAGCTTGCTTTCCTTCTGTTTTCATAACAACCACAGTCATCCCTCTCCTAAAAAATCAAGGGGCTGACCCAAACCTGCCAGCTAACATTTGCCCACTGTCTCTCCTTCTGCACTACACTAAAGTGCTCAAGATGGTTGTGTTCAACCGTCTTACCAATTTCTTAGACATCGACAACCTTCGAAACCCCCTGTACGGAAGTTATGCTCCTGTCACTTCACAGAATCTGCTCCCATGAATGTGTCCAACTTCATCACCTATGTTAAGCATGCCAACCTGTCCTCTATCCTAATTCCTCTTGAACTGTGCGCTACCTTTAAAACTGTCGATCACCCTGATCTCCTTAATACTCTTTCTTCTTCGGATTTGTGATCAAGTCCTTGTCTGGAATGAATCCTACCTTGCACCTCGACGATTCTCTGTCTCCTGCAGCAACAACACCTCTAAACTCACTCCTCTAACTCTTGGTGTTCCACAAGGCTCTGTCTTGGGTCTGCTCCTCGTTACACTCTATACCTCTGCTCTTGGGGCACTAATCTCCACCTTTGGGTTCTTGTATCATCTCTTTGCAGACAACACCCAAATCTTCTTCTCTTTTCCTGAAACCTCCTCTCATCTCTCTATCACAATTTACAACTGTTTCTCTGCCATTAAATATTGGATGGCTTTGGACTCTCTGATTTTAAACTTTACCAAAACAGAGGTGCTCTTCTTCCCTGCCAAAAGCTCTTGGTAATCTCTTCTTCTGCCTGTCCAGTTCCCACCTGACACTCTCCCCTACTCTTCTTCAGCTAGAAACCTCAGCGTCATCTATGATCCTTCTCACACATTATCTGCTTTCATCTCCAAAACTACAACAGTAGTTCGCCTCAACCTCCTAAATATTAGGAAAATAAGGCCCCCCTTTCCTTTAAACACATTCAAGCATTTCTTAAAAATTCTTGTCTTCTATAAACTTTACTACTGTGCCAGCATCCTCTTTGGTCTCTCCAACTATGCTTTCTGTCCTCTTGACAAGATCATTAACTTCACTACTAGGACTCTAGACCTCCCTCACTTCACAAATACTTCCTCGTACTGTCACAAGGCTGAATGGCTGATGATGCAAAACAGGGCCAGATTTAAAATGTCTTCTCCTGTTTCACAAACCTATCCATGGTAAGGCACCACATTACCTTTCCTCCTCTCTCCAACTCCACAAGCCTTCTCGTAATCTCTGTGCTGCCTCCTCGACTACTCTTGTGGCTCCTCGCCCTCCCTGTGCTTCCTCTTCCGCTCCTTCTCTCTTCTTGCTTCACTTGCATGGACATCTCTTCCCCCGGACATCCGAGAAACAGTCCACACAAATATGTGCAAAACCAAACTAAAAGCCTACCTCCTTTCCTCTGAGTTAGCCTCTTAAACTACCTCTCAATTGTTTGCTAGCTAACATTTTTCGCTCGCCTCTGAACTGCCTCTGTCCCTCACTTCTTCTGCCTCCACTCTAGCACTTCACCCATCATGGTCACATCCCGAGCACGGCTGGCCTTACCAACTACCTGCACTACAAATGTCCAATGTTGGTTGTCCTTAATCTATGAATGTCCACTTGTGTATTGTCCCCGGTGACTGCTCCATTTACTCCCCTCCACAACCTGGTAAGAATGTCCCTCAAACTCACCCCATTATAAGAAGCTCACAGCTTCCCGTCAAATCTGATTTCGTATGTATTGCATGTTCTTTTGGGATCAAAAGAGCATTGTTTCTCCTGTATATAAATAAATAAATAAATACATAAATACACAAATAAAGATTTGGTGGAATTCTTAGAGCTTGCAGGGTTTGGACAGAATCAGTTAAATGTTCGGCTTTCTAACCCTATCCGCCTCTCTTGAAGAGTCATCTCCCTCATTCCACTCCCCTCCACCTGTACCTTCGTCTCGTGCCCTGCATGAGGGGACTGACATTTAAACACTTCTATGTGAGTTGCAAGGAAGGTTTGAAAATCACTTTCCACGTCAGCTACATTACAGCTTGCAAGAGATCACAATGTGTGTCATTTGCAAAGGCACCTGCACATTGCACTATTCATTTTCTTCAGTGTAACTTTGCACTTTGCATTTGAGAAGCCTGCCACTTTGGGCAGCGCATATGCAGAAGCCCTCTGTACATTTTTCTCCCAGCGATTATGTTAACCTGTTCTCTTCTGGCTTACTTGATTTTATGAGCAGGGCATGGTGATTAAAAACATGAATGCAACAGGAATACATGTTTAAAATAGTGCTTTCACTTTTAAAAAGTGTTTTTCAAGTTTGGAACATTAAACAATTATTCAGCTTCATATTCGGCTCCATCCAAATACTTGACAAACTATTCGGTATTTGGATGAATTGAAAATATGCTGTTCAGTCAAACCTACACTCAAAATGAGTCCCTCAATGTTTGCCACTGAGTGGGAACGCAGTTCGTGGTTTAGTTTAGTTTTTCTGGAACTGCTTGTGGAGGAAGTGAGAGGTTCTGCTTTAGGTACCCCAAGTCCTGATAACAGGCTCACATTCTCCATTATTGATATTGTTTGTCTGTAAATTACATTGAAATTGACATACTCCTATCAAATCTCAAAGACAAAAAATTGGCTTTTTCCAGGTATCATGACTAAAACAAGCTCTGTAAAGCGCCTTTGCATTAAAAAACGGCGCTAATACAGAGTGCGATAAACTGCCTTGTGATTCCAAATGAAATATCATATGCTATTGAGAAAAGCTCTTTCTCTGCCAAGGTGTCTCAGAAGTTTACTCTCAATCAAGGGCTGTGTCTGATCTGCTCTCATTGCTGGAAATACCATGCCAGTATCACAAGCGTGACCCGTACTAAAAGCTCGCCCTACACACCTTCTCAAACACAACCATACCCCTACAGCACCACAAACCGCACGCACTTCACAACACCCTGACAACGAAACAAATCATAAATAATCTCGCCCACCACCACATTGCATCGTCTACCAACTGAAAAACGCACCTCCGCTCAGTGACCAGTTTCTCTGAACTGAAGCTGCCAACAGCACATCACAGCTCTCTTGCTATTTTCCAGCTTAGTCCTACTAACAAACCCTGCCAACCCACCTTGCATTGCAGATACCCCAGAGCGCCTAGAGGCCACGCAGGTGACAACAGTACACGGGACAAGAACCTTTAACATAACATAACATAGGTCTCTCCGCCCTGACTGTGAATATTTACCAGATACAAGTTGTCGATGTATGTGAGAAGTTAAGAACCTGTTGGATGAAGCTGGGAGTGAAGAGAGGCATGGCTTATAAGAGCCAAGGTGCAGCAGTAAAGCATGTTGCACCATGCACAACAAACCGCTTCAAGGCATGGGTTTGTAAGTTGCGGTATCGATTTTGCTTGTTTATCGTGTGAAGTCAGGATTTTATTAAGGCTTGGGTCCAAGGAATATGCCACACTATTTTCGCTTATTTGAAATAGAAACAAGTAGAAAAGAAAGAAAAGGGAATGGACTACATGCCCCATAATTCCCTCGTAGTATCCCCATAGTTAGCCTGAGAGCCCGCCCTTCTAAATCCTTCGATATCCCTTGGTCCTGACACTAGAACATCTCTTTTCTCGACTGACGCAGAACCACCCACTACTTGTGGCTCAGCTCAGTTTTCATATTGCAAATCGATTCATTTTTTTAAAAAAATTATTTGTATTTGGTTCAAGGAACTTCGACCTTTACAAAAAAACTCTGAAAGAAAATCAATATATCACATTCAATAAATTTCATTAAATCATGAGTTACAAACCAATAAGCAAGACCCCCATCCCTCAAGGCTGAAAACAGACTATGGAGAATGAGTGGCACCCAGAAGACGCATGTTTTTTCTTTTCTTTTCTTTGCAATACGCATAACCCGTAGGTATATAGGCGCTCATTTTCATTGAATTGTGAAAGTGCAGGTTATTTATAACACACTCGGTTTTGCAAGCGTGGATTGGGAATTCAAACCTGTTTGCTAGCCATGGTCTTGCATCCAAGAGTGAACTCGCACAAGGAGCACAGACTAGAAACATTATCACAGAGTGGACACACACAGGGAGTAGCACAGACTAGAAACATCACAGAGTGGACACACACACAGGGTGAACAAGCACAGACTAGAAACATTATTACAGAGTGGACACACACAGGGTGTAGCACAGACTATAAACATCACAGAGTGGACACACACAGGGTGTAGCACAGACTAGACACATCACAGAGTGGACACACACAGGGTGAACAAGCACAGACTAGAAACATCACAGAGTAGACTCACTCAAGGAAACCAAGCACAGACTAGGAACATCACAGAGTGGACACACACACAGGGTGAACAAGCACAGACTAGAAACATCACAGAGTGGACACACACACAGGGTGAACAAGCACAGACTAGAAACATCACAGAGTGGACACACACACAGGGTGAACAAGCACAGACTAGAAACACTATCACCGAGTGGACACACACAGGGGCTAGCACAGACTAGAAACATCACAGAGTGGACACAACCACAGGTTGAACAAGCACAGACTAGAAACATCACAGAGTGGACACACACACAGGGTGAACAAGCACAGACTAGAAACACTATCACCGAGTGGACACACACAGGGACTAGCACAGACTAGAAACATCACAGAGTGGACACACACACAGGGTGAACAAGCACAGACTAGAAACATTATTACAGAGTGGACACACACAGGGTGTAGCACAGACTATAAACATCACAGAGTGGACACACACAGGGTGTAGCACAGACTAGACACATCACAGAGTGGACACACACAGGGTGAACAAGCACAGACTAGAAACATCACAGAGTAGACTCACTCAAGGAAACCAAGCACAGACTAGGAACATCACAGAGTGGACACACACACAGGGTGAACAAGCACAGACTAGAAACATCACAGAGTGGACACACACACAGGGTGAACAAGCACAGACTAGAAACATCACAGAGTGGACACACACACAGGGTGAACAAGCACAGACTAGAAACACTATCACCGAGTGGACACACACAGGGGCTAGCACAGACTAGAAACATCACAGAGTGGACACAACCACAGGTTGAACAAGCACAGACTAGAAACATCACAGAGAGGACACACACACAGGGTGAACAAGCACAGACTAGAAACACTATCACCGAGTGGACACACACAGGGACTAGCACAGACTAGAAACATCACAGAGTGGACACACACACAGGGTGAACAAGCACAGACTAGAAACATCACAGAGTGGACACACACACAGGGTGAACAAGCACAGACTAGAAACACTATCACCGAGTGGACACACACAGGGATTAGCACAGACTAGAAACATCACAGAGTGGACACACACACAGGGTGAACAAGCACAGACTAGAAACATTATCACTGAGTGGACACACACAGGGTGAACAAGCACAGACTAGAAACATTATCACTGAGTGGACACACACAGGGTGAACAAGCACAGACTAGAAACACTATCACCGAGTGGACACACACAGGGGCTAGCACAGACTAGAAACATCACAGAGTGGACACACACACAGGGTGAACAAGCACAGACTAGAAACATTATCACTGAGTGGACACACACAGAGTGAACAAGCACAGACTAGAAACACTATCACCGAGTGGACACACACAGGGGCTAGCACAGACTAGAAACATCACAGAGTGGACACACACGCAGGGTGAACAAGCACAGACTAGAAACATTATCACCGAGTAGACACACACAGGGCCTAGCACAGACGAGAAACATCACAGAGTGGACACACACACAGGGTGAACAAGCACAGACTAGAAACATTATCACCGAGTGGACACACACAGGGACTAGCACAGACTAGAAACATCACAGAGTGGACACAGACAGGGTGAACAAGCACAGGCTAGAAACATTATCACAGAGTGGACTCACACAAGGAAACCAAGCATGGAAAATAAACGTTTTCACAGAGTGAACACACACAGGGTGAACAAGCACAGGCTAGAAACATTATTACAGAGTGGACACACACAGGGATTGCACAGACTAGAAACATCACAGAGTGGACACACACACAGGGTGAACAAGCACAGACTAGAAACATTATCACCGAATGGACACACACAGGGACTAGCACAGACTAGAAACATCACAGAGTGGACACACACACAGGGTGAACAAGCACAGACTAGAAACATTATCACCGAGTGGACACACACAGGGCCTAGCACAGACTAGAAACATCACAGAGTGGACACAGACAGGGTGAACAAGCACAGGCTAGAAACATTATCACAGAGTGGACTCACACAAGGAAACCAAGCACGGAAAATAAACGTTTTCACAGAGTGAACACACACAGGGTGAACAAGCACAGGCTAGAAACATTATTACAGAGTGGACACACACAGGGATTGCACAGACTAGAAACATCACAGAGTCGACACACACACAGGGTGAACAAGCACAGACTAGAAACATTATCACCGAGTGGACACACACAGGGATAGCACAGACTAGAAACATCACAGAGTGGACACACACACAGGGTGAACAAGCACAGACTAGAAACATTATCACCGAGTGGACACACACAGGGCCTAGCACAGACTAGAAACATCACAGAGTGGACACAGACAGGGTGAACAAGCACAGGCTAGAAACATTATCACAGAGTGGACTCACACAAGGAAACCAAGCACGGAAAATAAACGTTTTCACAGAGTGAACACACACAGGGTGGACAAGCACAGGCTAGAAACATTATTACAGAGTGGACACACACAGGGATTGCACAGACTAGAAACATCACAGAGTGGACACACACACAGGGTGAACAAGCACAGACTAGAAACATTATCACCGAGTGGACACACACAGGGACTAGCACAGACTAGAAACATCACAGAGTGGACACACACACAGGGTGAACAAGCACAGACTAGAAACATTATCACCGAGTGGACACACACAGGGACTAGCACAGACTAGAAACACAACAGAGTGGACACAGACAGGGTGAACAAGCACAGGCTAGAAACATTATCACAGAGTGGACTCACACAAGGAAACCAAGCACGGAAAATAAACGTTTTTACAGAGTGAACACACACAGGGTGAACAAGCACAGGCTAGAAACATTATTACAGAGTGGACACACACAGGGATTGCACAGACTAGAAACATCACAGAGTGGACACACACAGGGTGAACACGCACAGACTAGAAACATTATCACAGAGTAGACTCACTCAAGGAAACCAAGCACAGACTAGAAACATCACAGAGTGGGGACACACAGGGTGAACAAGCACGGAATAGAAACATTATCACAGAGTGGACTCACACAAGGAAACCAAGACCAGACTAGAAAAATTGTCACAGAGAGGACTCACAAAAGGAAAACAAACACTGAACAGAAACATTATCACAGAGTGCACACACACAGGGACTAGCACAGACTAGAAACACAACAGTGTGGACACAAACAGGGTGAACAAGCAGAGGCTAGAAACATTATCACAGAGTGGACTCACACAAGGAAACCAAGCACAGACTAGAAACATTATCACAGAGTGGACTCACACAAGGAAACCAAGCACGGAAAATAAACGTTTTCACAGAGTGAACACACACAAGGAAAACAAACACTGAACAGAATCATTATCACAGAGTGTACACACACAGGGACTAGCACAGACTAGAAAAACCACAGAGTGGACACACACAGGGTAAACAAGCACAGGCTAGTAACATTATCACAGAGTGGACTCACACAAGGAAACCAAGCACGGAAAATAAACATTTT
Source organism: Ambystoma mexicanum (assembly GCF_040938575.1). Lineage (NCBI taxonomy): Eukaryota > Metazoa > Chordata > Amphibia > Caudata > Ambystomatidae > Ambystoma > Ambystoma mexicanum. The sequence goes on along the minus strand of NC_090929.1, from coordinate 1,675,936,387 downwards.
CACTTAGTGGACACACATGAGGAAAACAAACACGGAACAGAAACATTATCACAGAGTGGACACACACTAGGAAAACAAACACGGAACAGAAACATTATCACAGAGTATACTCACACAAGGAAACCAAGCACGGAAAATAAACGTTTTCACTTAGTGGACACACATGAGGAAAACAAACACGGAACAGAAACATTATCACAGAGTGGACACACACTAGGAAAACAAACACGGAACAGAAACATTATCACAGAGTGTACTCACACAAGGAAACCAAGCACGGAAAATAAACGTTTTCACTTAGTGGACACACACTAGGAAAACAAACACGGAACAGAAACATTATCACAGAGTGGACACACACTAGGAAAACAAACACGGAACAGAAACATTATCACAGAGTGGACACACACAAGGAAAACAAGCATGGAAAAGAAACGTTTTCACAGAATGGACACACACAAGAAAACAAGCACAACAAAGAAACATTATCACAGAGTGGACACACACAGGGACTAGCACAGACTAGAAACATCACAGAGTGGACACACACAAGGAGAACAAGCACAGACTAGAAACATTATCACAGAGTGGACACACACTAGGAAAACAAACACGGAAAAGAAAGATTATCACAGAGTGGACACACACAGGGGTTAGCACAGACTAGAAACATCACAGAGTGGACACACACAGGGATAACAAGCACAGACTAGAAACATTATCACAGAGTGGACACACACTAGGAAAACAAACATGGAACAAAAACAATATCACAGAGTGGACACACACAAAGACAACAAACACGGAACAGAAGCATTACCACAGAGTGAACACACACAAGGAGAACAAGCACAGACTACAAACATTATCACAGAGTGGACACACACTAGGAAAATAAACACAGAACAGAAACAATATCGCAGAGTGGACACGCACAAGGAAAACAAGCATGGAACAGAAACATTACCACAGAGTGGACACACACAAGGAAAACAAGCACGGAAAAGAAAGATTATCACAGAGTGGACACACACAGGGCCTAGCACAGACTAGAAACATCACAGAGTGGACACACGCAGGGCGAACAAGCACAGACTAGAAACATTATCACAGACTGGACTCACACAAGGAAACCAAGCACGGAAAATAAACGTTTTCACAGAGTGGACACACACAAGGAAAACAAGCACGGAACAGAAACATTATCACAGAGTGGACTCACACAAGGAAAACAAGCACGGAAAAGAAATGTTTTCACAGAGTGGACAAACACAAGGAAAACAAGCACGGAACAGAAACATTATCACAGAGTGGACTCACACAAAGAAAACAAGCACGGGACAGAAACATTATCACAGAGTGGACACACACAGGGCCTAGAACAGACTAGAAACATCACAGAGTGGACACACACAGGGCTACAAGCACAGACTAGAAACGTTACCACAGAGTGGACTCACACAAGGAAACCAAGCACAGAAAAGAAACGTTTTCACAGAGTGGACACACACAAGGAAATCAAGCATGGATAAGAAACGTTTTCACAGAGTGGACTCACACAAGGAAAACAAGCACAGAAAAGAAATGTTTTCACAGAGTGGACACGCACAAGCAAAACAAGCACAGAACAGAAACATTATCACAGAGTGGACACACACACAAGGAAAACAAGCACAGAAAAGAAATGTTTTCACAGAGTGGACACGCACAAGCAAAACAAGCACAGAACAGAAACATTATCAAAGAGTGGACACACACAGGGGTTAGCACAGACTAGAAACATCACAGAGTGGACACACACAGGGATACAAGCACAGACTAGAAACATTATCACAGAGTGGACTCACACAAGGAAACGAAGCATGGAAAAGAAACATTTTCACAGAGTGGACACACACAAGGAAATCAAACATGGAAAAGAAACGTTTTCACTGAGTGGACACACACAAGGAAGACAAGCACGGAACAGAAACATTATCACAGAGTGGACACACACAAGGAAAACAAGCACGGAAAAGAAACGTTTTCACAGAGTGGACACACACAAGGAAAACAAGCACAGAACAGAAACATTATCACAGAGTGGACACAGACAAGGAAAACAAGCACAGACACTCACACAAGGAAAACAAGCACGGAACAGAAACATTATCACAGAGTGGACACACACAAGAAAAACAAGCACGGAAAAGAAACATTATCACAGAGTGGACACACACTAGGAAAACAAACACAGAACAGAAACAATATCACAGAGTGGACACACACAAGGAAAACAAGCATGGAACAGAAACATTACCACAGAGTGGACACACACAAGGAAAACAAGCACGGAAAAGAAAGATTATCACAGAGTGGACACACACAGGGCCTAGCACAGACTAGAAACATCACAGAGTGGACACACGCAGGGAGAACAAGCACAGACTAGAAACATTATCACAGACAATACACACACAAGGAAACCAAGCACGGAAAATAAACGTTTTCACAGAGTGGACACACACAAGGAAAACAAGCACGGAACAGAAACATTATCACAGAGTGGACTCACACAAGGAAACAAGCACGGAAAAGAAATGTTTTCACAGAGTGGACACACACAAGGAAAACAAGCACGGAACAGAAACATTATCACAGAGTGGACACACACAAAGAAAACAAGCACGGGACAGAAACATTATCACAGAGTGGACACACACAGGGCATAGAACAGACTAGAAACATCACAGAGTGGACACACACAGGGCTACAAGCACAGACTTGAAACGTTACCACAGAGTGGAATCACACAAGGAAACCAAGCACGGAAAAGAAACGTTTTCACAGAGTGGACACACACAAGGAAATCAAGCATGGAAAAGAAACGTTTTCACAGAGTGGACTCACACAAGGAAACAAGCACGGAAAAGAAATGTTTTCACAGAGTGGACACACACAAGGAAAACAAGCACAGAAACATTATCACAGAGTGGACACACACACAAAGAAAACAAGCACGGAACAGAAACATTATCAAAGAGTGGACACACACAAGGACTAGCACAGACTAGAAACATCACAGAGTGGACACACACAGGGATACAAGCACAGACTAGAAACATTATCACAGAGTGGACTCACACAAGGAAACGAAGCATGGAAAAGAAACATTTTCACAGAGTGGACACACACAAGGAAATCAAACATGGAAAAGAAACGTTTTCACTGAGTGGACACACACAAGGAAGACAAGCACGGAACAGAAACATTATCACAGAGTGGACACACACAAGGAAAACAAGCACGGAAAAGAAACATTTTCACAGAATGGACACACACAAGAAAACAAGCACGGAACAGAAACATTATCACAGAGTGGATATACACAAGGAAAACAAGCACAGACACTCACACAAGGAAAACAAGCACGGAACAGAAACATTATCACAGAGTGGACACACACAAGAAAAACAAGCACGGAAAAGAAACATTATCACAAAGTGGACTCACACAAGGAAAACAAGCACGGAAAAGAAACATTTTCACAGAATGGACACACACAAGAAAAAAAGCACAGAAAAGAAACATTATCACAGCGTAGACACACACAAGGATAACAAGCACGGAAAAGAAACGTTATCAGTAGACACACACAGGTGGAATAAGCACAGAATAGAAATGTTATCACACAGTGGACACACACAAGGAGAACACACACAGACTAGAAACATTATCACAGAGTGGACACACACAGGGACTAGCACAGACTAGAAACATTATCATAGAGTGGACACACACAGGGAGAACAAGCACAGAGTAGAAACATTATCACAGAGTGGACACATAAGAAAAACAAGCATGGAAAAGAAACATTATCACAGAGTGGACAAACACAAGGAAAACAAGCATGGAAAAGAAACGTTATCAGTGGACACACAAAGGGAAACAAGCACAGAATAAAAACATTATCTGAGAATGGACACACACAGGGACTAGCACAGACTAGCACAGACACTCACACAAGGAAAACAAGCACAGACTAGAAACATTTGAAGAGGGAATATCTGAGTGTCCTTTCCCTCCTGATGGGGCCCGTAACTGGAAGAAGCACTCCCAACAGAACTATCGACTATCAGAGATTGCACCCGGTCCCACTGCTCCTAACACAAGCTTGCATCACGACAGTCATCCACCCGTTCGACCTCACAATGGCAGGAGCCTTAGCCAACGCAACCAACGACAACCAAGACCGAGCTGGAGACGACTATATGGACCAACTCGATTAATGTCCCCACAACCCATGTTGCAGGTGATTAGAGACTCCATGTTGACATAGCCGCGTTAGACAAGAAGCACATGTGCAGTAGGCACAATCGGGACACTCATACACCAATCCACACGAAGAAAATACGTGTACAGTTTTCTGATCTAGAGAACAGTGACACACATTCTGTCTGCACGTTTGTTCTTTTTCATATAGACCCGCTATCGCATTGCAGAAACACAAGATGCCAGAAGAGCTTGTGTATATGTTTGCTGATGCTACTCGCTAGTTACTCTATGGATGGGCAGGAGCACTCAAAGGACCTGACCACTCATTGCATGCTATTAAACCTGAGCATTCATATTGGAAGGATAACCAAACTTTAGGTAGGCCTTGGATCAATCCAGCACACTAGACTCCTTTTGCAGAGATCTCGATGCTGCAAGCTGCTGAGCAAGCAGAATCGCCCTGGCAGGGAATACCACCACCAAGGCCATAATGTTGCAAATTGACATTGCTCATTCACGGTGCCACGATGAGCTCCGTGGTCACCTCAAGCTAAAATACAAATAAAATCAAAGTAATTCGACTTCCCCAGCGGTCTCCTCACACGTGAACCGGCCAACCTGACATGGTGCCAAAACCTGGAAGCTGGGAAGATGCAGCCGTCCCACGGCCCAGACTGAACCTTGCCACATAATTGCAACAATCCACCTACAATACGCGCTGGGACTGGACTGCTCTCATGGCATTAGCAAAGACCTCATTGTTACACACTGTCACATAGTTATATCTAGTTGATACATAGTATATGAGAGCAGGTGTCTTGTGGGCTGGGAACAACGGTAGTCCCATGTTTGGGGGCCGCGGCCTGACCAATCAGCACACCAGGGGATAAAGTCTGGTGGCCAGAATCTCCAGCCAATCATCAGGGGTTCTAATGTAACAATTGTTAGGTAGCAACTTTTAAGGATGAACCAAGTGTAAAACCTGACCCTGAGACCACCAATAACACAGCACCACATACATCCCTATACTGGACCTACCCCTCTGGGAACCAACCCAAGGTGGCGTTAGGTTCGGGGAAGGATTTTGGTAAGTGACAGCGATTGTGTTGTCACAACTGTACGTGCTCGGATGAAACTTGATGCCTTGCATGTTGTCCCTGCTCGTTTCATATAATAAAACAGCAGTTAACTTTTGCTCCTTGTGTGGACCTCGGCTTGTTTGGGACATTGGAGGGAGTTGGGGCCCTCCATGAGCTGGAGGTCCGCAGACCTTAGGTACGGATCTGCCAACCCCAGAATTCGTCCAAACAAGTAGGAGGCGCTGTTGGGATGCGCTCCTGAGACCCCGCCAAGATCACTTACGACACCAGCCCAGCAAGGTGTGACCCCCTCTGCCGTCTGACCTCGGAGGACTGCAGGACCCTCACATAACTGTGACACCACCGGACAGCGCAACTTGAGTTTGGCTGTCGGGAGCCGACTTCAAAATGTATCCCGCCCGTGGTTGGCGAGTGTCCGTACGCGGTCCAGAACAGGTGAGGTGAGCCAAGTGGGAGGGGAGTCAGCAGCCGAGCGGCGCCTGCAGACATGCACCTGAATGTAAGTTTGGTCCGCACAATGAGCAAAAACCTATTGTCTGGGTGGGGGGAGTATGTGTGCGTAGGGTGGAGGGTGGTATCACATTATCATAACGTTCGGAACCAAGGTAGTGACTGGAATATGTATAAGTAAAGGGAGCGGAGCAGAGGTAGTCCCTTCTTGAGCAGGTTAGCATCTTGGGGTGGGACAGTGGGTGCCCTGAAAACAGAAAGGTGGTTACGCTGACAGGTCTGGACAGTGAACACATGTGTGGAGGGGGAATATGGCTTTCCTATAAACCGACGTTGTAGTCCCACGAATAGATGTGGTTTTCCTATTAATTGAGTGTTTTAGGTCAGTCGATGGACGGTCTTCCAATTAATTGGGTGATTTAGCTCGATCAATAGATGTCAAATTACAGTATAAGTTCATTTTAAGATTGCGGAAGATAGGTGACTGGTTAAGTTTCCGGTATAGGAAGCATATCACACGTCAGGCGACGCGATGGGTGCAGTACACCTATAAAAAGCAGAAGAGGTGGTTGATGATGTATACCCCACTCTGGGGGAGGTGGGGAGACAGCTGTGGGGATTTTTGGATGTGAAATTAAAAGGGCGGGGGTATGTGTATGATGTGTGTATGAAATGTTAGCGCGAAGATTTAACTTGGTGACATCACCTATAGGCCTTTGCATGGGACAATGTGTGATTAGCAGGTGCAGGACTCGCGACTCGGCACTCAAATGACAAAACAGGCAGCCTGCCGGCAGCGCGGACAGCCCCGGCACATAGCAGAGGGGTGTGCTGAGCGGCAGCAGCACAGTAAAGGCGCGGCAGTGCGAGAGTACGGTTGCAGGGGGCAGACACATTGAAGGGGCTTGCCGGGAGGCGACAACGCCCATGAAAGTGGATTATATTGCATAAGGTATACGGTCGCAGGGAGCCATAGACTTGGGGGGAACGTGCTGGTTAGTGACAGCTCCTTAAGAAGCCGGGTGCTACGAGAGTATGCCTCACAAAACGTGTGGCTGTTAAAAGCAACACGCAGCACTAAGTGAACATTAAACTGCATAACAGAAAAATGTCCCCCCTTGTTCTGACAGAGGAGTATCGAAACCCTCAATTTGAGGTCAGGTAAAACATACAAGTGAAAGACAATGATGTATCACAGGGAAGGGGGAGGGGCATCATATGGGGGGCCTGGGATGGTACTGACCCCAAACCAACACATTTGCAAAACGCTGACTAATTATCGAGATAAAATAGTACAGTGTAGAATGGAGTAAGGGAACACAAGGGAAAGCATCGATACAATGGACGCCTAATGGCAATTTCTCAAGGGATGCTCTACAGTCACTACTCACATACCTACACAACACATACAAGGGAAAGAAATTAGCAAGTTCGAAATATTTGATCTTTGGAGAATGTTCCAGGGGCATTACCATGGAATGTTGAACCTACAGGAGGCAAAAATGGAGGGAGGGGACACATGCGCCCTGCCCCCTGCCCCTCCCAGCATCGCCTCGGACGATGCGGATAAGGAGAAGGAAAAGGGATTATACCCGATTAGGGAATTAAAAGAAGCTACGGAACCCCGAGAATTAACTGCAGCCTAAAGCTACTCAAACCCCACATACAAACCACCCCCGTACGCCCTGAAGTCTCACGCCACACGGACAGAGGTAGGTAACGCAGACGTCGAAGAGGAAAAACTGAGGCAGGCGAAGAGCGAGTTCGCAGGGGTAGGGCCAGATGAGTGGATAGCAGCGCAAGTGCTATTGAAGTTACAAGGGACAACCACAGGAGAACCAGAAGGGGCAACAGAAGCAATAAAGGAATTAGAATTGGGGAAAGGATTTAAGGGTAGACAGACAAACGACACAGGAAAGAACAATTACGGGAGGAGGAGGAGGCAAAACTGGAAGCAAGGATAGCGGAGCTGAAGGAGAGAAGGAACGTGCTTGTGAACAAGTTGGAGCAGAAGGAAAGGGAACAGAGGAGCAGCTAGCATTAGAAAGGCGAGAAAAGGCAGAAAACGAAGGGAGGGAACGGGAGGTGATAGAGAGGATAACAACGATAGGTTTGAGTAAGGTAAGTATGGAAGCAAAGGGGCGTAAAACAACATTGGAGAAAGAAATGGTTGAGGCTGAAAGGGAAATGGGATTTTGGAGATGGAAGTTATTGTTGGACAGCACCCAGAAATACGAGGAAAGCAGGCTGAAGGGGTTAAGGTTAGCGATGACAGAGGAAGCACGAAGTAAGAGAGAAGAGGACGAGGAAATGCTATGAAGGATACACAAAGAAGTAATTTAAGAAATAAATAGGTCCAGGGTGGGGGAAGAAGAAGGGTATGAGTGCCAGCCTAGATGAACACCACCGGGACACACAGGGAGTAGCGTGGGAACCACTGGAGTGCCTCAGGTAGGGTCCGTACAGCAGTGCGCAAAAGGAAAAGAAGATATGGAGGCAGCAAACTTTACAAACATTGATCTTGAAAGGGTAACAGTACGATACCCAATACCACGCAAACTAACGTTGTCAGATGGATTTTGCAGTGAGGAGAACGAAGATAGCAATGTTATAAGTAAGGAAGGGCTAAGGAAATTGTACATTACACGAACAGGCACAGGTACATCATGGTAGCGTAGGACTCAAGATGAGAAGAACGGGAGATGACACACTGACACACTTACAGAGGACGCAACAGCAACAGTGGCACCGCAAACACCCTACATGCATAGGCTCAGAGATCTCCCAGGGTGCAGAAGAGATAGGACGGCAATCACACACAACAGGGGGCACTCATGCCAATGGAGCGGGCACACAGGGCCCCGGGAAGCACCGCACACAGCACCCACCAGAAATTTCGCAGACATCAGAAAATCATGCAGTACACCCAATATAGATGTCGTAGACTTCGAGGTAGATGTCGAAGATGAGAGAGGCCAAATACAGATATGACAGTATAGACGAACACCCGAGGAAATTGCTGAATATTCACAGATGCTGCTACTAGAAAGAGGGGGGAGCAGACCGCAATATATACCATGAAAACATGCAAACAGGGAGAACGTTAAGAATAGGTTACCATCACTGAGTGGAGGGGCAGGAAAATGGATATATGAAATGGAAAAACAGACAGCAGGACACAGACTGGCAGTGGGGGACGTGAAGGGGCTATTAGTGTCTATAGTGGGTGACGCAGCAGATGGCATTTGGAAGAGGGCAATATTCCCAGGAGTAACAACACAGAACACTACACATGACGGATCCCCATTTGATAACTGCAGGCACACGGTGTGGCAGGCCCTAAGGATACAATACCCCAACACATCAGACATAGGGGCAATGACGTCATGCAAGATGCGTGACGACGAAGTTCCAGTCAGCTACTTACAAGAGATTCAAGAGCTTTGGCCCCTTGAAACTCAGGAGCTGTGGGACAAAACACTAGTTTCTTCTTTCACATCTTGATCCAAGGGTTGCCTGAAGCCATGCAAAGACAACTCAAGAAATTAGTGGGAATGGAGGCCAAGGTATGGTCAGAGATACAATTAACAATAGTACAGGAGGAGATGTACTATACATTGACGGGTTCTCAACAATTGACCAAGGTGATGGGGTGAGTAGAACGCGGGCAGCAGTGGTAAGATTAAGAGAAGACTGGATAAGCGAGGAAGTAAGGTGTGTTAGGTTGCCACCCCAGTACTCTGCACAAGCAGCTGACTTAGTAGCCCTGATAAGAGCCCTTAGAGAGAGCGAAGGGAAAAGAGTCACTATCTATTCAGATACTGCCTATGTGACATCAACAGTGCATTCTGGTCTGGCAAGATGGTTAAGGAGAGGGTTCAGGAGGGCAGATGGCACACCAGTACAGCACGCACTCCTCCTGGGGGAACTAACTGAGGTTGTGACATAGCCAATACAACTTGCATTAGTAAAGTGGCAAGGACACACTAATGGGGAGGACCCAATATCAAAAGGAAATGAAGCAGATGATTTCTATGCAAAACACGCATCATATTTTGGCAGTTATGGGACCTCCAAGGAAAACAAAAAGAGAGGGGAGGGGCAAGACAGATGCTAATGAAGGAAGGTTATAACCATTTACCAGAAACTCAGATAATGGAAATACATACATGCAGCCTCATCAATGATAGAAAAAGAACTCTGGCTAAAAAGAGGGTGCTCAATGTCCCCTACAGACGCCTTGTGGAGACAAAATAATACAGGAAAGGTAATGATGCCTCTTGCATTATTACAAACAGCATTAACACAATTACACCATCCTACACATACTGGGAAGGAAGTGAGTGATAGCGGCACGTATAGGAGAATCATGGTTTTGTCCTGAATCAAATGCCCATGTAGCTAATTTTATTCGTAATTGCCTCACCTGCCAGCAATTTGGGGCAGGACATACACTTAAGGTGATCAAGGTATACTACCACGGCCAGAGGGTCACTTCTGCACCTTCATATCGACTATGTCGACATGATAAACGCATGCCAAGGATACCGTTACATGATTCAAGGTGGCTAGAAGCAGGTGCGTGCTCCCATGCTGATGTACTAAGGGCGGAAAAATTCTTAGTTAGGGAAGTATTTCCAAGGTGCGGCGTCCGTGAAGTCCTAAGATCAGACAACTCCCCCCACTTCGCCAATGAACTATTTCAACGCATCACCATGTTGCTGGGGATAAAGCACAGGTTTGTGTGTACATATCACCCAAAGGCCAACGGCTTCTGTGAATGCCTCAACAGCCTTCTAAAGGATGGAATCACTAAAACCCAGCAGTCAACTAAAAATAATTAGCTGTACTGCCTCCCCTTGGCTCTATTTGAGCTACGGAACACACCCGGGTTGGACCACTACCTCACACCACACGAGGTGGTGACCAGGCACCAAATGCACCTTCCACTGGCTCCACCCACAAGGGCTATGTATGATTTTGAGAGGCCAGCAGAAGTATTGGGGAGGGAAATGCATGAATATGTCACTTCACTGGTTACTAGTGCCTCATTTATCTCGCAACAGATTCAGCGAACAGAGGGCAGATCAGAGAACTATCAACAAGGAGCCAGCGATACTCAAGGACAAGCAAAAGACTCAGCAATCAAAATAGGAGACAAGGTACTCCTACGTAACTTCACACGCAAGTGGAACGCACCCCGTTTCACTGGCCCCCACGTAGTGGAGTGCGTCGCAGACATGGCGGTGAAGCTGTAAAATAAAACTGTCTGGTCGCACATCCATGACATCAAGCCCTACAAAGCATCGACCTAGCCCCACCTCAGCATCGACAGGGCGACGCTCCAGCAAAGGACACATCAAACAGTAGCGCCCCATTCTTAGTATCCCCCAACTTAGAAACATCTTATGACACGAATGAACAAAAGCGCACAGGCCACTCAATGACCAGGCGCTCACAGACATCTAACGCCCCCACCGACCGGCTAATTGAGCTATAATAAATTGGCCATTATCACCACAATACGTAGAATTTCAATACAAATGCTGGCTGTACAAATAAAGAATGCTACAATATAGATAGGGCTATGCGACACACACCCACCCATTAGGAATACACTGTGTCACCCTGTCTTTGCATGTTCTCTTCTCCCTTTTGTTTCGCACATGCAGGGCTGTGCGTCTGACAAATGTATGTGACTAAAATGTTGAAGATAGGCTGAAATTCAGTAATTCTGATGTTGCCTCCCACTGAAGCACTCTCCCGCCAATATATTCACGCCCTGTGAAAACCCACCCACTCCAGACCAAGACCACCACGCGTGTCTTATAACACGTTCATCGAATATATACACAATCAGACCCACAACTCCACAACGCCCTACCCATACTCAGAAATAGAGCAATAAGGAGGATTTGGGAGGAACTTTTCTCCTGGGCATTAAAGGATTATTTAGTTCATCGGGCTTAAAAAACTTACCGATACTAATACACACGCTGATTTACTGCGACTTTCAAGCAGGCAACTATATCATCTCAACAACTGCAAGACTGCAGGGTATGTGGTAATGATGGCTACCTTAATAAAGATTGTAATAAAAATAGTGTGGGAAGTTTTGTCTACTGGATTGGTAGCTGCCATTGTGTGGCAAGCTTTCACAGCTATGCATGTATCCGCAACGTCCCATACTAACATTCCTCCCACCCAAGCTGCAAGGAGCACGGTATCAAGTGGTACAACAAGCACAAACAAGAAGGTAAGGCGAGGTAAGCGTAGCATTGGCACTGATGTTAATGTGCTTGACACACATCTCATGGGTATAGCGCATGTCACAAACAACATAGTCCCAGACTTGGGGGCCCGCGGCCTGACCAATCAGCACACTGGGGGATAGAGGCTGGCGGCCGGAATCTCCAACCAATCATCAGGGGTTCTAATGTAACAATTGTCAGGTAGGGATGAACCAAGTGTACCACCTGACCCTGCGTCACCAATAACATGGAACCACATGCATCTCTATACTGGACCTACCCCTCTGGGAACCAACCCAAGGTGGCGTTAGGTTCGGGGAAGGATTTTGGTAAGTGACAGCGATTGTGAGATCACAACTGTACAAAAAGAGCCTGCAAGCCTAAATTTGCTGAGACGTGCTCGGATGAAACTTGATGTCTTGTATGTTGTCCATGCTCGTCGTTTGATATAATAGAACGGCAGTTAACTTTTGCTCCTTCTGTGGACCTCGGCTTCTTTGGGACATTGGAGGGAGTTAGGGCCCTCCGTGAGTGGAGGTCCGCGGACCTTAGGTACGGCTCTGCCGACCCCAGAATTCCCCCTAACACATTATCACAGAGTGGACTCACACAAGGGAAACAAGCACGGAAAAGGAACATTAGCACAGAGTGGACACACACAAGGAAAATAAGCACGGAAAAGAAACATTATCACAGAGTGTATATGATATGATAAGTTATTTATAACGCGCTTAATACCCAGAGGTTTCTAAGCGCGGACCCAGGGACTGTGGTGCTCCCACGGAGAGCATGTTGCCCCTGAGCTATCCTTCCAGGACGATACACACAAGGAAAACAAGCACGGAATAGAAACAATATCAGAGAGAGAGACACACAAAGAAAACAAGCAAGAAACAAAACGTTATCAAAGAGTGGACACTCACAAGGAAAACAAGTACATAAAAGAAACATTATCACAGAGTGGACACACACAGGGTCTAGCACAGACTAGAAACATCACAGAGTGGACACACACAGGACGAACAAGCACAGACTAGAAACATTATCACAGAGAGGACACACACAAGGAAACCAAGCACGGAAAAGAAACATTATCACAGAGGGGACTCACACAAGTAACAATACTGTAGTGTGGGACTTGCATTGCATTATGCAATGCAAGCCATGGAATTTTAGTTGGAGATGGGACCTGGGTTCCTTCGGGGTTCCACAAAGGACAGTTGGGTCATTCAGGATTGGAGATATGACTGGAAGGTTGCCTCTACCTAACCTCTCCGCACCCCTCTAGCTTGTTACCCTGAAATCATAATAAAGCACACTTACCTCTTGTACCTGCTGGCTCCTGTGTGCTCCCTGCTTAATTTCTACCATTCCTGGGTCTAGACACTACAAATACCACCATTGTCAGGTTTGCCCTACCATTCCAAGCTGGCAACCCAGAAAATACTTAGTTAAGAGCCACTGGCCAAATGAAGGCCCTTCCGGCACCCCTTTCTCTCCCCCTGCATCACAGAGCAGCTGTTTGTTAGGGAGCGGGAGCCTATCATATTCTCTTAGCAACACTATAATGATGCACAAAAGACGAAGCCAAGCCTAAAAACAAAAGAGGTTATTAACAGGAACATTCGACATGTGTCTCTCTTAGTTCCGAAGCGGGGCTAGCGTATACACAATCGCCAACAATATAACCTGGGTTCCACCCCAATGCTCCCCTTTATGTATCACTGGGCCCCTGATTGATAACAAGGCCCCTCTACATGTCGCTGCATGAGCTCTGGTGGAAAGCATATGCTCTCCCTGGCCAGACCGAAGATGGGAGCAGGAGTCATACAGAATAGAACAGGGTTGTGGTACGAAGAGAGCAAACACGAACATAGGGGAGTGGAGGGGGGCGTATACAGTTGTGAGACAGATGGAGACAAGAAGATTAAGATGGGGAAATAGCAGACAGGGAGAGTGAGTAAAGAAAAACGTGGAGGTGGGAGGAGAATAGAAGGAAAGAAACAGGGATTTCAAGCAGAGAGATGGAGACAGGTGGGATGCAGAGAGAGAGATGGAGGCAGGTGGGGTGCAGAGAGAGAGAGAGAGATGAGGCAGGTAGGATGCAGAGAGAGAAATGAGGTGGGTGGGATGCAGAGAGAGAAATGTTGGCAGATGGGTTGCAGAGAGAGATGAGGCAGGGGGATGCAGAGAGAGAGATGGATGCAGGCGGAATGCAGAGAGCGATGAGGTAGGTGGGATGCAGAGAGAGGGAGATGGAGGCAGGCGGAATGCAGAGAGAGAGAGAGATGAGGCAGGTGGGATGCAGAGAGAGATGGGGGAGCTTGCATGCAGAGAGAGAGATGAGGCAGGTGGGATGCAGAGAGAGGGAGATAGAGTCAGGTGTGATGTGGAGAGAGAGAGAGATGAGGCAGGTGGGATGCAGAGAGAGAGAGAGAGAGATGAAGGCAGGTGGGATGCAGAGAGAGATGGGGTAGCTGGCATGCAGAGAGAGAGAGATGGAGGCAGGTGGGATGCAGAGAGAGAGAGAGATGGAGGCAGGTGGGATGCAGAGAGAGATGGGGTAGCTGGCATGCAGAGAGAGAGATGGAGGCAGGTGGGATGCAGAGAGAGGGAGATGAAGGCTGGTGGGATGCATAGAGACAGATAGAGGCCGGTGGGGTGCAGAGAGGGAGAGAGAGAGGAGAGCAGGTGCGATGCAGAAAGAGATGAGGTAGGTGGGATGCAGGGATAGAGAAAAATGGAGGAAGGTGGGATGCAGAGAGCGAGAGAGACAAGGCAGTTTGGATACAGAGAGAGATGAGGAAAGACTGAAGTGAAAAGAGAGGTAAGGAAGGGCATGAGTGAAATTGAGAGAAAGGTTGCGTGAGGACAGGTGAAAAGCGAATGAGATGTCAGAAACAAGTTACAAAAGGTGGAAAGAAAAGAAGGGTACGAAAGGATTGGACAGCAATACGATCAAAAGAAGGGGCGAGGGTGAAAGGGGGAGGGAAAAGACAGAAAGGGGATTGGGAAGAAGGGTCGATAGGGGTGCGGCCAAAGGTGTACTTTGCACTTTGAACAACTGTTATTTTAATATATAGGCGCTGTCTAGTGTAGCTGTTCAGAAAACAAGGTGTTTGTTCAACATCCGTTAGCTCTTAAAGCCAGATTCCGAGGTAACCCTCGCGTGAGAGAGAATATCCTCCACAGGAGAAGACAGGATTCCTGCCAAACCTCCACATTAGACTATCCTGGATCTCGGCACGAAGAGTGCTGCGATCTACCAATGCGGGCCTTCTACAGGTGCCCTCCCAGGCATCCTTTTCCTGTGTAGCGCCTAGAATCTGGATGCCCTCCTGCCCTAAGGACCTGCACCTCACATGTCATTTTCAGATATGGACTAAAGAAAGTTTTATTCAACTGATTCCCATCTGACCCCCCCCCCCCACCCTCACTCCCTCTCAAACCCCCCCTCCCCTCACCGCACTTGCCTTGTTAGGTATATGCTGTCTCGGTCTGTCTGTTAGTAGCTCTATTATGTCTGCGGGCCTGTTCGCAGCGCTATAGAAATTAATAAAGTAAAGTGAGGAAGAAAACTGTTTTTAAAGGACGCGCTTCCCAATGCACACAGGGGAATGCCATGCCAACAGGGACATGCCATGCCAACAGGGGCATGCCAATGTGTCTATGGTGTGCGTGCTTTCTAAAGGCCTTTGTCAAGTGCAGTACATAAATAAATATATTAATATCAATGTGCTGGTGAGCTCCACCCAAGACCTACCTTTGGAGGGGCCGGGGGTTAGGGGGCACTCCCAGGCGCAACTATTCTGTAACCGATTGCTGCCACTCTCTCCCATCAGCTCTGTACTCCTGCTACTCCACTCTCAATCTACCGTACCCTACCACACCCGCCTACTCGATTCCCACCAGAAATATTCTTATTATGTTAGATAATAATAATAAAAAAAAATAATAATAACAGATAACCTTTCAACAAAGGCTCCTTTTAAAGCAGTTTATTCAACATGTTTTTAATGATCTCCAACTAAATGTTGCTCATCCTTCCTGCCTCAGAAGGATGAAATGCTGAGCGCCCTTCTCAATGCACACATGTATGTATGTATGTATTTAGTTTTTGTAGAGCGCCGGTAGCCCACGGGCATCAGGGCGCTTAAACATACGCAACAGATACTACGTGACATACAACATTTAAAAGGGTCTGCTGACCACCAGAAGGCCTCTGAGAGGCATCGTCATCCGATTTCTCATCTGAAAAGGTGAGTCTTGAGCACCTTCCTAAAGGTGGAGTGATTAGTTACCATCCTCAGGGGTTCAGGAATGCTGTTCCACAATTTGGGAGCCAGTACAAGAAAAGATCTGCCCAGCCCGGTTTTCAGCTTAAACTTGGGCACGATCAATAGGCATTTGCCCCTGATCGTAGATTTCACCTGGGATTGTAGGGTACTACACTCGTTTTCAGGTAGGCGGGCGCTGTGCCATAGAGGCACTTGTGAACCAGGCAGAGAGCCTTGAACTTTATACGTTCTTCTACTCTCAGCCAGTGTAAAGAGAGCCTCTCTTCCGTAACATGGTCTTTCCTTTTCAAA
Organism: Ambystoma mexicanum; assembly: GCF_040938575.1. Taxonomy (NCBI): domain Eukaryota; kingdom Metazoa; phylum Chordata; class Amphibia; order Caudata; family Ambystomatidae; genus Ambystoma; species Ambystoma mexicanum. The sequence continues at coordinate 1,675,919,743 of NC_090929.1, read as the reverse complement.
TTTTTTACTAACCTGACCGCCTTGTTTTGGATCACCTGACAGCTGGAGAGATCCTTGGATGAGGCCCCCAACAGCAAGGCATTCCCGTAGTCGAGTCTAGAGAGGATGATGGCTCTGGCTATCGTTGCCCTATTTCCCTCATTCAGCAATGGTTTGATGGCTTTCATCAGCCTGAGATAGTAAGCTGTGTTTTTCTGGAGGAAACTGGTCTGGGCATGCGAGTCGACCGCAGCATCGACCATCATCCCTAGTGTCTTCTCCTTAGAGACCACCTGAATTGTGGTGTTCTTGATTTGGAATGTGTTATACTCTGCCCCCAATTTTTCCAGCTGACGACTGGAGCCAAACAACATCAGTTCAGTTTTGGAGTCGTTCAAGCACATCCAGTTTACCTGCATCCAGTCGTCAATGATCTTATAAACCCTGGTGATCACTTCACTGTCTGTGGTGTGATTCCTACCCCCTAACTCCAGTATGAGTTGGGTGTCATCTGCGTAGTTTGTAAACGACACTCCGGCTTTCACCAATAGGCTACACAAGGAGTGCATATAGATGTTGAACAACATTGGTGATAAGATGGCCCCTTGAGGTACTCCGAATAGGATATCACAAGGGTCTGAGAAACTGTTACCCCAGTGTACTCTCGCGGTTGGAAAGAAAGGACAGAAGCCAGTCAATGGCCCCCTCTGAGCAACCAACATTCTCTCTGAGAGCCTTGATAAGGAGGGGGTGGTCCACCAGATCGAATGCGGCGCTAAGGTCTAGCAGCATCAACATCCCCAACTTGTTGTCATCTAGCATAGTCAACATCCGATTCTGCAAGTCCAGCATGGCTGTTTCGGTGCTGTGGAATGCTCTGAAGCCAGATTGTTGCTGGTGCAGGATTTCTTGGTTCTCTACGAATTGTTGGAGTTGCTGAGTAGCTGCCTTATCCAACAGTTTAAGAATGAAGTTTGAATTGGTAATGGGGCGGAGGTTCCCGGGATCTTTGGGATCTAGGCACGCTTTTTTAGCCAGTGGAGTAATAGTGACTTTCTTCAGATCTTTAGGCACCATGCCCTCTTGAAATGAAGCATTTACTATTCTTCGGAGGATGGGAGCAAAGATATCATTGTGTTGGAGAATGATGCCGGGGGGCAGAATGTTTTCGGCGAAAGTGGTGGGTTTCATGTTGTTTAGCAACTCCAACATGTCTGCCTCTGAGATAGGGTCGAAATTAAAGAGCTGCTCTCTGGCAGTAGTCTTAACTTCTATGGGGCAGTTCTCCTGTTTAGGAGAAGTTCTGGCTTTAATAATGTTTTGTCTCGCCTATTCCGTTTTTGCTTGTAATGCATTTAGCACCCTATTACAGTCCTCCTCAGAAGGTGTGAAAGGGGGAGTAAGAGATACAGGCTTTTCAATGTTCTTCAAAATATTGAAGAGTTTACTTGTGTTGTTGTCAGCTTGTACACATAGGTTACATATTGGCAGCTGCCGATCGCCACATATCTCTCACGACCTCGGCGGTAACCCTTAAATCCGGCGGTAGCGCTATTACCACCAGATTTAAGGGTCCACCGAATCAGGGCTCTGAGCTGGGGGGAAATGTGCGTAAAAATTCGCGCTATTACCGCCAGCGAGAAATCCGCCGGCGGTATTAGCGCGAAAATTCCCCATTGAGCCCAATGGGGAATGGGGCATTCCGAATGGGCTCAGTGGGGAATAGGGACTTACATTACCGCCGAACTTGTGATCTGGCGCTATTAGCGCTGGGGAGTTCGGCGGTAGGGCTAATACCGCCCGCGCTAATAGCGTTACCGTTACCGCCCAGGTCGTGATGAGGCCCATAGTGTGCTCCTGGCCCCATGGCTGCTGGCATGGACCGGCTTGTCAATAGCAACGGTGTTCTCTTCTGCCACACAGCTGCAATCTACCTGAAAAGTAACTGGTGAGTACGACAGAAGCCCCAGAATCATCGTGGCCAGTGCCCCCAGGCCAGTCAGTGGACAATGGCCACAGGGTGGCCCGTGGTCCTATCCTAGACTCCCAGTCATCCCTGCCTGCCTCCTTACCCTCGGCGACTTCTACCTCTGGATGGAAGGCGCACCCACAACCGGCGTCAAAGAGTTCACTAATTGCTGAGACCCTTTGGATTTCAGAATCCTCAGAAAACAAGAGCCACTCACTTCCAGGGTGACTGCCTGGATCTCATGTGCGGACGGGCAACCCAGCTCTCTCCCGCCCTCTCACCTGGGTTGAGCATTTCCTTCAATCATGTGAAGTCTGGTTCATCCGGACGCACTACTCCAAAGGTCCCCGCCACATCCTCACCTCATTCCACTCAAAAAGACACATCCTCACCTCATTCCACTCAAAAAGACACATCCTCACCTCGTTCCACTCAAAAAGACACACACATCCTCACCTCATTCCACTCAAAAAGACACATCCTCACCTCGTTGCACTCAAAAAGACACATCCTCACCTCGTTCCACTCAAGAAGACACATCCTCACCTCATTCCACTCAAAAAGACACATCCTCACCTCATTCCACTCAAAAAGACACATCCTCACCTCGTTGCACTCAAAAAGACAAATTCTCACCTCATTCCACTCAAAAAGACACATCCTTACCTCATTCCACTCAAAAAGACACATCCTCACCTCGTTGCACTCAAAAAGACACATCCTCACCTCATTCCACTCAAAAAGACAAATCCTCCCCTCGTTGCACTCAAAACGACACATCCTCACCTCGTTCCACTCAAAAAGACACATCCTCACCTTTCCACTCAAAAAGACACATCCTCACCTCGTTCCACTCAAAAAGACACATCCTCACCTCGTTGCACTCAAAAAGACACATCCTCACCTCGTTCCACTCAAAAAGACACATCCTCACCTTGTTGCACTCAAAAAGACACATCCTCACCTCGTTGCTCTCAAAAAGACACATCCTCACCTCGTTCCATTCAAAAAGACACATCCTCACCTTGTTGCACTCAAAAAGACACATCCTCACCTCATTCCACTCAAAAAGACACATCCTCACCTCATTCCACTCAAAAAGAAACATCCTGAACTCATTCCACTCAAAAAGACACATCCTCACCTCGTTGCACTCAAAAAGACACATCCTCACCTCGTTGCACTCAAAAAGACACATCCTCACCTCATTCCACTCAAAAAGACACATCCTCACCTCGTTGCACTCAAAAAGACACATCCTCACCTCATTTCACTCAAAAAGACACATCCTCACCTCGTTACACTCAAAAAGACACATCCTCACCTCATTCCACTCAAAAAGACACATCCTCACCTCATTCCACTTAAAAAGACACATCCTCAACTCATTCCACTCAAAAAGACACATCCTCACCTCGTTGCACTCAAAAAGACACATCCTCACCTCGTTGCACTCAAAAAGACACATCCTCACCTCATTCCACTCAAAAAGACACATTCCCACCTCATTCCACTCAAAAAGACACATCCTCACCTCATTCCACTCAAAAAGACACATCCTCACCTCGTTCCACTCAAAAAGACACATCCTCACCTCATTGAACTCAAAAAGACACATCCTCACCTCGTTCCACTCAAAAAGACACATCCTCACCTCGTTGCACTCAAAAAGACACATCCTCACCTTGTTGCACTCAAAAAGACACATCCTCACCTCGTTGCACTGAAAAAGACACATCCTCACCTCGTTCCACTCAAAAAGACACATCCTCACCTCGTTGCACTCAAAAAGACACATCCTCACCTTGTTCCACGCAAAAAGACACATCCTCACCTCGTTGCTCTCAAAAAGACACATCCTCACCTCATTCCACGCACAAAGACACATCCTCACCTCGTTGCACTCAAAAAGACACATCCTCACCTCGTTGCACTCAAAAAGACACATCCTCACCTCATTCCACTCAAAAAGGCACATCCTCACCTCGTTGCACTCAAAAAGACACATCCTCACCTCATTCCACTCAAAAAGACACATCCTCACCTCATTCCACTCAAAAAGGCAATCCTCACCTCGTTGCTCTCAAAAAGACACATCCTCACCTCATTCCACTCAAAAAGACACATCCTCACCTAGTTGTACTCAAAAAGACACATCCTCACCTCACATCCTCACCTCATTCCACTCAAATAGACACATCCTCACCTCGTTGCACTCAAAAAGACACATCCTCACCTCGTTTCACTAAAAAAGACACATCCTCACCTCATTCCACTCAAAAAGACACATCCTCACCTCGTTGCACTCAAAAAGACACATCCTGAGGCCACCAGGGGGCGCAGGCAAGATGGCCGCCTGATGCGTAAACTCCCTTGATGGCCCTGGGAAAATCGCGGAGACTGAAGAAATAACGGAACGCCTGCTGCACTAAAGCGGAAAAACCGCTGTATGAGATTGCCGTGATCCTGGAGACACCTTCCTGAAGATTGGGTCTGCCCCCGTTACCGAGTTCTACATTAGAATGTTTTCGTGCCCTCCCCTCCCCCATTGGGTCCCGAGGCACACGCGGGAGGAGGCCCTCTCGCCGCACTGCCCTCGGCATGAGAGAAGCGACCTACGCGGCTTGGCACCCATCCCGGCCAGCCGTCCCTTTTCCGACGCGAGTGCCCAGCGGGGGGAGTCGCGGCCAAGACATCAGACTGTGAGATGTGTGGAGCCCCCGAGAGCCTCTCCGGCCCCCCTCTGTGCCTGCTCTACCAGAGCAGCTGGTGATTCCGGGCTGTCTCGGGAGCGCGCCTGGGCCTTCCCCACAGTGAAGCACCGTTGACCCGGGGACACGCTGTGTGCCGGCGGAGCACCGCGGAACATCCCGTTCCTGGACCTCACAACCGCCACTATCACCGGCACCCTTTGAGGCCTGGGCTGACGCGGGAGCGTGCCCGGGGGCCACCTCTGACCCACCAGCAGGAGCCAACAAGGCAAGGGGTGAGTGCTTAAGCCCAGCGGTGCCCCAACACCCCCGAGTCAACTCCAGTGTGGGGGAGAAGACCCTGGTGGACCCACAACGGGCCCTCAACGCAGGCGAGCGCACTCTCCCCTATAGGGCAGCCGATCCGCTCGAGGTTGGCCGAGGTCTGCAGCTGAGACACTACGGGGACGGGGGGAGACCCGGAGCTCCAATTCTGGGGGAAAGCTCAGTGGACCGTGGGAAAGCCCCCGCACAGCCCAAAAGCCAGAACAGGGGAGGCGGAGTCCATTCTAGGAGACATAACGATCCCCCAATAAGTCCAAACAAGTTCAGGTCCCCGCGGGCCGGATTAGACTTCAAGCCTGGTGTGAGTGAGACGGGAGGGGAACTCTTGATCAGGAGTAAGACCACTGACGCCACCTAACGATCGCAGGGACGTTGAAAGGGGAAGCAGTCCATGAGCTGGAAGGAAGCCCTGGCGAAATATCAATTCTCAGTGGAGAGCCCGGAGATGGAGGCCGGACCCCCCTCCGCCCAAGCCCCTGACATGAACGTTATGCAAAATAACATCCAAACGATCCTCGAGGAAATTAGAGGAATGAGAACTGACATGGGGGCTAAACTGGCAGACCTCACTACTAAGGTCTCTACCCTTGAGGACAGAATAGAGGGGGTTGAGAACAATCAGGTATCCACTGCCATCCTGGAAACACAAATGGACGTCAAATTTAAGGAACTACAGCAACAGGAGGAGGAACTCCGTCTCAAGGTGGACGACATGGAAAATCGGGAACGGAGGACTAATCTCAGGATTTTTGGTCTAGCAGAACCCGAGGGAGAGACCCCGCCGGGCCTGGAGGCAAAGGTTCAAGACATCATTAGGATCGTCCTGGGTTCTGACTGGGGAGAGTCCGTCCTAATTGACAGAGTCCACCGAGCTGGAGGAGGCGGAAGGGTCCACGTTCGGTCCTCCCCAAATTTCACTACTACAGGGATAAAGCGAGGATACTCGAGAGGGCAAGAACCTTGAGGGACATACAATACGACAATTCCAGAGTGGTGATTTACCAGGACCTGTCCGCCCTCACGCTGCAGATGAGGAAAAAATGCTCAGCAATCACCAGGTGGCTAGAGGAGAAGGGGGCCCGATATCGCTGGGGTCACCCGTTCTACCTGGAATTTGAATGGCAAGGGGTGCGACAACACCTCATCACCGAGGAGGATATCCATAGAGCCACAGATGAATTGGTGGGAGACTCTCCTGGCCCCTCTGGGGACAGGAATGAGACTGGGGGAGACTCTGCCCGGGCTCCCCGGGGTCCCCCCTCGAAGCAGGGGAAACATAAGGTGAAGGGCACACGGAAGTTCCAGAAAACGAGGCACCCGTCGGCCGACCACGAGGACCCTGCTTGATCTCGGCAGGAGAATAACAGGGTGGTTTGCATAAATGCACTGGCCAATACGGTCGATTGGGGTCTCCTCAGTTCCGAGGGAACGACACACTATCTGTTGAAGTCGCCAGGGTTGGTGGAATGTTTGCTTCATTGATATGCCTTGCTGTTTGGGTCTTGTTTGGGGGGAGAGAATCCGGGGGTGAGAAGTGGTGCAGGGGATCCTGGAGTATAAGGGGTCCCCGTGGGGGTCCTCCGGTGCCGGCAAATGTTGGATGTTGTCTTTTGTTTGGCGCCACTGATGGCAAGGTTTATATTTAACTGATGTATTTGAACATTCGAGGCATCCCTATACGGGTGTAGACAGCTCAACGTCCTCTCATGGGGGTGGCGGGTCGGGGGACCCGAGGTTGGTGTCCGCTCCCCGGCATCCGCTCTAAGTCAAAGAAAGACACAGGTGACACCCCATGAGCGGCACGGGGGGGGGAAGACAGCGGAGTGGGTCCCCACAGGGGGATCATAATCCTGACCAAGTTCGGAAAGGGTATTCTTAACAGAAAAGTTGACGGACATGTTCCGTATCATTTAATCTCCCGGGGTCTGGGTAGCAGCCCTGGTGGTTCGTTGACCAATCCTGATGCTTGTCGGGCAAGGAAGACGAACGCCTTACACAATGGGTAAGGGAGATGGGGTAGAAGGGAAGGGGTGGGGGAGGGATATAGGAAACGGGGACACCACACCATGGCAAGGGGACTCAATTCAATTGATGAAGCGGGGGGAACTTATTGAAACTTCACAGGGTAAAGACAGCGACGATCATGGCTGAGGGGAGGGTTGGTACGCTAAATGTTAAGGGACTAAACTCACACAACAAGAGGTCCCTTACAAGTAACATGTTTCGCAAACAGAAGCTGCTGGTCCGCTTCTTGCAGGAAACACACTATAGGAGGGGGGCTGAATCGGAGATAAAGGGAAGGATATTGGTAGGAACTTCTGGGCCTCACACAAGTCTTCCAAGAAGGAGGGGGTGGGTATTCTCTTGAGTAAATCATTCCATCTCACCGTTGTAGAGACGAAAAGGGGCTTTGGGGGTAGATTTCTGGGGATCAAGGGCCTGTCCCAGGGCATGAGGGTTACGTTAGCCACCCTGTACGCACCAAATACGGGCCGAATCAAATTCCTCCACAAAATCCTTGAAGTCATGGATAACTGGGCGGAGGGAGCCATGATTCTGGGGGGGGACTTCAACCTTATTTCAGATCCACATTTTGATTGGTGGTCGGTCAGAGGGGTCGTGCCAAAAGCCCCCACCAGGGATAAACTAGCATTGAGAGACCTCTTCCAGGAATATTACTGGGTTGATGTTTGGCAGAAATGTAATCCTACCCCGGGGGGCTACACATTCTTCTCCCGTTCCCATCAAACATACACCAGAATTGACTTATTGTTGATCTCAGAAGAAGGAGGGGAGGAGGTTGGAAACTCTATGGTCGAATCGGTGACCTGGTCGGATCATGAACTCCTTGTCATGGAGTGGCGACTACAGGACACCCCGAAAACGTATAGATGGCGCTGTAACGACACCCTCATGAGAGATCAGGTCTTTAAAGAGTTCCCAATTAAAGAGATGGAAAATTACTTCACGACAAATGACACCGGGGAAATCCCAATGGCCACCGTCTGGGAAGCGGCTAAGGCCACCTTCAGGGGCCTCCTAATTGCTGAGGGTTCAGCCAAAAACCGAGAGAGAGCACTAATAGAGTCCAAACTCTGCGACGACATGCGGGCCCTGAGGGCCCAGCTCACGAACGATAACACAGACCGCGAAAGCCTTCTGAGTGAAATGAGGGACAAGAGGCAAGCCCTGCATGCGACTCTAATTGGGGAGGTGGTCAAAAAAATGAGGTACATGAAACAGAGATACTACGAAAAGGGAGATAGTGCCAGCACACAGGTTGAGGGGAATCAGAGCGGGTAGGAGAATAGAGAAGATCAGAGATGACACTGGTAGTATCCAAACAAAAACAGGGCCTATAGCCGAAGCCTTTGTGAACTTCTACAAGGCACTCTATACCAAACAGGAAGGCAAGTCTTTGGATAGCATAAAAAGCTACCTGAAGGACCACCCTCTCCCAAGACTCACGGATCTTGAGAGGGAAACACTGGAAAAAGAGATAACCAGGGAAGAGGTGGAAGAGGCCATTAAGAAACTGAAGGTGGGCAAAACCCCGGGGGGAGATGGCTACACGGCTGATTTCTACAAACAATACCAATCAGTGTTTATATAGCCGCTCACCAAACTCTTTAACCACATTAAATCTTCAGACACTATCCCGCCGACATTCCTGCAGGCCATAATCACGGTGATCCCTAAGCCCGGTAAGGACCCAGCGGAGTGTGGCTCGTATAGGCCCATCTCGCTACTAAATACGGATGCAAAGATCTTTACTAGGATCCTTGCAACCCGCTTAGAAAAATATCTCCCTCGATTGATCCACCCAGATCAAGTCGGGTTTGTGATGCATAGACAGGGGGCCGATAGCATGCGCAAAACCCTACACATACTAAGTTCGAAGGAAGTTAGGGTGAAGGGCGCACTTCTTCTGTCCCTAGACGCAGAAAAGGCATTCGATAGAGTAAGCTGGACCTTCATGGAAAATGTCCTATCATCTCTGGGAATGGGACCCAAATGGCTAGGATGGATGAGAGCCCTTTACTCGCACCCCTCAGCAAAAATCACAGTGAACGGATGCGAATCCGAACCTATCCCACTGGAAAGGGGCACAAGACAGGGGTGTCCACTCTCCCCCCTCATATACGCCCTAGTAATGGAGCCTTGGGCCATCAGGGGAAACGATAAAATTCAGGGTGTTAATATGGGGAAAGCCAACTGTAAAATATCCCTCTTCGCGGACGATGTCCTTCTCTATCTCTCCAACCCCTCCCAATCAGTTCCCGAGGTACTAGATAGCTAAGAACAATATGGGTCCCTCGCAGGTTACAAGATAAACCTAGATAAATCAGTGGCGTTCACAGTGGGCCAACTTAGCGACGAAGAGAAACAATACATTGAGGGCCTCCCGCTCTGTAGGCAACCTGAGGGATTCTGCCACCTGGGGATCCAAATACCCTCGGGTCTGGACGATCTTTTCACTGCAAATTACCCTCCCCTTTGGTTGGTGGTCAAGAGAGACTTGGAACGCTGGTCGAAATGTGGCCTCTCATGGAGGGCGCACCTTAATTCCATCAAAATGGTTATTCTCCCCAAATTTTTATACCTATTCCAAATGCTGCCGACTCAGATCCCGAAGCCGTTCCTCCTAGAGATCAAGAGTACTCTCCTCCGCTACCTTTGGGCGGGAAAATCCCACAGAATTGCATACAACACCCTGATAAGGCCCAAAGGCGAGGGCGGAGTTAACTTCCCTGACCTGTACACGTACTATAAAGCCTCCCAGTTGCGAGTTCTAGTAGATCACTTGACAATGGGCCCTAAGAAACAGTGGGTAGAACTGGACAATCTGCTCTTTTCCCCGGTCACACTAGATGAATGGCTCTGGGTCCCGAAGGTTAAGATTCCAAAAAGGGTATTGAGACACCCAGTCCTAGGGGTGATATGGACTATATGGAAGGAAGGGGGCTATCTTAGGTGGCTCACAACGTGGCCTTCGCCCCTGAGTTGCATATGGGCTCCCCCACTCTGGGAGGGTATCAATGAGCCACTGGCCTTCTAGCAGTGGTACGAGGCAGGTCTTTGTAGAGCTGGTCAGCTCTGGATGGATGGGGCGTTCATATCCTTGGAGGATCTGAAGGATGCCCTCAGCCTTCCCAATCTCTCCCCCTTTCGATACATACAACTAAAGAGTGCCTTGACCGAAGGTAGATGGGGAGACACTCTCAGGAGGGAGCTAACAGATTTTGAGAAATTTATTATTACACACAAGGGGACGAAGGGGGCTATATCACGGCTCTACGGCTTTTTGCTGTTCTCCATCACGCGAGACCCCCTACCTTCCCAGACACAGTGGGAGAGGGACCTAGGCACTCCCATAACGGAGAAAAGGTGGACCAAGATATGTAGGCAGGCCAGCCGCTCCACAGCCGCCCCCCAGTACCGGCACAAGGCTCTAAAGCTGATCCATAGATGGCACTACCCTCCACAAAGAATAGCTAGAATGAGAGCGGGTTATGACCCACATTGTTGGAAATGCCACACAGAAATAGGGGACTATGTACATATGTGGTGGAAATGTCACGCGGCACAAACCTACTGGAGAGAAGTCCTATCTTGGATAAAAGAGGTAGATGGAATGGATAGGACCCTATCCCCCTGGCTAATACTGTTCGGCACTGAAGTTCAGGGGGGTCCGAAGGTGAAACACGACCACCTGCTACACGTCATGCTAGTAGGGGCCAGATGTTGTTGGGCCCAAAGGTGGAAGTCACCCCGAGCTCTGGGGGAGGGGGAATGGATTTCTAAAGTACGGGTGATTTATGATATGGAATTCTTGACCCACTTGATAGACGAATCCAAGTCCAACATCGAAGGCCTGTGGCTCCCATTCTTCAACAAATATGGGAAAATGGCCTGATAGTCTACGATGAGCCCTGGACAGTCTTTTACATCTGGACACTGTCTTCTCGACACCTCCGCTAGGCCCTATTGGGCCCTGTTAAAATGTGGGACATTCCTCCTTCAGCCTGGTCCTGGCGGTTTGAGCTACCCCCCCTTGGGGGGTACCACCTTGTACTTGTGAGTATGAACCTCGTGAAAGGACACGCTGAACCCTGCTGATATCGCTAATCAATGTATCATGGTGTGGGAGAGGGTGGGGGGTGGCAATGATGGGAGGGGAGATGAAAAGTTGTGAACATTGACTTTTTGTTTTTTCTTTTTTCAAATGATGTAGCACTGTTTTATTCATGTCACGATTATAAAAACTCAATAAAACCAAATTTTCAACAAAAAAAGACACATCCTCACCTCATTCCACTCAAAAAGACACATCCTCACCTCATTGTACTCAAAAAGACACATCCTCACCTCATTCCACTCAAAAAGACACATCCTCACCTCATTCCACTCAAAAAGACACATCTTCACTTCATTCCACTCAAAAAGACACATCCTCACCTCGTTGCACTCAAAAAGACACATCCTCACCTCATTCCACTCAAAAAGACACATCCTCACCTCGTTGCACTCAAAAAGACACATCCTCACCTCATTCCACTCAAAAAGACAAATCCTCACCTCGTTGCTCTCAAAAAGACACATCCTCACCTCATTCTACTCAAAAAGACACACCCTCACCTCGTTGCTCTCAAAAAGACACATCCTCACCTCATTCCACTCGAAAAGACACACCCTCACCTCGTTGCACTCAAAAAGACACATCCTCGCCTCATTCCACTCGAAAAGACACACCCTCACCTCATTCCACTCAAAAAGACACATCTTCACCTCGTTGCTCTCAAAAAGACACATCCTCACCTCATTCGACACAAAAAGACACATCCTCACCTCGTTGCTCTCAAAAAGACACATCCTCACCTCATTCGACGCAAAAAGACACATCCTCACCTCGTTGCTCTCAAAAAGACACATCCTCACCTCATTGCACTCAAAAAGACACATCCTCACCTCGTTGCACTCAAAAAGACACATCCTCACCTCATTCCACTCAAAAAGACACATCCTTACCTCGTTGCACTCAAAAAGACACATCCTCATCTCATTCCACTCAAAAAGACACATCCTCACCTCGTTGCACTCAAAAAGACACATCCTCCCCTCATTCCACTCAAAAAGACACATCCTCGCCTCATTCCACTCAAAAAGACACATCCTCACCTCATTCCACCCACAAAGGCACATCCTCACCTCGTTGCTCTCAAAAAGACACATCCTCACCTCATTCCACTCAAAAAGACACATCCTCACCTAGTTGTACTCAAAAAGACACATCCTCACCTCATATCCTCACCTCATTCCACTCAAAAAGACACATCCTCACCTCGTTGCACTCAAAAAGACACATCCTCACCTCATTTCACTCAAAAAGACACATCCTTGCCTTGTTGCACTCAAAAAGACACATCCTCACCTCATTCCACTAAAAAAGGCACATCCTCACCTCATTCAACTCAAAAAGACACATCCTCACCTCGTTGCTCTCAAAAAGACACATCCTCACCTCATTCCACTCAAAAAGACACATCCTCACCTCGATGCACTCAAAAAGACACATCCTCATCTCATTCCACTCAAAAAGACACATCCTCACCTCATTCCACTCAAAAAGACACATCCCCACCTCGTTGCACTCAAAAAGACACATCCCCACCTCATTTCACTCAAAAAGACACATCCTCACTTCATTCCACTCAAAAAGACACATCCTCACCTCATTGGACTCAAAAAGACACATCCTCACCTCATTCCACTCAAAAAGACACATCCTCACCTCGTTGCACTCAAAAAGACACATCCTCACCTCATTCCACTCAAAAAGACAAATTCTCACCTTGTTCCACTCAAAAAGACACATCCTCATTCCACTCAAAAAGACACATCCTCACCTCGTTGCACTCAAAAAGACACATCCTCACCTCATTCCACTCAAAAAGACACATCCTCACCTCATTGCACTCAAAAAGACACATCCTCACCTCATTCCACTCAAAAAGACACATCCTCACCTCAATTCCACTCAAAAAGACACATCCTCACCTCGTTGCACTCAAAAAGACACATCCTCACCTCATTCCACTCAAAAAGACACATCCTCACCTCATTCCACTCAAAAAGACACATGCTCACCTCGTTGCACTAAAAAAAGACACATCCTAACCTCATTCCACTCAAAAAGACACATCCTCGCCTTGTTGCACTCAAAAAGACACATCTTCACCTCATTCCACTCAAAAAGGCACATCCTCACCTCATTCCACTCAAAAAGACACATCCTCACCTCGTTGCTCTCAAAAAGACACATCCTCACCTCATTCCACTCAAAAAGACACATCCTCACCTCGTTGCACTCAAAAAGACACATCCTCTCCTCATTCCACTCAAAAAGACACATCCTCACCTCGTTGCACTCAAAAAGACACATCCCCACCTCATTCCACTCAAAAAGACAAATCCTCACCTCATTCACTCAAAAAGACACATCCTCACCTCATTGCACTCAAAAAGACACATCCTCACCTCATTCCACTCAAAAAGACACATCTTCACCTCGTTGCTCTCAAAAAGACACATCCTCACCTCATTCGACACAAAAAGACACATCCTCACCTCGTTGCTCTCAAAAAGACACATCCTCACCTCATTCGACGCAAAAAGACACATCCTCACCTCGTTGCTCTCAAAAAGACACATCCTCACCTCATTGCACTCAAAAAGACACATCCTCACCTCGTTGCACTCGAAAAGACACATCCTCACCTCATTCCACTCAAAAAGACACATCCTTACCTCGTTGCACTCAAAAAGACACATCCTCATCTCATTCCACTCAAAAAGACACATCCTCACCTCGTTGCACTCAAAAAGACACATCCTCACCTCGTTGCACTCAAAAAGACACATCCTCCCCTCATTCCACTCAAAAAGACACATCCTCACCTCATTCCACTCAAAAAGACACATCCTGACCTCATTCCACTCACAAAGGCACATCCTCACCTCGTTGCTCTCAAAAAGACACATCCTCACCTCATTCCACTCAAAAAGACACATCCTCACCTAGTTGTACTCAAAAAGACACATCCTCACCTCATATCCTCACCTCATTCCACTCAAAAAGACACATCCTCACCTCGTTGCACTCAAAAAGACACATCCTCACCTCATTTCACTCAAAAAGACACATCCTTGCCTTGTTGCACTCAAAAAGACACATCCTCACCTCATTCCACTAAAAAAGGCACATCCTCACCTCATTCAACTCAAAAAGACACATCCTCACCTCGTTGCTCTCAAAAAGACACATCCTCACCTCATTCCACTCAAAAAGACACATCCTCACCTCGATGCACTCAAAAAGACACATCCTCATCTCATTCCACTCAAAAAGACACATCCTCACCTCATTCCACTCAAAAAGACACATCCCCACCTCGTTGCACTCAAAAAGACACATCCCCACCTCATTTCACTCAAAAAGACACATCCTCACTTCATTCCACTCAAAAAGACACATCCTCACCTCATTGGACTCAAAAAGACACATCCTCACCTCATTCCACTCAAAAAGACACATCCTCACCTCGTTGCACTCAAAAAGACACATCCTCACCTCATTCCACTCAAAAAGACAAATTCTCACCTTGTTCCACTCAAAAAGACACATCCTCATTCCACTCAAAAAGACACATCCTCACCTCGTTGCACTCAAAAAGACACATCCTCACCTCATTCCACTCAAAAAGACACATCCTCACCTCATTCCACTCAAAAAGACACATCCTCACCTCATTGCACTCAAAAAGACACATCCTCACCTCATTCCACTCAAAAAGACACATCCTCACCTCAATTCCACTCAAAAAGACACATCCTCACCTCGTTGCACTCAAAAAGACACATCCTCACCTCATTCCACTCAAAAAGACACATCCTCACCTCATTCCACTCAAAAAGACACATGCTCACCTCGTTGCACTCAAAAAGACACATCCTAACCTCGTTCCACTCAAAAAGACACATCCTCGCCTTGTTGCACTCAAAAAGACACATCTTCACCTCATTCCACTCAAAAAGGCACATCCTCACCTCATTCCACTCAAAAAGACACATCCTCACCTCGTTGCTCTCAAAAAGACACATCCTCACCTCATTCCACTCAAAAAGACACATCCTCACCTCGTTGCACTCAAAAAGACACATCCCCACCTCGTTCCACTCAAAAAGACACATCCTCACCTCATTCCACTCAAAAAGACACATCCTCACCTCGTTGCACTCAAAAAGACACATCCTATCCTCATTCCACTCAAAAAGACACATCCTCACCTCGTTGCACTCAAAAAGACACATCCCCACCTCATTCCACTCAAAAAGACAAATCCTCACCTCATTCACTCAAAAAGACACATCCTCACCTCGTTGCACTCAAAAAGACAAATCCTCACCTCATTCACTCAAAAAGACACATCCTCACCTCGTTGCACTCAAAAAGACACATCCTCACCTCATTCCACTCAAAAAGACACATCCTCACCTCGTTGCACTCAAAAAGACACATCCCCACCTCATTCCACTCAAAAAGACAAATCCTCACCTCATTCACTCAAAAAGACACATCCTCACCTCGTTGCACTCAAAAAGACACATCCTCACCTCATTCCACTCAAAAAGACACATCCTCACCTCGTTGCACTCAAAAAGACAAATCCTCACCTCATTCACTCAAAAAGACACATCCTCACCTCGTTGCACTCAAAAAGACACATCCTCACCTCGTTGCACTCAAAAAGACACATCCTCACCTCATTCCACTCAAAAAGACACATCCTCACCTCGTTGCACTCAAAAAGACACATCCCCACCTCATGCTCTGTTGTTATTGACTCCCATCTAGGATTGGATGGGGTGGTCTGGTTCTTCAAATCAATCCTAAGAGCCTCACCCTTTTTGGACACCACGCTCCCCTGGCGTCTTGCATGAAGAATCTCATTACAATGTCCCAGTCCATGCCAAATGTTGCTGGTCCCCCGAAAGCATGCAGTAGACCCACTCCATAGTCACCAATTCCCACACTTTGCCTATCCATTCGTGCTCTGTGGGTGCAGCCTTGGACTTCCATTTCTGAGCTATTAACAGGGCCCTGCCAAGACCAGAGTTACATATACTTTGTGCTGGGCCCTCGGGAGTAGCAAATCCAGTTCTCCCCCCAGCCCTATGATGAACAGACCCCTGTTGGCTCCTGGAGACTCTCCCAATATGCCTGTGACCATCCCCTGTACTGTGTCCCAGAATCGTTTGATCTCTGGGCATGGCCACCACATGAGCCCCCACGTCCCCTCCTCCCCGAGTTCCCTCCAGCACTGCGAGGAGTTTGAGCGGGAGAAAGTTGCCAGCCTGGCTGGGGTGATATGCTATTCCTCTTCTATTGTTACCTGTTGTGATCCCCATCTAGGTGGCCCTGGGAGGGCGTGTCGAGCTGAATAGCACCCGTTTCTGCACTGCAATGCATCACTACATGGGTGTCCCTGTGAAAGGTCCTGCCACTTTCTGTGCTTCATGCGGTTACACCCAGAGTATCTCTAGAATAAACCAAGTATTGTCTTACACAGTGGGCCTCATTACAATAGTGGGGGCCACGGTATGAACGGTGCCGGTAAGGCACCGGCACTGCTCATACCAGGCCGCCGCAATACGAGTTCTGCTTGCGGGTTCCTGACAGCGGGCCGTGCGGCACCAGCGATCAGAACTCATGATTGCACCGCAACCATGCTCCCCACCCCCAGTGTGCCCTACGCGGCAGAATGGGGATCGGGAGCTCGGCATAACCGCCTCCCACGAATGGGCAATCACCGGCCCATTCATCTCGTAATGGGCCGGTTATTGCCCAATCGTGGGAGGAGGTGCCGGTACCGCCATGCTCGTAATGAGGCCCAGTGTCTCACTTTTGACTATCCCCAAGAAAGCGTGCTGCATAATCCCTAATGTGTGCTCTGCTCGGCTCCCCTCCACGCTTCTCCCAAAGTCAACACTGCATTGCTTACACTGTACCGTTTCCCATTTCACATCTCGGTGCCCCTCGAATGTAGCTTTGAGCTGCAACCGTTTGTACATCACTGTGTTTCCAAATGCTCCGGTGGAAGTGCATTGCCACACTGTGTGCTCCATGTTGCCTGCACCCATGCACCCTAACAGAAAGCCTGGGATAGTTTTTCATACAGTTGTTGGCATCCTTGAGGGGTGCATTGCACCACTTTGTCTTGAGTCCTTTTGAGCTGATGCTCGGGTACCCCAGGAGCGGCACACTGAATTGTTTTCACAATTGGATACAGTACTGGGCATTGCAGTGTAGGCAATTTGCCACAAATTGCACTCTGTGTTGTTCACATGTGGGTAGGCTTAACTGTTTCACATACTGTCTCCCACGTACAGAGCCCACGCTACAAAGCAGAAATCCTTAAAGCAAAGTTACTATTCTGCATGAATCAATAATGCACCTTATCCAGAGAAAATACATTCCCAAATCATTGAGACGAGAAACCTTTCTTCCTGCAGCAAAGCATCTTCACCTGCACAAAATCTATATGGTGATATCGGCAAATGTTTCAGAAGCAAAGTACTAAACACACAGCAAGTCATCAATGCTGAAAGAAGGAACAGAATTGGATGCAGCTTTCCAACCCCAGGCAATGACAGTCAGGTACAGCTTTAAACCAACATCTGGACCAGACTTATCAACAAAGCTAGCTCTCCTTCACAAGGAAACACCAGCTTCCTACTTTTGCAAATTAATGAACTGCTTGTTTGAAACAGGGATTGTATCAAAACACTTCTGAAAAGCAGTGCTGGAGACCCAGAAGACCCTGCCAGCTTTCATTCGGCCCCAAACAAGCCATGCCCAGCCAAATCACACACAGCCATGTCTAGTGGCATGTAAAGTCTAGTAAATTACAATGGCACTCACAGGTCAGTTTCAGACCTATCAGAGGCACCGAATCAGCACTAGTTTCCATTTGGGACAACCTCAGAATCTCTGCTGATGGCCACATTACTTTGGCATTCGTACTCCTAGACATTGCTGTCCCGTCAACACTACTGAACACAGTGCACTAAGTAGAAGGCTTGGAAAAACACATTTCATAACACAAATCTGCAATGGATGAGATTGCTCCTAAGAGAAAAAAACAAAAAATCTCCTGGCTCTGCCCTTTCAGTTCCAAAGCAGGGCACTTTACCTGTGGAGTTCCCCGTCGATCAAGCCTCTTGCCACTCCTCTTCAACATCTATGCACCTGTAGAGGAGGTCCCAGCCATGGCCTGCACCCCAGCCCCCCATTTCAAGGTACCAGGGACATACTCGCCGAGATATGTGACGTATGAGGAACAAATGAACCAACAGAGAGCAATTCTAGGACTCTGCCCAGTGCCCATCAGAAATGCAATACCCGTTGAAGTGCCTATAACCAGACAGCCATGGGTAGCTTGGTACCCACTGTACTGAGACAACCGTACCAGCAACTGACACGAAATGAAGACTACTTACAGGCCGTCCCCGAAGAGACCCAAAGAGCCCTAATGTAGGGTAAATGGTGACGACATAAGAACCTGAACAGTCGTACAGATGAACATAAACAACGAACGAAAGTTGACATATAAGGGCGAAATGCTAGGAATAATGTTGTAATGGATGTGTAAGAGAAAAGATGTTAATATAAAGAAACGTAACCAATAAGTGAGATGAACACACGTAACTGACTAAAATGCCTGTAAATAGGCTTCGAACACAAGAAGCTAATAGAACGGTACTGCTTGCAATGCTTAGTAGAAGAATAGAGCGGCATGCGCCAACTATATATCTACCTCAATAAAGCACACTATACAAGTGCGACTCCATTTTGTAAAAGTAGAATTAAGCCCAGGCTGCAAAGGGCTAGCAAGCCCAAGATTCATATTCCATCCAAAGCCAAAGAAAGGAGCAGAATCAAAACTCAGTAAGAAGCAGCTCAATGCCTGGGAATTCGAGGTCAACCTAAGGAAGGGAGGAGAGCGGCAGCCTCAGAGAATCGAAACTTCAGAGCATAGCAGCCAGCCAGTGACGGTCGAGATAAGGAGGCCCCAGGCAGGTGGGGAGGCTACGGAAGAAACAAATACACAAAAGAAGGAGAATGAAGCAGATTCACGGTGGACAGACACGTGACCAGCCAAGGGTGAAGAGGTACCAACGTCTGATGTCACCCAGAACCCGAGGATGACATAACTTTTCCTGATGAGAAGCTACAGTTTCGAGGCCATCCTCAGCCAACTAATTGGCACATAGCTCGAAAGTACTGATTGATGGAAGGGAGGCAGGGTGAATCTTGGGGCACAAGGCACATGGGTGTCTGTTCTGCAAGCTGCTAATTAAAGTAGAGATTTATGCCTAGGGGTGTAACCCACCCAATCACAATGGACCGAATAATCTAGGGTCCTATAGCTGTAGAACCAATTAGACTTTGTGCTTGTAGTGATGTTTATCACAAGTGATGTAGAGGAATGGGCGTAGCCGCCCACTCTATAAGAACTATCCAATCCTTACGCTTTGTTATCATATACAGATATAGCACCTATACTTAAGTTACCTTTTCCAACCAATAGAATTGCATGATAAACGTATGAGTATTGCACATCAATGATGACGATTTTTGGGTATAACTATTGCTGTCTGAATGAAGAATTTGGAAGTTGAAGTGAGACAGGCGATCGCAACACTGCTGATTTCCATTTGTTTCTTGTTTCCCCGTTTTTTGTACTTGCCATTGAGTTGTCTTTATTGATTTGTGTCGGAGTAAGAGAATCCTGCACCCCATCCTCCTCAAGGTACAGCTATCTCGTTTTAAGGTGCCGGAGGGCGAGCTCTGAATCTCATGGGCTCGTTCAGAGGTCGCTCTGCCCTCCTCTACATGCCCCTTTGATGAAGATTTTCAAATCCTGGTTCATAATCTATATGCTGTCACTCTAAAGTCCCCAAGCTACCTCACTGAGAAACTCTGCATCTCTGGCGGCCTACGATCCACCAGAAGTAAAGACAAGGGCAGACTTGAACTCCGATGGTGCAGGAAGGAGAAAACCAGAAGACAGGCCTTCGCTGTCTATGCTCCAAGACTCTGGAACCTCCTTCCCATCAACATCCAACTTGCCCCCTCACTTCTACAGTTCAGGAAGACACTCAAGACCATCCTCTTCAAGGAATGGCTCCTCCCTAACACCTAGGTCTATACACCGTCCACTCCCCACCATTCCTGAGACTGGGTGATCTGATCCCTAGAGTTTCCTCCCCTGATTACTAGGTCCATACACCGTCCACTCCCCACCATACCCGAGACTAGGTGATCTGATCCCCCCTACTTCCTCCCCTGGTTACTTGGTCCATACACCGTCCAATCCTTACCATACCTGAGACTGGCTGATCTGATCCCCACTGTTTCCTCCCCTGGTTGCTAGTAGAACCATTGCTGAATATTGCCCTCCCTCCCTGTTGTAAAGCGCGCCATTGCTTCCTAAAGCTATGTATGTGCTCTATATATACCCGAATAATAATAATAATATTAATGATATTAATAATAATAAAAGATCATAAAATCTCATGGGCTCACCTGTTGCAACTATGAGGGTGACACACATCATACACAAATTACCTGATCACCAAAACTCCAGAACTACCCTCAGCAACTGCTCCATGCAAACAAATGAGTAGATGATGGCCAGCTATCTAAAACTCAACCCAGACAAAAGTATAGTCTCGCCTCATGCCAGAAACACCTCTACCGGGGCCTTTGGAAATGAATCATGGCCCCAAATCATCTAAAGTGATCAGGAAGCTAAGACTATTAATGGACACCAGACTCGCACATGAACCCCATGTCAATGCAATAGTCAAAAGGTGCTTCTACCATCTCCGCTATATCCGGTGGATTATGATATAATATGATATGGCATTTATAATGAGCCTATACACAAGAGTTATGCCCTAACTTTTCTTTGCACAGAGAGTGCTGACCCACATCTCCTGGAACCTTCCATGGGTTGTGGGATACATTGACCCACTCAGCAGAATTTGCATCCATAACCAAGCAGCATTTCAGCAGTTAGCAGAAAAATGGCTGCGCTGGCTCCTTTGAGCACCACTGCCTTGCATCAAAACTGCGTTTTGCAGCTACAAAATGCTGGCTGCACTGTTTTGCCAAGCACCATTGGGCGATTTGGAACAAGGAACACACTGAGAAAGGCTGCCAGGGTGTGCTCTTATGTGTACTAAAGAAGCGAAGTGAAAAGCAGCGCTGCTTTGCTGCTAGCCCAAAGTTTCAGATTGAAAAAGGGAATTATTTTACATTTAAAATGATGCCGCTCTGATGCTCTTTTCATCTGTTCAACATCACACTGCTTTTATCAGTGAGGCCCTGCCATTCCCATCCATATTCAGATTGTGATCCAGCAGAAGAGAGCATTATCCCTGAATAACAGGCTGTGTCAGGCAAGATCTGAGAAATCCACAGAATCTTTACTTTCAGCCACACGGAAAAATGCTTGACTTTTGGGCTACAAAATGTCAAAATCAATGCTTCAAAAGAAACCCTAGCTCTAAGGGCATATGTCAATGTCAGTGGACCTGTCTCCTGAACAGATTCATGTATAAGAGAAACTGACTACGGCTGCAAAATAATGCTGGGAAGTCATATGGAAGAGAAAACCTTTTGAAAGGGACACACCAGCAGACTTCACCATGTGTTAAAATGTGCGTTTTGCAAATAAGGAAAAATACCCATTTTAAAAGTGTAATGTGGAATAAGGCCATGTCTTGGCCTAGCAATGTAAAGGTGGTTTTGCTGGGAAACATATATGGGATGTTTTATTTCAACAGGCTTGCTTCTGATTCAGAACCAAAGAAAATAAAATAAAGAAATAAAGGTTTTGGCTGTACTGGGAAATCAGCCCAAACAGGTTTTCTGCAATGGCTCAAGGGTCATGTGGGGGCTGACAACAGAAGTACCATACCCCCAAGAGAAGCTACAAGGGACTTCAGGGACGCTTCCGCGTTAATTATGCCCTTTGAAACTTTGAATGGACCAGGAGGCTGCATATCACACGCTCGTCAGACATTTGTCTTTGCTCCAGGTTGAGACAATAGATTCTGGGACACCTATGTGTGACTTTTGGGAAAATCACCTCCCCTCAACTTCTACTGGGGAGCTTCAAAGCCAACTGCAGAGCAGCCTTGTAAGCTATACCCTTATTTGGAAGACAATGCTGACCATTTGGCTAAAAAGGTTATTTTATAAATACATTTCAAGACTTTTTATCTCCGAAATTGGACAACGCAGTAAGGTGAAAATTTCACACTCTAGATGCAATTTTGGTGGCTTCGATTTAAGACATGGTAGCCTTCACTGGCATATTGGGGACCGAAATGGCAGCGAAATAGATATTCTGAGGAAAATGTACATGATGCAACTTTGAAATGTAATATTCACATGGCTTATGATAATCTATACACATGTATAAAGTTATAGAATTTTAGGTAAAATCATTTCATTGAAAATGATGAAAAACTATTAGACGGAAGAAACAAAGTCCTACAAACTGGAGAGTCGGACTGCCATGCTCTGCGTGAAATATGTCATTGCTTATGTCATTTGCAAAAATGCTGCAACTGTATAAATGTGTGATTTATGTTAAGATCGATTTTTGGCAAAAAGGACTGTGGGGTGACTTTGCACCTCATAAAACACAACCCCCTAAACTGAGTCCCCTCCTGGAGGAGGCAAGCACCATGGGCTGACCTATCTCATTCTTGGGGGTAGGTCTAGCTTAGTTCTGCCCAACAATAGACCTGGTGATGTCACCCGCTTTTATATAAGGGTTGGGAGCTCACTGGGACAGGACACTCTCTCCTGAATTTCCAGCGCCTGCGTATCCAGACCTTCCAGATCCACCTTGTCAAGATTCCATAATCTACTGCCAGGCCAAAGCATAGCTGACCCTATCCCAGCAAGGCCATTGATCCAGAAATCCCACTAAAAATCCCCAAAACAAAGCGGAAAATGCTGTGGTACCCTTTTGGGAGTCTCCTGTGACCAGACCAGCTTTTTGCCCACTACCTGAATGCCGGCTGTACCCTCGCCAACAAACGTCAAGCACCCCTGCACAAGAAACGCTGGACGGATAGCTCACCCTACAAATAACTAAGGTGAGAAAAGAACCCCGTGGGAAGGGAATCGGTCAAAGGGTGGTGGGAATCAGAATTGCCCAGCTGTTTGCTGTAAGGGGCACCCGCCGTGCTGTAGTCAGAGCCCTTTGAGTCCAGAAACCGGTTGGCTGTCCCAAATCCCAAACTCAAGTGTGGATTGTGAGTATTTCCCCATCCTATAGCCACACATAGTCAACCCCATCTTGATCCTTTGTAGTTTTCCTATTTTCTAAGTAATCCCATCATTACCCTGGTAACTTGTTGAAGACTGTTAGAATTTTCTGTGCACCTTGTTCTTGATCTTCGAAGCCTTAGCGCAATTCTTCCATTCATTTCTGTGTTGCATAAATCCTTAGCAATATTTTGAATAATTTAATTAATTTCCACATAAAGAGACATGTGGCATGAAGGGGGTTAAAGTGGCGGCTTAACCTGTTTTCATGGGCAGCGCTATCTTCTTGATAATCTAGTGTAAGTAAAACTTGCTTTTTCTTTCCAAACCGATTTTCTCATTTTAACTGCTTCATTTCGCCAAAACCAAATTTCTTTCACCTTGAAAATCTCAACCAATTCTTTAGCTAGAGTCACTCTTTCACTTCTCTAGTATCCTTGTGATGTGCATCTTTTCCCCAGCCTAAAAACGGCATTCGGATTCTCTCTATATCACCCGTTTAAAAAAAAAACTTTTGCCATTTAAAGCTGAAAAAAGGGTAAATTGCAACTTTTACACGTGTGATTTGACTGCACTGTGTTCTCACTTTCAAATTGCTTTTAAACTGTATGCCTTTTGTGATACTTTACCTTGTAGTTGCTAGTGATATTACATCCCTGATACTGTGATAAAAAGTATGTAACTCATTATTTAACCACACATATAATTCATTGTTTGTCAAACTCTGAGTGTCATTTTAAGCAATTGCAAAGGGTTTTAAAATGTTGCCTCTTATTTTGTTAGGGAAGTCAGATTTTTATTGTGTTTGCTGCCTCATATCCCTGACTCCTTGCTGTTTCTTTCTATCCAGTCAGAATTTGATTCATTGCGGTTTGAGGGAACATTGCAGGGGGAAATTTTAACTCGGGTGCTATCTATCCTAATTGAAAAAGTGCTCCTATTCATTTGCGCTTTGGATATTTTCTGGTAGAAAATTACCCAAGTGTATTTCAGTGGTTTTCATTGTAATTGTCACCCTATTGGTGATTGCTGCCCAATATAAAAATGGTGTGATTTTCTTTGAATTTAAAATAATTAAATATTGTGTTAGCACTCACCGGCCTTGTTCATGGTCCATTGTGACCCGGGGTATTTGTAAAAGGGGGTGTTAGACGGGTTAGGTATCGGCTCAATTCGAATTTGTTGGAAATAAAGTAAAGCATTCCTATTGAGCGCTCCATCCTAGGCTAAGACCATGTGTCCTGGTCCGGTGGGTGACGCCTATTGGAATCCTTCACAGTCGATAACGCAAACAGCATTTATCTAGCCATGCCAGACTATCTCACAAAAATCCTCAATGGATCCAAAGCACGGCTGCCCGACCATAGTTCAAAATCAACAGGAGGGAACATATAAGACCAGCACTCAGAGCATTTCACTGGCTACCAGCTCAAGGCCCTCTGCCCCACCCACGGAGAACTTGAAGTCCAAGCAGCAGAATTCCAACAAAGCGAAATCTCACTCTATCAATCACAGGAGACCTAAAATCGAGAAACAACATACTATTAGAAGCCAGACGATTTCGAAGAGAAAGACACAGAGGTTCTATCTTTTGCACTCTGGGGGCGGAACACTGCAATATGCTACCAGGGGAGATCCACAACCTAGAGGATCACCTGAAATTCAGGATAAGTTTTAAAATCTGGCTCTTCAATGCTTAGCAGACAGGACGTTTAATCTACACTCATCAAACAGTGGAAGTTAAACTGCTCAATAGTTCAGCTTCCATGCACAGACACAACGTATAGAAGTGCCATACCGGCTCCGACCGTCCACCTAGAACACAAAGCAGAACACTCATGAACCTACAGAGACTTGAAGACATAACATCAAGACGCCACCAAAACCCTACGACAACATATTCCCTGTCTGCTGGAATATTTAAGAATCAACACAGGACATCATCATGCATCAACCACTACAGCCAAACACCTTTCACCATTGCACAACCCATAGCAGGGCAAATAATTAGAAAGCACTACAGAAACCCAAAGAACACTCCCCACCTTTTGACTAACCCTCAATCTGTCTCCACCTTACTCACTGTGCATAAACACAAACCAGCCACTCAGACACAGCCTAGATAAAGACCTTCAAGCCAGACGTTGAACATCACAAACTTACACCTCAACCTGCAATTGCCATCCTCCAGCACATGCTGACACTATAAGCACAAGGCTGACCTTCTAGACAAAAGCCCTCAATGTCTCCTACATTTGACATCTAGAAAGCTTACATGCATGCAGAGCTCAATTAATTTCCGATCGGCAATCTTAGCACAAATCACTGCAATCTCACCTTTTCCTGTCATGGTATTGATACTTGTAATGTTATGTTATTGATACTTGTAAAGCTTACGTTCGCCCAAGAGCATCATAGCGCTGGCAGTAAGGAGGCAGCAATTTTATAAAGAGAGGCTTAAAACAATAGAGTTTTCAATGACTGGCGGAATGTAAGATGATCAACAGTAGCACGGAGAAGATGAGGGAGTGCATTCCAGGCCTTAGCAGCGGCCACTGAAAAGGCACAACCACCCATACGGGATAGTCTAACACGAGGTACAGGAACCCAAAGGGCAGACTGAGATCAAAGACAACGAGAAGGAACATAGCGCGGGAACTTAGCCAGTAGATATTCCGCCCCCAGTCTGTAGATGCACGAAGAACAATGCACATGGATTTGAAAAGAATCAGTTTCTCAATAACCAATGAAGCTGTCTAAGCAGATGGGGCATGTGGGCTCCGAATGGAGGTTGGACCTGGCAGCAGCATTCTGAAGTAGCTGAAGACGATTGATGAGAAAATGTGGCTGAGCAAGGTAAAGCGAATTACAGTAGTCCACTGCGCTCAGGACAAGCGCGACCCCCACCAGGGCTTGAAATTTACTGGCATAAAAGGAAGAACTTTTCAAAGGATTTGCAGTTTAAAGTGACCGGTTTTACAAACCACTGCCACCTGCTCATCCATAGAGAGTGATGAAGTGATTTTAACCCCAAATTCTTTACTGAGGAGGACGGTAGAGGGAACAGATCAAGAGAAATAGGCCAGAAATCAGTTGTCCAAAAAGATTGAGGGCAGGCGGTTCCAACAACAAGAACCTCTGTTTTGTTGCCGTTTAACTTTAACCAATTGGCCACCATCCAGGACCCCAGGTCTTCAAGGCACCTCCTTTGCAGCGCTGCCTCTCCTCCCAACTAACCAAACCCACCCACTCTCCCGCCAGAGCCCATGGAAATCATGCAAATGCATCAGTGCTTGCAAATCCTAATAACATAACATAAAAGAACACATTTGAGCTTTTTATGATGCACACCTATGAATTCCACTTGGAGCCTGGGATTGTCTTTATGCTGGTGGCCCTAGTTGGGGATGGGATATAAAGATGGAGTGTGGAGAAGACTTACCAGCAACAAAGTAGCCAGTGGTCAAGTCAAAACCTCTTAGAGAGCTGTCCACACGCATGGGGAATTTTGGCAATTAAGTTGCCTATGTGCCCAGGTTCAGTAGCCGTTTGGCCATTATGGTAAAATTCTGCATCTGTTAAGCGGCTGTTCCGAGAAAGATACTGAGCAAGAGCGTGCCAGGAGTCCCATGGGATGAAGTGGGTCATTGCAGAGCATCATTAAGCAGAGATGATGGCCAGTACTTTAGGGTGGAAAACAGATAGCCTGGCCTTTTTGTGTAGACTGGTGAAGATGAATTAAGGTGTGTGAGAATGCAGCCATCATGTAAACGTTTGTACCTCCACTCCTCATCTTACTCAACCTCTCATCTGCCTTTGACACAGTCATCCATGCCATCTTGCTCAATCTTTTCCATGATATCCTGGGTATCACCAATCAGGCCCTGGCCTGGCTGACATTGTTCCTCTCTGATCGACCCTCCCAGGTCCAACTTGGGTCCTTCCTTTCCTCTATCTCACTCTCTACCTGTGGTGTTCCCCAGGGGTCTAACCTCTCTCTGGCTGTTCAACCAATATGTGGTACCTCTCACCCGCTGCATTGCCGCTCTTTGCTCCAACTTTCAGTGCTATGCGGATGACACTCGGTCGGTTTCAGGCTCCCCTCTGCCACCTCTTCTCCTTCTCTCATTTCTGACTGTCTGTCTGCTATCCAGGAGTGGTGTGCCACCAACGATATCTGCCTTAATGCCAGTAAGACGGAGATTCTCCTCATCACCACACCTGTACCCTTTTTTACTGTCAATCTCTGGCCGGCCTCCTCTTCCTGCTCCCACCTGTAAGGCTATGAACCTCGAGGTCATCTTCGGCTCTACACTCTCCTTCTCTCCTCACATCGCTGACGTCTCTAAGAAGTCCCACTACCAGCTGCACCTCCTCAGAGGTATTCTTGCTTTTCTCTCCTTCCCCCAGAAGCTCACTGTCTCCAGAGCTCTGGTTCTCTCTAGGCTGGACTACTGCAACAGCCTCTTTCTAAATCTGGCTGCTTCTACTCTCTGTCCTCTGCAACTCATCCAGAACAGGACTGCAAGACTTGTCTTTGGCCTCAACCCCAGGGATCATATCTCTACAGCACTGAAATCTCTGCATTGGCTCCCAGTGGCTGCGAGGATTAAGTTGAAGACCCTATGCACTGTCCACAAGGCCTACTGGGACCTCAATACCTTCAACTATCTCCTCCTATATATCTTCCTTCTCAAGCTCTTCTCTCATCAGCCTCCTTCTCCCTAAGGGCCAATCGCTTCTATCAAGCAATGGGTTGTGGTTGGAAATCTTTTTTCGGCTGGGGCATCCCTCTGGAACAACCTCCCTGCCTCTCTGAAACTTGAGGAGAACCATCTCCAGTTCTGGAAGCACCTTGAAAACTGCCTCTTTGCTTCCGCCTTCTCCCTTCCTCTCCCCTGCTGATTTCCTGTCTGATACTGCACTGGTCACCTGGCTACCCTCTGATATCGGGCCCAGGACCCTGCCCGCCCAGGTGCACATCTGCACTGCCTCCCGTCAACCCTTGCACTTGGGTCTGATTCTGTAACCCTGTAGTCCCCATACCTGCACACTTGGGCACCTGCTGTTTGCACTTACCCTTACACCTGTCACCTGCTGGCCACACTTCTTGTTATTGTTTTGATCCCATGTACAGCACTGCTCCCTCCCCTTTCCCCTGGCATTTTTCCCTCCCCCCTTCCCTGCACTTGCACAATCTCAATGTCACTTGGTCAAGTAAGATCATTGTCTCTGTCCTCTCTCTGTTCCCCCTTCCTTGCCTGGTCGTGCCTTCAAACACTTGTTTATAGGTGCGTTACAAATGCCATATCATATCATATCATGTCACTCGAGGCTGACCTGACTTGAGGATCCACTCACCTTCTAAGGCCATATTGACAGAGAGGTGCAAGGACATTACTTCAAGATGACCTGGCCTCGGGGCGTGGCCAACCGCGAGACGATGCGGACGTGAATCCACCTAGCTCCGTAGGCCACCAAATAATCCTGAAACATCCAGCCTGAACCCTATATGGTATCCACCATACATATCGCCGAGCAGGTACAGGAAAGTCTCGAGCACACATCTGTGAACTTCTCAACTGAAAACGCCCACCGATTCGGAAGATCAGAGCGAGTGAAACTGGAGCCGAGAAGGACTGCCACGTCCAAGATGGTTGCCATGGACCTCCAGGGACGAGACCTCCAGCGATCGTCATAGGGCAACTGCAGCAGGCGGCCAACTGACACACGGCGAGGGACCCAACCTATGCCGGGGAACTGGTGCCCAGACGGTGTGTGCTTCCCGGCCCAACACTGTCGCGAACCGCAGGGACATCCGAGCATCCAGGAACTGTCTACCGCACCGTGGGCGGCCGTGTCTGTGGGTCCAGCAACATAGACGACAGCTCCCGGACAAATGCAGAGGTAAAGCTGCACAAGTGCGGCCGTGATACAAGCCCAACTCCCGAAGGAATCCCTGGAGGACGCGCCGACCGGGAACGTAGTGCCTCCCCTGCAACCAGCCTGCATCCGGAGCGACCGAACGGACCGCAAGAGCTGAAACACAGGGAATCCCGGTCTAAAGACTGCAAAAGCCGCTGCAGACACAGCCGCCCCAGAGGAGGAACAACGGACCAGGAGGGCCGAACCCATGCGTCTGAAGGTACAATGTGTTTGCGAGAGAGCCTGATACGCGGGAGGGCGCACACCACCCGCGTGACTCAGCGCTCTACGCCGAACTGTGTGCATGGTTCCAGTGCAGCCACCCGCTAACATAACAGCCTATACTTACCCGTAATGACAACATAGCCCGCCGTGGCTCCCCTGGTCCTCCACAGACACTCCGCCGGCACACAGAACATAACAGTGTAAAGTTTCCCGATCCTCCATGATCCCCCGGTTGGTGTGCCTGAGGCAAATGCTAACAGCATAAGTAGCGTAAAAGCACGGTGCAAGGTGGCGAGAGGCCTGGGGTTCAGCCGCCACGGACCCGAGTATGGGGAGCCCGAAACTGGAGCCTAACTGTTGCGATACAGTGAATCCACTGGGACTACAACAGAGCAAGCCTGAGCAAAACCATAAAGCACGAGCAACAAACCTCGCTGAAACCCGTGCTGAGAAACACAGCCGGCACAGAAGACTTGGTGACGCAGGTCTGACCACAACCGGACCCCGGTCCCGTGGACTGTACACTACCACATGCAGTGGAGAGTGAAAATGAGGTGTTGAAGCTGATTACCCATCCTAGGGGGAAACCCGAGATTTATCAAACGCAAACTAACAACAGCACAAACCACGGGTGCAACATTGCTGGATTAGCACAGCAAGAAATAGTACACGACAGGTGCGCTATGTCCTGGCACTATTACCTCGAAATACCATGTGCACACAACCCGGCAACCCCTGGAACTCTTACTTGCCATGGGTAAGGATAAATTGAGGACACACACGCTACAAAGCAAAATCAACCAGTTTGCGACGCAATCCACGCAAGAGTGAGGTGAACCTGGCCCTAGCACCACTACTGTCGACATGGATAACACACTGTCCTTGAAAGATGTCATGGCCACAATAGCAGACTCACAAGCCTCCATGGAACAGAAAATGGATGGAATAAGCATGGACTTTTCGCTCCTTCGTCATGACCTACAGAAACTGACATCTCGCACAGGGGAGGCTGAGCAGCGCATCTCAGACGTAGAGGACGGGATGCTAGGGCTGCGTCAACAACTGGAAGGCGTCAAATCAGAGCTGAAATCGATGGAAGACAGGGTCGATGAGAGAGAGGGACGCTCCAGACGCAACAATGTAAGAATCCTAGGACTACAGGAGAAATCTGAAGGACCAAACATGGAGCTGTTTCTAGAGGAATGGATCATGGACATGTTCGAACCAGACTCTTTCTCAAAATTCTTTTCAATAGAGAGGGCACACCGGATGCCCACCGGCAAACCCATCCCCGGCGCGCCCCCACGCACTGTGATTGCACAACTCCTCAATTACAGGGACCGAGACGCGCTGCTACAAAGATCACGTGCTAAAGGGACACTAACCTCTAATGGCTCCAAGATCGCCTTTTTTCCCGACTATACACGAGAAGTACAAAGAGCCAGACAATCGTTTGACCATCATAAAAGACAACTCCAGGGACTGAACGTCAAATATGGCATCTTATTTCCAGCCCAACTCAAAATCTACCATAAGGGCACAACGGTCCACTTCACAGATCCGAAGGAGGCATGGAAATGGGCTGAGTCCGACATCGAAGGAGACTGGAAGACCATACATAACAATAGAAGTGGGAACCAACGACCCCGTCCGGACCGGAGGCTGCCACCACCACAACAACATGATGCGGACCCACCTGTAGCGGCCGAAGAATGAGTAACAGACCAGTCTGGGTATAGCAATCTGAATCCCCCATCTCTCTTTGCATTGCGCTGGTCCTAGTTGTGAAGACACCTTGATGCCTATATCTACAACACAGGACGCCATGGGGGAAATGTAAGGTGGCTTAGGAAAGAGCCGCTCCCCTCCCCTACAGAGTTTGTAATTTGTTAGACTCTATTTTCTTGGGCATTTCAGACCACTCACCCTTAATAATGGTATTGTGCATGTGGGGCGTGGCTCCCCCCAAATCATGGAGACTGAACAGTTATTATCTGGGCCTCCCTGAGTTTGTCAACCAGCCCACGGAAACAACTAACAAATATTTTGAAAATAATACTACCACGGTGGACGACCCTGTTATTATTTGGGAAGCGTATAAAACAGTGCTGAGAGGGGAGATAATCTCCTGGACGGCAAACAGAAAGAAGGAATGGCTTCGGGAACTAGCGAAGGCGGAGGCCCAAGTGAGTCACTGGGAGGCCAAATACGTTCTTGACCCAGGCCCTGAGACCCTCAGATCATTTAAGGGCACCGGAGAAAGGCTTTGGAACATCGAATTAGACAACGCTAAACACGCCCATCGAGAGTCCAGAGCCAGGATCTATGAACAAGGGGACAAAGCTGGGAGAATGCTGGCCTGGCTTGAGAGGAGAGACGAGGGCCAACGCCACATCAGAGAAATTGTAACCCCGCAAGACGAAAGATGCCACTCAGACCGCAAAATAGCAAAGGCTTTTGCTGACTTCTATGCCACTCTGTACGGCACCCCGATATCTCCACTGAACCCCTCCCTCTTGAATGACATTACTCTGCCCCAGCTGTTGCAACAACAAAAAGCATATCTAGACTCAGCTCTTACCGAAGCAGAAATTGCTGAGGCTATTGCCCAATTGCAGTCCGGGAAAACACCGGGCCCAAACGGATTCCCGGTAGAGACCTGGAAGAAGCTGGGTGGGGAGAAGCTGGCACCGTACCTTCACAGAATGTTCCTTGGGGCTAGAGACCAAGGTGCCCTCCCACGGATTTGCGCAAAGCCACGATTGTTGTCATTCCCAAGCCGGGGAAACCACCGGAGCTATGCGCCTCCTACAGGCCCATTTCATTGTTTAATACTGAAACTAAAGTCCTTGCCAAACTCCTAGCGAACCGCCTACAGTGGTCATTGCCTCCTTGGTCGATCCAGACCAATGCGGATTTATGCCACATAAATCAACACGTATGAATATACAACGCCTCCACCTACTATTAGAAAGATCCCCAGTTATAGACAAACCACTTGCATTACTAGCCATAGATTTTGAGAAGGCGTTTGACTGGGTGCGCTGGGACAGCCTTTGGGAAACAATGCAGAGAATGGGCTTTGGGAACACTTTCCTGGAATGGGTACAACTCCTATATACCGATCCACATACAGAGGTGAAGGTAAATGGATGGCTCTCTGAGCCTTTCCCCCTTGGTAAAGGCACACGACAGGGATGCCCTCTGCCCCCCCTCCTCTTTGCTCTTGCAATAGAGGTACTCGCCTTATGGCTCCGCCAGAGCGAGGATTGGACATGATTCAGATGGCCGGAGTGAAACAAGGACAGGGCATCCTTGTATGCTGATGACCTCTTGATCTATCTGTGCGACCCGATATGAACCTGCCCTAAGTGACACAGATGCTTGTCCGCTTTGGTGAATTTAGCGGGCTGAAAATCAACTGGAGAAAATCTATTCTTTTCCCGGTGAAGGGCGGCACACAAGCCATTCCCCAGAATTGCCCATACAAAGTGGAATCCAGCAGATTTTGATATCTGGGGATTTGGGTATCAGGGGATCTGACATGCTATATAATTAACAACCTTCAACCAATCATGGACCGTTTTAGAGACGAGGTCCACCACTGGAAACTTCTTCCCCTGACACTCATGGGCAGAGCCGCCCTTTTCAAGATGATTACCCTGCCCAGATTTCTCTATATATTGCAAAACGCCCCACTTGAGATTCAGGACCCCGAATTCGACCACTTCAACAATCTCCTGAGAGAACTCATATAGGGGGGGTCAACCCCGTATTGCACTGACCACGATTCAGAGAACGATCTGGGAGGGAGGAATTAGCGTGCCCCACCTTCGAGCGTATTACTGGGCTTCCCAGCTAGCGGTGGTCAACGACCTACTACATGGGGACCGGGAACTACTGAACATAAGGGCGGAAATAGCAGCCCTGCACGACACGGAGCCATTACACCTGCACTATAAACCCCTTCGTAGGCCCCCTCCACAAACAATGGCAGCACATGTGACTATGGTCTGGAAATGAGCACATGCCTTCGTGGGTTGTAAAGTTAAGATTACTACCGCACAACCCTTATGGCACAATGGCAACCTGTCGGAGGCTGGTATCACTAAGATCGGGGATGTCCTGGAGGGCGGGGAACTCGCCGCATTCGAAACACTGCGACTAAAATTCCAGCTCCCAACAACTGAACAATATCACTTTACACAGCTGGCTCACGCCCTACAAACGCATATACAGACAGACTTGACCATCCCCGAGAACACACCCATAGAGCACAACATATTCCCGGCATACATCCCTGTCAAATGCACCTCCATATTATATAACGCCATGTCCTCCTTCGCTACTCCGGAACATACTCACCTTAAATCCAAATGGGAGGAAGATGTGGGCATTATAGATCTGGAGGACTAGATCCAGATCCTAATGCACCCTAGGGAAATCGCTATTTCCTCCAGGCTACGTCTGGTACAACTGAAAATCCTGTCTAGAATATTTTACCCTAGAACGATGATACATAAATGGAGGTGTGCCCAAACTCCTATTGCCTCCGATGTGGGAGAGAAACCGGAACATTTATACATATCCTGTGGGAATGCCCCCGAATCCAGACCTTCTGGGGTGAATGCTGCAGGGAACTGTCTGGAGTACTAGGTCGTGACATAGCACTAGACCCTAAAATACTTCTACTGGGTAAACCCAACGAAAACATAGCGAACAAATGGGAGGGACTACTCCTGGCAACGGCCGCAGGACTGATGAAGTGAAACATCGCACAGAAATGGGGTGCCCCGGAATCTCCATCACTGGATCAGTGGGCAGGTGACATGGACGAATGTGCAATGTTGGAACACAGAGTCCACAAAGCAAGGGGCTGCCCCACTAAAGCTTCCAAAGTATGGGGGAAATGGGAGGAACGTGACTCCCCGTAGTCTCTGATACCTCAAAGAACACACTTTATGAACACATGGAGATGGCTATAGAGGGGAAACATCGGACTCGTTTCATACTTTATTATTGATTCACTCTTTGAATGCATATGTTTATTGAATCTGTTTCTTTGTTTTTGATTGCTTGGTGATTGTTGTTAAAATCAATAAAATATATTATTTTAAAAAAAGATGACCTGGCCTCAGCAGAGGGCAAAGAACTTTTATGATTGCAAATGTCTTCAGAAGGTTTTATGACTCTTCAGTATTACCACAAGACCACAGACAAGGGACACCAACTCCAATATCGAAAATCCAGACTAGAATGGCCTCAATCCTGACCGGGAAGTAATTGCTGCTCCTCAGGATTCAGCCGTTAATCATATTCTAGTGGTTTTAAGTGCTATAGTTGACAAGGAAGGACCCTGAACTAAGGACTGCCCTATGGAGAAGAATCTAAAGTGGATGAAGCAAGGGCAAGAGAGGTGAACACTTTCTGGAGTGACCAGGCAGAGGCAGGGCTGTCACTGGAGTGACCAGGCACAGGAATGGGGGTCCCTGGAGTGACCAGGCACAGGCAGGGCTGTCTCTGGAGTGACCAGGTACAGGATTGGGGGTCCCTGTAATGACCAGCCATAGGCTTGGGGGTCACTGGAGTGACCAGGTACAGGCATGGGGATCCCTGGAGTGACCACCCACAGGTGGGAGGGTCCCTGGGATGATCAGGAAAAGCCGTGGAGTCCCAGGAGTGGCCAGGCACAGGCATGGGGGTCCCTGGAGCGACCAGGCACAGGCACGTGGTCCCTGGAGTGACCAGCGACAGGCATAGGAGTCCTTGGATGGACCAGGCACAGGCATGGGGGTCCCTGGAGCGACCAGGAATAGCCATGACGTTCCTGGAGTGACCAGGCACAGGCAGGGGGTCCTGGAGTGACCAGCGACAGGTATAGGAGTCCCTGGAGTGACCAGGAATATCCATGGGGTTCCTGAAGTGACCAGGTACAGGCAGGGGGTCCCTGGAGGGACCAGCGACAGGCATAGGAGTCCCTGGAGTGACCAAGAATAGCCATGGGGTTCCTGGAGTGACCAGGCACAGGCAGGAGGTCCCTGGAGTGACCAGCGACAGGTATAGGAGTCCCTGGAGTGACCAGGAATAGCCATGGGGTTCCTGGAGGGACCAGGTGTAGGTATAGGGGTCCCCTGGCTGACCAGGCACAGGCATGGGGGTTCCCTGGAGTGACCAGGAATAAGCATGGGGGTCCCTGGAGTGACCAGAAATTGCTGTTTGGTCACAAGAGTGACCAGGTACAGGCGTGGGCGTACTGGGGGGACCAAAGACATGCATATTGGTCAATGGATTGATCAGGCACAGGCATGGGGGTCCCTGGAGTGACCAGATACAGGCAGGGGGTTCCTTGATTGATCAGGAATAGCCATGGGGTCCCTGGAGTGACCAGTCACAGGCATGGGGGAGCCTGGAGTGACCAAGAAAAGCCATGGGGTTCCTGGAGTGACCAGGCATAGGAATGGGGGTCGCTGGAGTGACCAGCGACAGGTATAGGAGTCCCTGGAGTGACCAGAAATAGCCATGGGGTTCCTGGAGTGACCAGTCACAAGCATGAGGGAGACTGGAGTGGCCAGGCACAGGCTTGGGGGTCCCTGGAGCGACCAGGCACAGGCAGGGGGTCCCTGGAGTGACCAGCGACAGGCATAGGAGTCCTTGGATGGACCAGGCACAGGCATGGGGGTCCCTGGAGCGACCAGGAATAGCCATGGCGTTCCTAGAGTGACCAGGCACAGGCAGGGTGTCCTCGAGTGACCAGCGACCGGTATAGGAGTCCCTGGAGTGACCAGGAATAGCCATGGGGTTCCTGGAGTGACCAGGCACAGGCAGGGGGTCCATGGAGTGACCAGCGACAGGTATAGGAGTCCCTGGAGTGACCAGGAATAGCCATGGGGTTCCTGGAGTGACCAGGCACAGGCAGGGGGTCCCTGGAATGACCAGTGACAGGTATAGGAGTCCCTGGAGTGACCAGAAATAGCCATGAGGTTCCTGGAGTGACCAGGTACAGGCATGAGGGTCCTGGAGTGGCCGGCGACAGGTATAGGAGTCCCTGGAGTGACCAGGAATAGCCATGGGGTTCCTGGAGTGACCAGGCACAGGCAGGGGGTCCCTGGAGTGACCAGCGACAGGTATAGGAGTCCCTGGAGTGACCAGGAATAGCCATCTGGTTCCTGGAGTGACCAGGAATAGCCATGGGGTTCCTGGAGTGACCAGGCACAGGCAGGGGGTCCCTGGAGTGACAAGCAACAGGTATAGGAGTCCCTGGAGTGACCAGGAATAGTCATCTGGTTCCTGGAGTGACCAGGCACAGGGTCCCTGGAGTGACCAGCGACAGGCATAGGAGTCCCTGGAGTGACCAGGCACAGGCATGGGGGTTCCTGGAGCGACCAGTAATAGCCATTGGGTTCCTGGAGTGACCAGGTACAGGCAGGGGGTCCTGGAGTGACCAGCGACAGATATAGGAGTCCCTGGAGTGACCAGGAATCGCCATGGGGTTCCTGGAGTGACCAGGAATAGCCAGGGGGTCCCTGGAGTGACCAGCGACAGGTATAGGAGTCCCTGGAGTAACCAGGTACAAACATAGGGTTCCTGGAGTGACCAGCGACAGGCATAGGAGTCCCTGGAATGACCAGGAATAGCCATGGGGTTCCTGGAGTGACCAGCGAAAGGCATAGGAGTCCCTGGAGTGACCAGGAATAGCCAGGGGGTCCCTGGAGTGACCAGCAACAGGTATTGGACTCCCTGGAGTGACCAGGCACAGGCATGGGGTTCCTGGAGTGACCAGCGACAGGCATAGGAGTCCCTGGAGTGACCAGGAATAGCCATGGGGTTCCTGGAGTGACCAGCGACAGGCATAGGAGTCCCTGGAGTGACCAGGAATAGCCAGGGGGTCCTGGAGTGACCAGCGACAGGTATAGGAGTCCCTGGAGTGACCAGGAATATCCCTGGGGTTCCTGAAGTGACCAGGTACAGGCAGGGGGTCCCTGGAGGGACCAGCGACAGGCATAGGAGTCCCTGGAGTGACCAAGAATAGCCATGGGGTTCCTGGAGTGACCAGGCACAGGCAGGAGGTCCCTGGAGTGACCAGCGACAGGTATAGGAGTCCCTGGAGTGACCAGGAATAGCCATGGGGTTCCTGGAGGGACCAGGTGTAGGTATAGGAGTCCCCTGGCTGACCAGGCACAGGCATGGGGGTTCCCTGGAGTGACCAGGAATAAGCATGGGGGTCCCTGGAGTGACCAGAAATTGCTGTTTGGGTCACAAGAGTGACCAGGTACAGGCGTGGGCATACTAGGGGGACCAAAGACATGCATATTGGTCAATGGATTGATCAGGCACAGGCATGGGGGTCCCTGGAGTGACCAGATACAGGCAGGGGGTTCCTTGATTGATCAGGAATAGCCATGGGGTCCCCGGAGTGACCATTCACAGGCATGGGGGAGCCTGGAGTGACCAAGAAAAGCCATGGGGTTCCTGGAGTGACCAGGCATAGGAATGGGGGTCCCTGGAGTGACCAGCGACAGGTATAGGAGTCCCTGGAGTGATCAGAAATAGCCATGGGGTTCCTGGAGTGACCAGTCACAAGCATGAGGGAGACTGGAGTGGCCAGGCACAGGCTTGGGGGTCCCTGGAGCGACCAGGCACAGGCAGGGGGTCCCTGAAGTGACCAGCGACAGGCATAGGAGTCCTTGGATGGACCAGGCACAGGCATGGGGGTCCCTGGAGTGACCAGCGACCAGTATAGGAGTCCCTGGAGTGACCAGGAATAGCCATGGCGTTCCTAGAGTGACCAGGCACAGGCAGGGTGTCCTGGAGTGACCAGCGACCGGTATAGGAGTCCCTGGAGGGACCAGGAATAGCCATGGGGTTCCTGGAGTGACCAGGCACAGGCAGGGGGTCCATGGAGTGACCAGCGACAGGTATAGGAGTCCCTGGAGTGACCAGGAATAGCCATGGGGTTCCTAGAGTGACCAGGCATAGGAATGGGGGTCCCTGGAGTGACCAGCGACAGGTATAGGAGTCCCTGGAGTGATCAGAAATAGCCATGGGGTTCCTGGAGTGACCAGTCACAAGCATGAGGGAGACTGGAGTGGCCAGGCACAGGGGGTTCCTTGATTGATCAGGAATAGCCATGGGGTCCCTGGAGTGACCAGTCACAGGCATGGGGGAGCCTGGAGTGACCAAGAAAAGCCATGGGGTTCCTGGAGTGACCAGGCATAGGAATGGGGGTCGCTGGAGTGACCAGCGACAGGTATAGGAGTCCCTGGAGTGACCAGAAATAGCCATGGGGTTCCTGGAGTGACCAGTCACAAGCATGAGGGAGACTGGAGTGGCCAGGCACAGGCTTGGGGGTCCCTGGAGCGACCAGGCACAGGCAGGGGGTCCCTGGAGTGACCAGCGACAGGCATAGGAGTCCTTGGATGGACCAGGCACAGGCATGGGGGTCCCTGGAGCGACCAGGAATAGCCATGGCGTTCCTAGAGTGACCAGGCACAGGCAGGGTGTCCTCAAGTGATCAGCAACCGGTATAGGAGTCCCTGGAGTGACCAGGAATAGCCATGGGGTTCCTGGAGTGACCAGGCACAGGCAGGGGGTCCATGGAGTGACCAGCGACAGGTATAGGAGTCCCTGGAGTGACCAGGAATAGCCATGGGGTTCCTGGAGTGACCAGGCACAGGCAGGGGGTCCCTGGAATGACCAGTGACAGGT
This sequence comes from Ambystoma mexicanum, assembly GCF_040938575.1. NCBI lineage: Eukaryota > Metazoa > Chordata > Amphibia > Caudata > Ambystomatidae > Ambystoma > Ambystoma mexicanum. The sequence continues at coordinate 1,675,880,493 of NC_090929.1, read as the reverse complement.
ATAGGAGTCCCTGGAGTGACCAGAAATAGCCATGAGGTTCCTGGAGTGACCAGGTACAGGCATGAATGTCCTGGAGTGGCCGGCGACAGGTATAGGAGTCCCTGGAGTGACCAGGAATAGCCATGGGGTTCCTGGAGTGACCAGGCACAGGCAGGGGGTCCCTGGAGTGACCAGCGACAGGTATAGGAGTCCCTGGAGTGACCAGGAATAGCCATCTGGTTCCTGGAGTGACCAGGAATAGCCATGGGGTTCCTGGAGTGACCAGGCACAGGCAGGGGGTCCCTGGAGTGACAAGCAACAGGTATAGGAGTCCCTGGAGTGACCAGGAATAGTCATCTGGTTCCTGGAGTGACCAGGCACAGGGTCCCTGGAGTGACCAGCGACAGGCATAGGAGTCCCTGGAGTGACCAGGCACAGGCATGGGGTTCCTGGAGCGACCAGTAATAGCCATTGGGTTCCTGGAGTGACCAGGTACAGGCAGGGGGTCCTGGAGTGACCAGCGACAGATATAGGAGTCCCTGGAGTGACCAGGAATCGCCATGGGGTTCCTGGAGTGACCAGGAATAGCCAGTGGGTCCCTGGAGTGACCAGCGACAGGTATAGGAGTCCCTGGAGTAACCAGGTACAAACATAGGGTTCCTGGAGTGACCAGCGACAGGCATAGGAGTCCCTGGAATGACCAGGAATAGCCATGGGGTTCCTGGAGTGACCAGCGAAAGGCATAGGAGTCCCTGGAGTGACCAGGAATAGCCAGGGGGTCCCTGGAGTGACCAGCAACAGGTATTGGACTCCCTGGAGTGACCAGGCACAGGCATGGGGTTCCTGGAGTGACCAGCGACAGGCATAGGAGTCCCTGGAGTGACCAGGAATAGCCATGGGGTTCCTGGAGTGACCAGCGACAGGCATAGGAGTCCCTGGAGTGACCAGGAATAGCCAGGGGGTCCCTGGAGTGACCAGCGACATGTATAAGAGTCCCTGGAGTGACCAGGTACAGGCATGGGGTTCCTGGAGTGACCAGCGACAGGCACAGGAGTCCCTGGAGTAACCAGCGACAGGCATAGGAGTCCCTGGAGTGACCAGGAATAGCCAGGGGGTCACTGGAGTGACCAGCGACAGGTATAGGAGTCCCTGGAGTGACCAGGTACAGGCATGGGGTTCCTGGAGTGACCAGGTACAGGCATGGGGTTCCTGGAGTGACTAGGCACAGGCATGGGGGGTCCATCATATGTCAAACGAATACACAATGTATAAGATAGAAATTCCTCAAGTTGAACTATAAATGCCGTCTGGATGCATTGTTGTTTTTAAGTCACACATGGGGAGGGGGGCTGTGTGTTCTTGCCGTCAAATGGGTATTTTATACAAGAAGTTAAATAAAGCAATGTTATGATCGTTCCCTCTCTCGCCACCCTCCTAAGGGCTTCTTAAAATGCCCTGCATTTAGACTCGATAACAAATGAAAAATGTACAACAGCTACCCCTGAGGTCTCCATTGCTAACATTGTATTTGTATATATATATATATATATATATATATATATATATATATATATATATATATATATATATATCAGTGAAAAAAACTTTGTTAAAGGGACGTTATGGTTAAGTTGCGCTACGAAAAACCTATGAAATTCAGTGAAAAAACTTTGTTAAAGGGACGTTATGGTTCCAAGTAAAACCGAAAAACCCTTGAGATTCTCCAGTTATGGTAAGCTAAGCAACCATAACTCACGCCACCACCGTGCACTGCTAAGACTAACACCCAGGACATCAAAGATGACATCACAAATGTCATTGATGACATCACTGATGACATCACATGTCTGGCTCACTATTTTTTCTTTTGCTGACATATCTAGGCCACATGGTTTTCTTCAGTAACAGTCAGAAACTAAGAATTTTATTTTATTTGTAGACATATCCTTCTAGTAGGTTCTTACAGTAATTCCCTTAGAGTACAGTCACATCATATGAAACATATACATATGGGAAAACACAAGCTTGAAAGACAGCAATCCTTTTTGTGCATAAAGATAATCACTAGACTTATGAGCACTTTCTGATAGTTCTGTTGTTTTTTTTTTATGGCTGTACTTTCCCTGTATATGGTCATATTTGTATACATTGTACTCACACTACTTTCCTTAGGGTCCAATCACATCAAGTGATACATATACATAGGGTAAATAGCAGCTTTGAAACAGAGCAATCATTTATTTGCATGAAACTAATCAGTTAAGTTATGAATTGTTTCTGCTACTACTTGTGCTTTTTTGCTAACTTCACTTTCCCTGTATATACCCATATTGGTATGTGTTCTTGTGTCTTTGTGTTTTGTCTATAGTAATGCAATTATGTAATACATGGGTTTTATTAGCTACTTATTACATATTTCACAGTACACAAAAATCTATTAAGAAAACAATTATCATTTCATTATTCAACATATTAACATTACGAATATCATACCTTCATCTTGTACGCTGCACACAATGTTATGTTTCTGTATGAGTAGCTTAGTATACTAGATAGAACCCCATAATAGGATGCTATTTATATCAATGCATCGTTCAATGCACTTATTAGGGTATAGTTCTTGCAATGATTCTTGACACTTTTTTCGCAACATAATAAGAATCCCTTCTACACATATTTCATGAGAAGTACATACACATGTGATGTCATCAGTGATGTCATCAATGACATTTGTGATGTCATCTTTGATGTCCTGGGTGTTAGTCTTAGCAGTGCACGGTGGTGGTGCGAGTTATGGTTGCTTAGCTTACCATAACTGGCGAATTTCAAGGGTTTTTCGGTTTTACTTGGAACCATAACGTCCCTTTAACAAAGTTTTTTCACTGAATTTCATAGGTTTTTAGTAGCGCAACTTAACCATAACATCCCTTTAACAAATTTTTTTCACTGAATTTCATGGGTTTTTAGTAGCGCAACTTAACCATAACATCCCTTTAACAAAGTTTTTTCACTGAATTTCATAGTTTTCAAAGTTAATGACTTTGACTTTATACATGTCATATGGAACTGACTAGATCTCTTCTTATGAACTTGATGTCCGCGAACTTATTTAATGTTTGCGGACATGTTCGGAGAACAGTACCACTACCTAAAAACTGTGGGGGGTGGGGGGTATGTTTGATTGTTATATCATAATATAGGAACATTTAACAAATTCAAAAAGCAGCACACAAACACATTATATATAGTAATACATAAGAAATGTAACCCATATATGTAACACACTAACCATTCATTTAAATACAATATGTTCTGAAATGGAATATACCACAAGAACATAAATTGGCTTCCAACATAATTACCTCACAGACACAACAGAACTGAGAACAAGACCAGACCCACTGAATACATAGGACTTATCTTACCAGAAATAGTAAGTGTACTTCATTTTACTCATATATTTATAAACTTTCTGTATTAGATTAAAAAATATATTATCTTTTTTTTTCTCACAGAAATGTCTAGTACTCTGGAATGGCTAGAGGACAATTTCCCACATGAAGAAATGTCACAAGATAGTGAAACTAATGGTAAACACTTTATAATATAAAACATTTCAATATTATTATTTTGTATACATTTAACATATATATATTTTTTTTGTACAGAGCATAACAAAATATAAACTACCTCTGAAGAATCTGTTAGAGAAAACACGCTTGACAACATAAAAGAAAAAATTGATTTACTGTTGACCAATTTTAATAATTTGAAAACTTTTCTTGAAGATCATTTTAAAACAAAAACGTCATACCATTGCCCCACCTGTACTTGTCCCTCCTCACCATATCCCAGTCAGTTATCCCCAAACCCTCTCCATAATCCAAAACATTTTGATGAGATTTCCATCCCTTCTTCACCTAATACCAATCATGTTGAAACCCCAAATTCTCCTGTTTTTGTTTCTGTTTCTGCCTCACCTTCTCTGTCATAAATTATTAATATATGTTAAATAAAGTTTAATTTTTATATTGTATTGTGAATAGTTTCTGTTTTTTTTTTTTTTAAAACAATAAAAGTGTCCGCGGACAGTGCGAGGGTTCTGAAATGTTCGTACATAAATGAAAATGGAGGTGTCCTGAAGAACACCACACCTGTTCGTACTGTTCGCTAGCAAGTTGAAACTGTTCTAAGAACACATGTCGTGTCCTGAAATGTTTGTAAAGAAACAAAAATTAAAGTGTTCTAAAGAACACTATGGGCCTCATTACACGGTAGGCGCTAAAAAACGGGATTTACCGGCATGGCGCTATTAGCGTGTCCGCCCTCACAGGAGACCGCCAATAGCGCACCATTACGAGTAAGCGGACACGCGCATAGGGCCATGCCGGTAAATGACCCTACCGCCATGGCGCAAAAGCACCTTACCGTGCCCGCCCAAAGTGCTGATAGCACCTCCGCCCTCACTGTACATGCTATTTGCGGTCACCGCTATTAGCGATGACCGCTATTAGCGGTGACCGCTATTAGCATCGACCGTTAAATAGCGGAAGCGGAAATAGCGTCATCGCACCGGAACGGGAAAGAGCACGGCGGCCATCTTTAAAAACACAATCCATTGCCATCCTCTGCCCCCTGGACCATATTGGAGTAGTGAGCTGTGTGAAATCGACCGTGACACCTGCATCATGCCCAAGGCCCTGAAGAAAACATGTGACAGGCAGCGGAAGGAAAAGTACACAAAAGAGGAACTGGTCATGTTGACGCAGACCCTTGCAGAGCATGCAGAGGTCGTCTTTGCAAATGATATGCGATGTGCCACCTTGCTCAAGAAGAAAGCCATCTGGGAGGAGGTGGCGGTCAAAGTCAGTGCCGTGGGCACCAGCACGCGCACTGTGCGTGAATGCAGGAAGAGGTGGGACGACCTCAGGCTGCGGGTGAGGGGCATCCTGGCGGAGAACCACCGCATTGCCACTGCTGGCGGAGATGGCTCCCCAATACACCTGAAGGAATGGGAGGAGACATGCGCCAACATGATAGCCACCGAGAGCATTGAGGGAGTGGGCAGCATGGAGGTCGGCGTGGCTACCACTTCTGATGCAGGTGAGTGTACACATGACAGGATGCGGTGTGAATGCACAGTCACCCCCATATGTGAGCCCAGACCCCACTCATGCATGGACACACATCCACACATGCACCCATCCATCACCATGTCAGTGTCAGACCCAAACACACACACATGCACACATCACCAGAGACAAGTCCCAAACTCAAACATGCATGGATGAGGCACTGAACTGGCACATCACCTGCATCCACAACTGCTAAGTCCCAATGTCCACAACTGCATCATTCCTGTAATTTACATTGAGTATATTGAAACGCAACCAATGCCATCCCCCTTCTTGTCCCTGACAGGCTCACATACAGATGGGGTGGATGCTGCTGATGCATCAAACGCACCACCTACATCCAAGAGGCCAAGGGCACAGGAGCCGGAGGAAACCCCTGCAACATCGAGGGGCAAGGGTGGAAGGCCACACCTGAAGAGTGGCAGCCTACGTCACAGTGCCACTGCCAGGGCAGCAGTAGCTGCACCACCAACTGTGGCCCCACCACCGGAGGCAAACCCACTGGCAACAATGCCAGACACCCAGGGCCCATCATCAGCTGCGGCAAGCTCTGCTGGTGAGGCAGCCGCCACTGGCCCCCAGTCCGATCCAGAGGACACCCTACTACAGCACATGGAGATGCACACCCCAAGCCCCCCAGGAAGCCCAGAGCCCATGGCATCCCAGACCCCTGGTTCTGATGGGACTTACGAGGACACCAACCCTGCAATAATGTCACCCATGCTACCATCACCTGTTGCATTGGAGCCATCTGTGGGCACGGCATCCAATGCACGGTCACCCGGCACTGATCACCAATTCACCGCCATCCTGCAGCGCCAAAAGGAGCTGACCGTGCTGGTTGGGCAGCATGTCGCTGAGGCAGAAAATCTCACCGAGAAGATAGTCCAGACGGCGAGGCACTCCACTGAGCGCATGGATGCCAACACGGACAGGATCTGCAATGAAATTGCAAGTCTTAGGGAGGTGCTTGTCCGCATGGCAGACACAATGGACCGCCACTTTCACCCACAAGGCCAGTCTGCCCCATCCTCGACTTCCGGGTCGACTCAAACAAGCCCCCTCAGGCGCTCGATGAGAACCACCAGGCGCACGTCTGGCAACCCTCAAGACCCTTCCAAGGACAATTGCAATTAGGGGGCTAATGGGGATACCCCGGTGTGCATTGGCCATGGCAGAAATGGCAGAGACATGAGGGACTGTTGTGGGGGGTGGTGGGAAGGGTGTTATGGGTCTGTTGGGGGGGAAAGGGTGTTATGGGTCTGTGGGGGGGGGTGTTATGGGTCTGTTGGGGGGAAGGGTGCTATGGGTCTGTTGGGGGGGGAAGGGTGTTGGGATGTTGTGGGGGGGTGGGAAGGGTGTTATGGGTCTGTTGGGGGGGAAGGGTGGTGGGATGTTTTTGGGCTTGCACTACTACACCTTCATGTCACTCAATACACTGGTTTCTGAACAAAACACAGGCTTGGACATCTTCATTGTGTGTGTGTACTTTATTGGCAACAGGGTCCATTGCGTGCTTCAAAACATACACCAGTGCATTACCCCCCATATCCATGTGACAGTACGGAAACATGTTTCTCAGAATATTTGGTGGATCAGATGCCGTCTCACAGCACGTCCCTCCTGGCCATCCCCTCTTGCAACACCTGCATCCCCTTCACCTCCGTCCTCATCACCATCATCATCCTCATCAGGTACTTCTATTTCTACGTCAGGGGGCAGTGGCACATTCCGTCTGATACACATATTGTGCAGCATGACACATGCCATGGTGATCTTGGACACCTTCTCATGTCCATACAGGAGAGCACCACCAGACCTGCTAATGCACCTGAAACGTGACTTCAATAGTCCAAAAGTCTGCTCGATCACGATGCGGGTACGGGTATGTGCACGATTGTATTCCTCCTCGTGCCTGTTCTGTGGGTTCCGTACAGGTGTGAGGAGCCAGGGCTTCAGGGGATAGCCCGCATCACCTGTATGGGGGAATGAACGGGGTCCTGTTACTGTTCACCTCAAAATCGGCCTGTTCACATCACACATATTGATATTGCATTGTGATGCAGGTACTAAATTGACAGCATTCATGCAGATGGTCTGTGTGACAGCAACGTGCAAGGGGGAGGTCGACCATGCAAGTAGAAATGCCACATTCATGCCTCCAACAGTAATTGACATGTCATGGGTGAGGCCAGGTCTTAGGTGTCCCTGGCCCATACAAATTAGGTAACACACTGCTAGTGTACAGACATCCTGACACCGATGTTGCCATGCTGTGAAGCATCACTTCAGTGGTGCCATAGGTGTGTGGTTCAGTGCTATGTCTAGGGGTGATCCCTTTGCATGCATTCAAGGACGCGTTGCTGGATTGATGTTGTGCTGCACTGATTCTGTATTACGGTCTTGACACCATGTTGCAGGTTTGTGTAATATGTGGCGTGGCATGATGTGCAATGTGGATGGATGTGTGATATTTTGCAACCTGCATTGTTCTCAATGTTCTGCACCTTCGAATTGCATGTGGGGTCCTCTCAAGTACATCGTGGCCTTCCCTGAAGGACATTGGTGTACATCTGTATGTCCATTTCCCCTACGGACGCCAGTCAACACCCAGTTGGAGTATGTATCTCTCCCCCCCCCATTCACACCCAGTTGGAGTATGTATCTCCCCCCCCACTCCCCCCATTCACACCCAGTTGGAGTATGTATCTCCCCCCCCAAATCACGCAGCCATGTGCTTGCCCTGCTACTCACCAAGTAGCCACGAACGTTGTCCGGTGTGTCGCTCCATGTAGCGTGGGATAGTTGAGTTCCGCAGAACCATGGAATCATGTGTTGATCCTGGGAATCTGGCACAGCAATGTGTGATTATCTTGTTGGCGTCACATACCATTTGGACATTGATAGAGTGGAATTGCTTCCTGTTTCGGTACACTACTTCATTGTGATGTGGGACCACCAATTCCACATGGGTACAGTCGATGGCCCCGATGCAACTTGGAATGCCTGCCAGTGAATATAAGCCAACTTTTGTGTTTGCAATCTCCTGGGCAGTCTGTGGCATGGATATGTGTTCAGGTGCATGCTTCAGGAGTGCATCGAGTACCTGGTTCAGCGTGCGTGAGAATACTGGTTGTGAGATGCCATGCATCTGTCCCACTGTATGCTGATAGGTGCCTGTGGCCAGGAAGTGGAGCACACTCACCACCTTCAGTAGCGGGGGGATGGCAGTTCTGATGTCTATGAGGCTCACAATGTCGTCGTGGATCATGTCCACGATGCTGGTGATGGTAGCCCTGTCCAGACGGTACAGGGTGTGTATCTGCTCAGGGGTCAGGTTGAATGGACTGGCTCTGATCCTGGGTATTGGTGGGTGCCTCTGTGGTATGATTAGGTGGCGTTGTGGTGCCTGCTGTGCCTGTCTTGCCCTCCTCCTCCTCCTCCTGCGTCTCCTTTGTGCTGCCTGTTGTTGTAGCAGCTGCACTGCAATGAGGTCCTCCAGGCCATGTAATGCTGCCAGTATTGGAACCATCTTGGTGTGGGGAGGGGTGTGGGAAGGGGTGTGGTGTGCTCCTTTTGAGCTGCCACAGTCTCCATTGCCTTCACCTGTGCTGATTTGGTGCACCTGTGGCAGGTGGGAACACTGCTCATTTCCCTTAACGGGTGGTCCGCGATGCCGGTATTTGCACCATGGCGGTAAGGGGTTTGGGGGGATTTACCATGCCACTATTAGCATGTGCACTGGCCTTGTGATGCTGTGCTAATAGCGGCATGGCGTAATTAACGGGATGGAGGGTCGCGCGTACGCGGACTGGCCGCTATTAGCGGCACCGTAATTAACGGTGCCGCTAATAGCGGTGTGCCGGGTCATGATCCACATGGGGATTTAACGTTACCGGTAATACATTACCGGTAACGTTAAATCCCTACCGCCATCCGTGTAATGAGGCCCTATATCTGTCCGTAATGTTCGCTATCAACTTAGAACTGTCCTAAGAACACAATTGCTGTCCTGAAATGTTCGTAAATAAACGAAAATGATGTGTCCTGAACAACAGTACAACTGTTCGTAGTGTTCGCTATCCAATTGAAAGTGTTCTAAGAACACAATTTGTGTCCTGAAATGTTTGTACATAAACTAAATTACACGTGTCCTGAAGAACACTATATCTGTCCTTACTGTTCGCTACCAAGTTTAAACTGTTCTAAGAACACACGCGGTGTCCTGAAATGTTCGTTTCACGTGTGACGCACTTTTAATTACTTCAGAACCCGAACAGTGCCCGTAGGACATCAATGCGCATGCGCTAACCAATCTCCGTGCACTTGGTGTCCTGCGGACAGGCGCTTCCTTCGCAGACTAGTTCGCAAACAGATCATATGACCGCGCCCACGCTCATCGTGTGTCCTGAAATGCGGACACTGTTCGTGTCCCCAAACAATTTAAAAGTACATTTTCAGTTAATCCATAATATTTTTCAATAAAATCTCACCATGCCACAAGTCCCACATAGCAATCTTGAGTTTCTATATACCTTTTGAAACTTTCCGATCCTTTTTTTGTGTTCGATCTGTCCGCGCACAGTGCGCATGTCCGCGAACCGCGCACAAGCACCCCTATAAAAGACCACGCACAAGAGCTTATTCCCATTGTGTTTCTGGCTATTCTTCAGAACACAGTGATTTTTGCTGCCACCTGCAGACTACACCATCATCGAGATGGCATCCTTGTCTGCTGAACTGCCACTTGGTGCTGCACTTGCTTCAGCACCACCACCACCCCCTCCACCACCAACACCTCCCCAAGGGGCTGAAGAGGGGAACAGGACTGAGGATGCGGAGGAGGAAGACGAGGATGATGAGAATGAGGTAGTGGAAATCCCTACTACCAGCACTAGGCGTGAGTCTTGGGTGTGGCGATTATTTACCATTCATGGGAATGGTCCTAAGGCTCGTGCGAACCATGTTACCTGCAATGAGTGCAAAATGATACTCAGTCGCGGGAAGCACGGTAACTACAGCTTTGGGACCACTACTATGAAGCGACACCTGAGGTCATTTCACTCTGGGGCTATTCGCAGGGTTGTACCTTGCGAAGAACGTAGCAGGTTGATTTCCTCTACTTCATCCTCTGTTTCTGATCCTGTCACCACAAGGACCACCTCTGTGGGACAGCGTCTTTCTCGAGCTGTCTCACAGGCCATACAGAATGCTGATGTCCCTTACCTTTCGAGGATCACAGTTGTATGTATGTACTGTGACACAGTACTCTGCAGGGGGGAGCGACTTGGAGTGCTTTTGAGACTATCGTCTCAGAGCACGAGAAGACCTGCTCACTACCCAAATAAAACCCACTCTACATCTTCCTCTCACAGCTCGCCCTTTCTTATCCCTGTGGTTGGTGTCCCCCTCTTTACCCTCCTTTACCCTCCTCTCCTAGTGTGTCGTGTCTGAAAAACCAAAAAAAATACAAAATTACAAAAATCAAAAAAAAATAAGGCTCTTTTCAGAGCCGCCTTTCCCAGTTAAAAAATAGAAGTGAAAATAAATGAAGCAGGGCTCTTTGTATTTTTTAGAAGTCCGCGGACAGTTCGCGAACATTAAAAAAATTGGGTTGCTACTCCATCACAAACATTGTAATTTTCTCTGGGAAGAAGTGGTGGCTCTGAAAAGAGCCTGTGGGTGGTGTTTGTAAGTAAAAAATTGTAAATGCTTAACATCTACTTCAAAATCGTTGTTGTAATTCCAAAAAAGGTCGCAATGCATTTTGTACATTTCTCAGAAAAATCTGATTGCCAGCATAAGTAAGATGGACTCCATCTCTGCGAAAAATGTATGTACTACAAAACATAATATTTTCATTGTGAAAAGAAGACATGCCAAAATCTCTTAGAAAGCCACAAACAGCCTTATTAACATTGCGCCTAGCTTTTTCCATTTGTGGACCAAATGAAGAAGAACGAAGCCACATTTGTCTCTGCGCAATCCGTGAAAATATCACTTGAGAATTAGGAAACATGTCCATAACCTTCCTTAGTCCTTCTTTCATAGCAAATTGCAAAACAATTCCAGTCACATGTCCTAAACTGTTCCCTTCACAATGAATTACAATTATGCCTGGATGTTGCTCTGTCTCCAAAGTAGCACAGAGAGGTAGCAAGTCCAACCACTTCATTCCACGTACTCCATGCCAGTGTACTTCCACATGTGGGAATCCAAGATCTACAGCTACTCCACAGCTTTCTGCATGCACCTTCAACCAATGTATCCACGAATCTCCTAAAATCCAAACAATCTGTTTTCTGAAACACACAGCCATAGCTATCTTTTGTTCTCTCAGCAAAAAGAGTATCTGAGAAAATCTCTCCTGGCACAACACACCCACCAAACTTTCCTGACCAATCCCTTTCAGTGCTTATTCTCATTTGCATGACTTCTGAACCCAAAAATCCCCGGATGTAACTCCAGATGTCCGCGAACTACCGCCATGTCCGCGGACATATCGTAACATGAACAGCCCTTCTACCATTTCCACTACACTCTCTCTGCCATTCCCTCATTGGATGTACCTCAAAAATCACATGACCATGCACCAATCACATTCAAGACCTCTACATCTAACTGCATCATCACAGATCAGCACTGCAAATGTACTCTGAATCTCTCTGAGTACAAGTGTCATATCATTGGCAAGCAGCATCTACCACAAATACTGTACAAGTCTTCAAGATTTCTACTTGCAGCTCCATGCATATCCATATGCATGAACACAAACTTCAGGTATGCACATTTTCTGTATAGTAGATGACATAGCTCTCAACCATTTTTGTTTTACAGGCGGGTGAAATCACCCGATTTTGTTTTTGGCGGGTGAGACGCCCATTGGAATGAATGGGCGTGCAGGAGGCTTGGCGGGTGAGTCTGCCCTTTACAAGGCGTGTGACACCCGCCAAAAGCGTGTGAGTTGAGAGCTATGGTAGATGAACACATTTTCAAACAGACTTTTACCTTGTAAAATCTGTAAAATGAATTTACTGTACTTTTTTCAATTTCCTAAAATCAACTATCACTTATACACCTTTATACTTTTTACTTTCTTTATACACACACACTCAAATCATGTTAAACTAACATTTTTTAAATGAAATATATAGACTACATATATTCAAACAAAATTGCATGCAAACACAATCTATGTTTAAACCTTTATAAAAATACTTATAGAATTTCATATTTTTTGTTTTTATTTATTTATTTGCTTAATTACTTTAAATTAGACATGACATTGAGGCGCTATTACCTAGAACAGTTTACTTACAGAAATAGTGGTATTCACTAATATATTATAAATTTCACAAGACATAGTAAAGATATTTTTTTTTGCTACAGTTAGTCATTCAATACAATTTGTTCATTAAGAACATATCATATGTACTGAACTGATGCAATGTATTTTATGTAAATAAATTAGTTTAATGGTTTTTCAGAAGGCACTGAGGATTTCAATTAAAAAAATCAATATCTAAATTAAAAACAGTGCTATATACAAACAAAGTTACTAATTTGAAGCTTTTACAATTGCAGTGAAGACCAGTTTCCTGAAAAGAAGCAGCCGAATTCGAAGAAGAAAGAAAAACTAAGAAGTTACCTGTTAATTAAAAAAAAAGTAAGTAAAATATTACCATAATATTTATATTATTAATCAAATATACTATAACATTAATACAAGCTATTTTGGTTTCTTAAAATAGAGATTTTGTACCATTTTGTCCAAAAATGTCCATGTCTTAAACAGCGATTTACAGCCAGAATGGCCCACAAATTTCTATTTTTGGACACACAAATTAGCTAACTGAACCACTACAATTTTCATATTATAGAACAAACAACTGTTTTAATTGTATACATTAGATTTACTATTTGTACTTTTCCACACCACTAGCTTACTTTTTTTTGTCATCTGAACCCCAGTTTAGTAACACATATATTCAAGAATACCTATCCCTACTAGTTTTAGTTCCCAATGCACAATCACACACCATTACATACATCTTTATCATCTTACTCAAACACTCATGCACACAGCACACATACATTCCAGAACACCCCAACCCATAGCTTCTTTATTTTTTTCAACAGACCCTAAAGAATGCCTACCAAAAGACAACTCCGTAGAAAGCAACGCAAAATTAAAGCAAATGAAAATAAAGGTGTCCAACATAAGCATCCATCTGTAGCAGAATTTGTAAAAAAAGTTGAAACAAAACAGCTAATACAATCATTTAGTGAAACACAAGAAGTTTCAAGTACAACAACTTCGCTTCCTCTATCAAAATGTAAAACAAACCAAAAAACAATTAACAGAAAATCAGCTATCAGTACAGATAAAACTACTTCTTCAAATGTTAATATAGTGCAAAGTAAGCATACCAAGAAAAGTATTTTAGCCAAAATATACCGTCACAAAGTCCTTCAAAATCTTATAAAAACTGGAGAGAAATCAGGTTCAAAGCTTAAAACCTATAGTAGGAAATTAATCTTAGAAGCATTGATGGACAGTGCAATTCTTCTCAAAAGAAATTTATTTATTTTACTGTTAAACAAAATGAAACCACTAACAAAACTAATAACTAAATTACAAAAAAGACTTCTCAATAAGCGAAATGTCAACAGAAAGAACTTCTTAAGTATCTGCGGAGGTGAATGAAATCACACTACGAGCACAGAACCATATTTTAATGAAGAAGCGTACAAACAAAAGCAAACAAATACAATTGCCATAAATAGCAGTGGTCGAGGTTATGAAAAAGTGAATAATACCATAATGGAACAAGAAGTACTCCTTACAAAAATATGCCCTGAAAACTTAGAATTACCCCTCCATTCAACTGAATCAGAACGTCTAGTGTACAAATGGCCATGCAAGTCAATGTGTAACATTCCCAAACAATGTTTCAAATCTTTACACCAATTCCTCAATAAATATGTAAAAAGCAAAGACAAAATCAAAATTAAATTACTGCAAAATATAGATACCTGTCCAGTGCGCAAGTACACAGGACTACAAGGACATTCATTGGCCTGCATTACAGGACCTACTTGTAAAACCACTTTCCATGATATCAAAAGGATATCAACACATCATTCAACTATAAGAAATCTAGTCTACAAATTGTACTATGCTAAAAGTCCTGCTTTAGCAATAGCAAAGTTAAATAACATCCTTCTACATGGTACAGCAAAAGACCTACTTGAAGAAATTCACTATATCCAGAAAAAATATTTTGGAAGTGAAAGCCATTTACAGAATGAAATAGCTTTAAACCAATTAAGCAACAATTCTACACATGGCAACCTTTTGCTAAACACATACAAAAAAGAAATACTAAAATTTAAAAGTACATCAGCTGAAGTACCAAACCATGTATGTGTATGTTGCCGTAGAATTTTTTATAAAAGTAACACAAAAACTGTGGATCTATCATACAAAATAGAAGACAATGAAGATTCTAAATGGTTTGAATTAGCTCTCTACCTTCTAGCAGAAAACAAATATGAAATAACTGAGCCCTTAATACTTTGCAGTTATTGCACTACAAAACTTGACAACAACCAAACTCCTTCACGTTCTATCACAAATAATTTGGAATTATACCCAGTACCAAAACCTCTACAACAGCTTAATTTATATGAGAGCATCATAATTCAAACAGTACACCCATTTCAAGCAATAATACGCCTTCAACCAAAAACAGCAAAATTACCTCCCTCTGAATTGGTAAAAGGCATTCGTGGAAAAGTAGTTTATTTACAATTAAATCTAAAAGAAAATGTGCATACTCTAGGAGTGCAACGCCCAATGCAGCAATCTTTAATTATATTAGTAAATGGAGTACCTACAAAAGACAAAAAAATATGGCAACAGCTGGTAGATTTATATAAAGTTAGACAAGCCTTCCAATATCTTAAAGAGAATAATGAATATTACAAATAAATTAATATTGAAGAAAACTTGAAAGATACAACTGAAATAATTCAAGAAACACAAGAAGCTGGTCAATTTGAGCTACTAGATCCTGATACAATATCAAATATGTTAGACCATTATACAATTCATCCTTTGCACTGTAATGACACCGTACAAGATGTACTAGAAACTTACCAAATGCCTCAAACAAAAGCATCGCCAATCAGTATATGGGAAAAAAGTATAGAAGCACGTGATTTTCCTCTACTCTTTCCTACTGGCAAAGGAGGAAGGTATGATGATAGACCTATTCAAATATCAGCTTCAGAATACCGCTCCTTACGGATGTATTCTGAAGATCCCAGATTTAGACAAAATGTGGAATACATATTCCACCTACTCTTTGAAAGTGAACTAGCAACTTTATGTTACGGAGTTGCACACATATTAAATTCAGGATCACACTTTCAAAATATGACAGCTACACAATTATTAGAGAAAGTGCAACAAAAGGATGAGGTTTTACAATCAAATATTACAAATCTATTAGCAAATATGCGTGGTACTAAAGAGTACTGGTTTCGACGTCATGGAGATGTACGTTGTATGATCAGAAACCTTGGCCCACCCACTTGGTTTGTTACATTAAGTTGTGCAGAATATGCATGGGAAGATTTACATGATTTCCTACGCATATCAAATAAAAACAAAACAAACATAGATATTCTAACACCTGGAGAACTTTGTTCTTTGGATCCTGTTAATGTTTCAAGATATTTTCACCATCGCTTCATTGCTATGCTACATCTTATTTGTAATAAAACTGTTCCTCCCCTTGGAGAAGTGCAACACTTCTTTTGGAGAAAGGAATACCAAGCCAGAGGAGCACCACATATCCACATGATTTTATCGATTAAAGATGCTCCTAAATTTGGTCAAGACAGTGATGCCACGTTTTTACAGTTTATTGAAAAATATGTCACTTGTGAAATTCCATCAGAAGCCACAAATAGTGATCTTCGTGCACAAATTTTACAATTTCAAAGACACAAATGTGGAAAATATTGTCGTCGCAAATACAAAAACAAAGGCAAATACTACACCAAATGCCGATTTGGTTTCCCTAGACCAGTTACAAATAGAGGTCAAGTAAACAACCTCATGTCTTCAGTTAGACATAGTGTTAAAGGTAAGTCACCTAAAAATACATATTACATAAAAAGAAAAGAAGAAGAAAAATATATCAATGATTATAATGCAATCATTACCCACTTATGGAATGCAAACATAGATGTGCAGTACATTGCAGACAATTCTACTGCA
Organism: Ambystoma mexicanum; assembly: GCF_040938575.1. Lineage (NCBI taxonomy): Eukaryota > Metazoa > Chordata > Amphibia > Caudata > Ambystomatidae > Ambystoma > Ambystoma mexicanum. The sequence continues at coordinate 1,675,864,089 of NC_090929.1, read as the reverse complement.
GTTGCACGATATGTCACAGCATACTTAACTAAAACAGAAATGACAGAGCTCCAAGACCTCTGGAATGACCTGTCATCAGATAAAACAGTATCTCAGAAATTATACAGCTTGGGCATAAAAATGCTCACCCATAGAGAATGTGGATCTTATGAAGCAGCTGATTGTTTAACTGGTACTTCATTCTATGGTAAATCTAAAAATATAATATGGCTAAGTCTTGGTCCAGCTAAATCTAGAAAAAGAGTTCTAAAATCATATGAAGATATAGAAACAATAGCCAAACATGACCCCAACAGCCAAGACATTTTAAAAAAACAATTTATTGGACACATACTACCCAAACAGAAGTAATACTTTGGAAAACATGTGTCTATACCAAATAGCCCCAAACTACACATACAAAAATAATATGAAACCCGATGAAAAAAAAGGTAAATATAGAGTGACAGACTGTGAAGGCAGCTTAGTTAACTCACTAAACCAAATTTAATTAATCATATCAAATTGTCATTGAAGACTCCTCAACATAAAGAAGTATATTGCATGTCCCTGCTACAACTCTTCAAACCATGGAGAAAAGAAGAACAATTACTAGATAACTATGACTCATATGAGGATGCTTTCAAAGCAAATGAAAGCACTATAACTGATGTAAACTTTACACAGTACAAAACAATGTTGCACAATGAACAGCAACATGAAGAAGAACTCCAAGCCCAACTAGATAAGGACACTCCTGACAGTAGTCAACCTTCTGTAACAGGAAGCCAAGAACCACTGGGAGAACCACTAATAACAAATGAGGCAGAATTAGCTATGATAGAAGTAGAAAACACCATGTGTCAGTATGAAGATAAGGAAGACTTAACTATACTACAATCAAAACTAAACAATGAGCAAAGTAGCATTTTTCAAGAAGTAACAAAACAAATTGCACATGGTGTAAAACATGAAAATAAAGAATGTTCCTGCCATAATTATAAACCTATACTACTGTACGTCAGTGGTGAAGCTGGTTCTGGCAAAACATTCCTAATCAAAATCATTAGTAAGTTCCTTCAACAATTGACAAACAACAAACTGTCAGCTGTTGTCACTGCCCCCACAGGTTTAGCTGCCTACAACATAGGTGGTGTTACATTACACCGATTACTACTATTACCAGTAGAACACCAGAACAAATTAGACTATTACAAACTTTCTGCAGAAGCTGCAATGGAATTACGCAGAGTATTGAAACAAATGAAAATGCTACTAATAGATGAAGTGAGCATGGTCTCCAACCTGATGTTAGCTTTGATTCACCTCAGATTACTAGAAGTACTCAAAACAGACTATGAAGAGCTCTTTGCAGGAAAACACATTATTGTTTTTGGAGATCTGCTTCAATTAACACCAGTAAAAGGTGGACCTATTTTTAAAACATTAGGGCACAAACTCTGCCGTAAAACTGTTGGCAGCATTGGAAATGTCAACCTTTGGCAACATTTCCAATACAGAGAATTAACAGAAAACATGCGCCAATCTGCAGATCTAACTTATGCCAACATTTTAAAAAGTTTGAGAGTTGGTATACTTTCTAAAGATGCAGAAGCAACATTGAAAACCCGGCACATTAATGTACTTTATGGCGATAATGCATGTGTTACAGATGTTATGGAACAATTAGCCCACAAAAATGTCAATTGTATGGCCTTAATGCCAACTCTTGCAAGCTGTCTCAAATTCAATGAAATAATGTTAAGTAAAGAAATGCAACCAATAATGGAAATTAGCGCCACAGACAAACTAGATGTACATGGTATGACACTACCCATGTGTGACCAAGCCACAACAAGACTAAATAATTTAGAAAAATCAATCTCAAACACAGCAGGCTTAGAAAAGATGTTAAAATTATCCTTAAATTGCAGATTAATGCTTAAACGTAACCTTGACGTGGACCAAGGACTAGTTAATGGAGTACTGGGTACAGTTGTTGGCTTTCAAACATACCCACGTGACAACAAAATTCAGTTTGTCAATATACTCTTTGACAAACTTTCAGAAGTAAAATGGATAGGACGCTCAACAGCTAGATTCCTTCTCTTCAAAGATATGTATGTACGCAGAGAACAATTTTCTCTAACTCTTGCATACGCAGTCACGATTCATAAATCACAAGGTCTTACCCTAGACAAAGCAATGATAGATATTGGTAACACAGTCTTTAAAGAAGGCATGAGCTACGTAGCACTATCACGCTTGCGTACACTTGACAGTCTATTTATAATCAACTTTGATGCAAGTAAAGTAAATGCTGATATTCCTTGCATTTTAGAATATAATAGACTTCGCTCACTATACACTCCCCATCTAAACACATATTCTGTTCCACAAAAACTAAAACGTTGTAAAAGAAAACTAAATCAAACAGAAATGCAACAGGACGTCACTGCAAATCCTCCAAAGAGAGTAAAAGAAACTAATACTTCATCAAGTACCACAAACAAAAAAGAATCAATTAGAGAAAGTAAACCAGGTACTTCTTTAAAGAAGGAAGACAAACTCCAAAAAAAGCAGTTAGATACAGAACTACCTGGACCATTTAAATTCTCAAATATAGTTGGTGTAAGTTGCTATGCAAATGTAGCAATGAATATTCTGTTTCAATTACCACCAATTGTTGACAGCATTTACTTACACAGTACAGACCCATTGTGTTTGCAAATGTTAGTACTTCACAGAAATGCAGCAAACAATCCTGACAACACATATAGTGTTTTTGGAATAAGACGACAATTGGACTACTGTGCTAGAATGGTGAAATTCACTATAAACTCACAGGAAGATCCACAAGAATTTCTAATGTACTTACTACAAGTACTGGAAAACAAAAACATACCTATAAATGAAATCTTTCAGATTTCATACATGTGGAAACATACATACACTCTCTGCAACAATGTGACACAAGAAGAAATCCCCAATGAACGCTTCATATATATATCAATACCAAATTGTGAATCCATTCCATTTCAGCAACTTGTACAAAATGCAAACCATGGTACATTATGCTCTACCTGCAATTCAGATAATCGCTCCAAGTTAGTAATACAAACACATAGTAAATACGTAATACTAATGCTTCTATGTTACAATGCAGATGGTACCAAAAACAACTGCAAGCTGACTGGATTCACACATGGTCAAATATCACTTGGTAAGAAAACCTTCACAACAATAGGTATAATCTACCACGCAGGAGCCACAACCAATTCAGGGCACTACACTGCATATATAAAAAAGATATGTGGATGGTTTGAATGTAATGATAGTACCATTACTCTAAAGCAGAGATTACCAGCAAATCTTACAAACGCTTATTTGATGTTCTTAAAACCAAAATTTGATAAATAAACTGTATTTAAACCTTTAAATAAATTTGTGTTAAAAAATATAAACTGTTAGAATATTCCAAAAGCTATCTAACTGCTCAAAGATTCTACACCAACTAATCAGCTAAATGAATACCACTAAATTAGACCAAAAAATACACAGTTAGAATACGCCAATTGGTATCTAACTGTCCCAAAATTATAAATTTGTGTTAAAATAATATAAACTGTTAGAATACTCCAAAGGCTATCTAAGAGCTCAAAGATTCTACAACAACTAATCAGATAAATGAATACCACTAAATTAGGCCAAGAAATACACAGTTAGAATACGCCAATTGGTATCTAACTGTCCCAAAATTTAACAATATCCAAATAGATAAATCAAAACCACTAAAATATATTGAAAAAATAGACAGTTAGAATACGCCAATTGGTATCTAACTGCTCCAAAATTTTATAATATCAAAACAAATGAAGAATCTGTTACTGCTCCAAAAAAAATACAACAAAGCAAAGTATAAAGCATTAGCCAGAAACAACAAGTGAACACTGAAAACAAACAGACAAATAAACTGTAGCATAACAGAAAAAGGTTTTTTTTTTAATCCAACATGGATTTTTTTTTCTCCCACAGACCCAATGATTTTAGCAACAAATACAGAAACTGAGCAAATGGCACAGTACTCTGATTTGTACTGTACTAAATATGAGGGTCGAAAAAAAATAAAAGTATATTGCTTATACAATGTAATAAGTCATTACAAAATACTAATACTAACATGCTATTTTCTTTTATCACAGAAATGAAGAAGAAAAACATGGACTCCCATTACTAGACCAAACAGTAAGTATACAATAATAAGGACAACCATAGCAGCATATCATCTAATACCTTTGTTCCTTATACATTTGTTTTTCACCCAAAGTTATAAGCAAATATGAATGTGATATGCTGCGGTGGTTGTTGCCAGGGCACACAATCTTGGGTGCATGGCCAAATGGCCATGCACCCAAGACTCTATGCCCTGGCAACAACCACCGCAGCATATCACATTCATACAGTCAAACATTTCAACGATGATCTATGGGAAACTTTTAATGTCCGCGAACAATGTGAGTGTTCTTAGAACACTTTGAACTTGCCAGCGAACAATACGGACACCGTTTCCAGGACACCCCCTACGAACATTTCAGAACAACGCGATAGTTCTTAGAACACTTTCAACTTAACAACGAACAATACGGACAGCGTCCTCAGGACACCCCCTACGAACACTCCCCGGACACCGGGAGTGTCCTTAGAAGCGTCTTCAGAACACCACCATCTTGTTTATTTGCGAACATTTCAGGACACCGCGAGTGTTCTTAGGACACATTCAACTTGACAAAGAACAATACGGACAGCGTCCTCAGGACACCCCCTACGAACACTCCCCGGACACCGCGAGTGTTCTTAGAAGCGTCTTCAGAACACCCCCATTTTGTTTATTTGCGAACATTTCAGGACACCGCGAGTGTTCTTAGGACAAATTCAACTTGACAGAGAACAATACGGACAGCGTCCTCAGGACACCCCCTACGAACACTCCCCGGACAACGCGAGTGTTCTTAGAAGCGTCTTCAGAACACCACCATCTTGTTTATTTGCGAACATTTCAGTACACCGCAAGTGTTCTTAGAACACATTCAACTTGACAGAGAACAATACGGACAGCGTCCTCAGGACACCCCCTACGAACACTCCCCGGACACCGCGAGTGTTCTTAGAAGCGTCTTCAGAACACCCCCATTTTGTTTATTTGCGAACATTTCAGGACACCGCGAGTGTTCTTAGGACACATTCAACTTGACAGAGAACAATACGGACAGCGTCCTCAGGACACCCCCTACGAGCACTCCCCAGACACCGCGAGTGTTCTTAGAAGCGTCTTCAGAACACCCCCATTTTGTTTATTTGCGAACATTTCAGGACCCCGCGAGTGTTCTTAGAACACATTCAACTTGACAGAGAACAATACGGACAGCGTCCTCAGAACACCCCCTAAAAACATTTCAGGACACCAGGAGTGTTCTCAAAAACGTCTTCAGAACACGCCCATTTTGTTTATTTGCGAACATTTCAGGACACTGTGCGTGTTCTTAGAACACATTCAACTTGACAGAGAACAATACGGACAGCGTCCTCAGGACACCCCCTACGAACACTCCCCGGACACGGTGAGTGTTCTTAGAACAGTTTCACTTTGCTTGCGAACATAACGGACACATATTGACTCCTTAGAACACCCCCTAGTCAGTTTATTTAGAACATTTCAGAACACCCGTGATGGCCGCAAACAAATCGAACACAAAAAGAACGTCTAACACATAAAAAACACAACTTTCATCCTATCTCATACACTCCCACCCTCCCCAAACACTCCTACACACCAACACACTCTGCAAAATACACATTTTGAACAAAGTTTCACCGCGCTGTCCGGGGACGTCCGCGAATCCAAGATGGCGGGCGCTACCGAAAAATCCGATGCGCTTCACGCTCCACGCCGTCCAATCAGCGAACAATTTGCATGTCCGCGAACATCACGCAAGACGATTGGCCAATCAGGACACTTTCCGCGGAGCAAACAGGGAAGTGTGTCCGCAAACCGAACACAGATATCACTAATTTTTTTTTACCTACTTTTTGGTCATTTTAAAAAAAAATACTGGACGGATTTTCACCAAATTTGCAAAAGCACGCTTTCGAGACCAAGCCGCTGCTCCTGGTCCAAATTTGGTGGAAATCCGTCCAGCGGTTTGGGCTGTAGGCGCGAGCAAAATTTTTTTCCCATTCACTCTATGGAGAGTGAGTATAATGTATACAAAAATGAGCATATAGAGGGAAGGTAGAGTAATAAAAATAAAACTATGAGAAAGTGCTGATAACCATAATGATTATCTTCATGCACAGAAAGGATTGCTCTCTTTCAAGCCTGTATCTTCCGCTATGTATATGTTTCATATGATGTGACTGGACCCTAAGTCTACAAATATAGTACCTTTTCAATTTTTACTTCCTGACTGTTACTGAAGAAAACTATGTGGCTTCGATATGTCAGTAAGAGATAAAAAGGGAGAGCCAGCCATGTGATGTCATCAGTGATGTCATCAACGACATTTGTGATGTCATCTTTGATGTCCTGGGTGTTAGTGTTAGCAGCGCACGGTGGGGCGAGTTATGGTTGCTTATGTTACCATAACCGCCAAATTTCAGGGGTTTTTCGGTTTTACTTTGAGCCATAACGTCCCTTTAACAAAGTTTTTTCACTGAATTTCATAGGTTTTTAGTAGCGCAAATTAACCATAACGTCCCTTTAACAAAGTTTTTTCACTGAATTTCATAGGTTTTTAGTAGCACAACTTAACCATAATATCCCTGACTTCATATACATGTAACATAGAACATACTAACCCCCTCGTAGTGATTTTCATGTCCGCCGGCTACCGCCATGTCCGCGGACACATCGAAAATCTGAGCGTGGTGAATGTAAATTTAAATAGTGTGCCCCATTTCCCCTTTGAAGTTGGCTCTGAAAAGAGCCGTGTTTTTTTTTTTTACAGATGCTTGACAGACACCTGTTATTTTGTATTTTTTTTCTTGGTTTTTTTTCTTACTTTACTCCTAAAATCTTCACATAACCTTCTCCAAAGCAACCCTTACATTCCAAAATAGAAAGGCATTTCCCGTAAAAGATAAAGAAATGCCATCTTCTTTAAAATTAACAGCATTATTGGCATCAATATTCTCATTGTTACAGAAGAACATGCCAGCTCTAAGCATGAAGGCACACATGCCTCGGTTGATGACACACCTAGCAATGTTTTGCTGAGGACAAAAAACTGAACTATTGTCCCATATTGCCCTAGGTAGTAATCCAGAAAAAATTACTTTTGCATTTGGAAGGATCTTCATTACTGCTTGAACCAAGCGTTCCAAATCAGCCAACAAAGTTGCGGCACTGACGTTGCCCAAATGGAAAGCACCATAGTGCAAAACTACCACATGCGAACTGTTCATCGTGGCCATATCCTCACAAACTTGTACAATTCCCTGTACATTGCAATCAGGCACACTGCTCCACACCACCTCCACTCCTTTCACATCAAAGTTCTTTGCAACATGCGTGCATTCAGCGTACTGCTGTAAACCATGCACAAACATATCTCCGAGCACCAACATCCTGACTTTCTCCACTTCTGCCATCTTCACCACACACAGTCTCTTTCAACACAAATCCACAACCTCGACATCTGATTGGCTGATCCGTACAGTCTTCTTTCCATGTTGGATTTCCTGGAAAAACCCGGATGTAGCACGCCCTGTCCACGAACAGCCACGGTGTCCGCGGACGGCGTCCATTTTACTCTCTGTGCCATTCCCTCATTGCATACAGCTAAGCAATCACACAATACGAATAACGTCCTCAGAACAACCCCATTTTGTGATTTTTTGAACATTTCAGGACAATTATTATTTCATTATTCAACATATTAACATTACACATATTATACTTTCATCTTGTACTCTGCACACAATGCTATGTTTCTCCATTAGTAGCTCAGTATACTAGATAGAATCCCATAATACAATGCTATTTATATCAATGCATCGTTCAAATCACTAATAATGGTATGATATTTATTGCAATATCCTTGACACTTTTTTCGCAACATTATAATAAAAATCCCTAGTACACAAATTCCATGAAAAGTACATACACACGTGATTTCACCAGTGATTTCATCAATGACATTTGTGATGTCATCTTTGATGTCCTGGGTGTTAGCCTTAGCAGTGCACGGTGGTGGCGCCAGTTATTTTTCAAAGCTTACCATAACTTGCGATTTTCAGGGGTCTTTCGGCTGTACTTAGAACCATAACGTCCTTTAAACAAACTTTTTTTTAATATCACGCAAACAATATACAAACATGGCGTGCAAAAACCAACTTTTACAGATGGCTTTACACAGAATGTTGCAAAGTAAGAATTTATGCTCGTTCACAGTGAAGGACAGCTGCTTCCACAACTTCTACAGATGGCTTTACACAGAATGTTGCAAAGTAAGAATTTATTCTCGTTCACAGTGAAGGTCAGCTGCTTCCATTTTTTTCTCGGGCCCCGGAGAGGCTCACGAAGCGGACTATAAGGTTGTATTGTGTTTTGACCTTGACAGATAGAGATTGTGATGAAAGACTTCTCTTGAAGGAGTGTTGCTAAAACGTAAGAGAAGATAAAGATTACATTTCTGAAACGAAACCACTTTTATATATTATATCACTATGCGAAAGATCGTTGGCACACGCGGAGTCGTATTTTGGGACTGCACCACTCGTAGACAATGTAAATTGCAATTGTACTGTAAGTAACCCTTTAGATTACTTTATACCAAATATAATTACAATAGCGTAGCATTAAAGACCGCTCAAGTTGAACTTGTTCGTTGAAAGTGGCATAATGTTTTCTACGGCGCACTATCACCGCCGAATTGATCCCCGGTCGTTTAGAGGGCTCTGAAAAAGGCAGATGACACAGGGTGGGTTAATAGAAATAATTTATATCTATTATGTCTATAGGCGGTCAAGCGCTCTACTCGCTGTGCCACTTCACTGTAGCCTGTCAAGTGGCACAGCGAGTACAGCGCTCGCTTTGACATCCGTGCACAGCTTGCTAACGCAAGTTTGAATCCCGGCAAGGCCAAACTCAGCCTTTCATCCTTCCGTGGTTGATAAATGAGCACCACACACCGTGGTTAATAATAAGCACTGCTTAGATACCTCACGGTTCTTAGCGCTATATGAATGGGAAAATATTATTATTTTATTATTAACATACTCTGTTGCACTATCTTCGATAGCAAATATTTTCACGCCCTAATAAATAAAATTATGATTTTTAATGAAGATCGGCTGGTGAGACTAATTTTTGTTTTTTAAAACAGGTATGTGGCTCCATTTTGCCTATGTCACGATTTACAGACTCCAGTGGATGGGGTCTTCAACTGCCAGGTGCAGGTCCAAATATGCAACTTCATGACCCTCACCATTTTATGGGACAATCGCCAAGGACCAATATGCCCTTACGCAGTACTAGCGGCTACAAACAACATACCAACCAATAGGGTGGTCTAATGGCTCGTTGTTGGAGCAACCTTCCGATTATCAGAGCGACCATTTACTGCTTTTATCATAAACCAACAGCCTATCTACCGCAAAGGAACAACGCGTGGCTCCAAATAAACTTTTGCAGATCGACAACAGAGACAATAGCAAATCGCTGAATATTCACTAAACATTTCATGTGAAATAAATGTACTTTACCAAATGTACAATCCTGCTGTTTACTTTTAAACCACAGTTTCATATTCCGAATTGTGGCGCACTGAGTTGTAAGCTGATCTAACACTCTCTGTACCGCAAAGGAACATCGCGTGTCTCAACATGAACTTTTGCGGATCGACAACAAAGACAAATGCAAATTGATGAATATTCTCTAAACATTTGATGTCAAATAAATGTACTTTACAACATTTACAATCTTGCTGTTTGCTTTTAAATCACAGTTTCATATTCCGAATTGTGGCGCGCTGTGTTGTGACATAATGTGTGTTGTCTTCCGGGTTCTGTGTAAAGTCGCGTAGTACTGAAGACGACTGGGCGCGTTTGATTACGCACCCTGTAACGCCACGGAGAGAGGCGGGGAATATGAATGCTTTGATAATATCAGGCTTAGGGACGGGAGATATGATTTAGTGTCGCAAAAGCAAGCCAGCCAGGTCAATAGCGCCAGTCATAGGATTATCACATAATGTCGGCGCACACCAGCCGGATTTATCGTTTCTTTAGTGGACAAAAATTTGGTCGACGCCCCTAGGAAATTGTACTATTAGCGGACAAAAAGAGTGCTCTCAAAGCACTTTCACCGTGACAACGAACAATACAAACAACGTTCTCAGAACACCCCCATTTTGTGTAATTGCAACCATTTCGGGACACTGCGAGTGTTCTTAGAACACATTCAACAAGACACATTACAATACGGACAGCGTCCTGGGGACACCCCCAGTTTGTGTATTTACGAACAATTAAGTACAACGCGAGTGTTCATAGCTCATTTTTATCTTCCTTACGAACAAAAATGACACATACTCCGTCCTCTAAACACCCCACCATTTAGTTTATTTACAAAAGGTCAGAACAGCCGTGTTCTCCGCGGACAAATCGAACGCAACAAAAACGTCTAGCACATAAAAAAACAAAACATTGAACCTATCTCATACTCCCCCACCCTCCCCAAACACTCTTACACACCAACACACGGCACTAAATACAATTTTTTATCCACGTTTCACTGCACTGTACGCGGTCGACTGCGAATACAAGATGGCGGGCGCCACAGAAAATCTGACGCGCTCCACGCCCCTCGCCGTCCAATCAGCGAACACGTTGCATGTCCGCAGACATGACGCGAGGCCATGGGCCAATTGGGGTGCTGTCCGCGGAGCGAACAGGGAAGTCCGTCCGCGAAGCGAACACAGATATCACTAATTTTTTTGCCTTACATTTTGGTCATTTTTTAAAAAACTACTGGACAGATTTACACCAAATTTACAAAAGCACGCTTTTGGGACCAGGCCGCTGCTCCTGCCGCAAATTTGGTGTAAATCCGTCCAGCGGTTCGGGCTGTAGCCGTGCGCAAAGTTTTTTCCCATTCAGTCTATGGGGAAAAAAAAGTTTTGGGACCCTCCTATAACTTTTGCCACCCTGGACGAATCCTCACCAAACTTTGCAAAAAAATTCAGAGTGACCCAACTACTTTTTTTGCAAAGTTTGGTGAGGATCCGTCCAGGGAGAGCGAAGTTATAAGCTGCCCAAAAAGTGCTCTTCCTATGGAAACAGCAACTTAACCATAACTACATGGCCACTACTGTGGCCATGTAATATACACACATATATATATATATATATATATATATATCTATATATATATATATATATATATATGTATATATGTATATATTTATTTATTTCTTTTTTTAAATGTAAGCTCCTGTGCTGTGGCCAGTACCGTGTGGCTAGCTTTCTTGTTCAGGCCACTTAACAAAAAACAGCAGTGACCCTAAATAAGAAAGAATAGGAATAACACATAATGTGCCTTTCTGGAATTCTATCCAATAATTGCTAGACTCTTTAAAGGTTTATTTCAGGCACACTTCAGGGGGTTAGTCACTGATTTAGTCTGTTCTTAAACACCTCAACTCAGCCTTTCATCCTTCTGAGGTCGATAAATGAGTACCAAACACAGGTTGGGTGATATTGTATGTATGGTTGTTCTATATAAAGCGCTTAAGCGTAAGTGCTAGATAATAACACATCATTATTTTTTGGACTTGGACGTCTGCTTGCAGTCACAGTAATTTGGTAATATGGGCCTATACACACTGATATTAATGATATATATACGGTGATCCATTCTTGTATGAAATGTATATCACGTTACAGTGATATTGTAACCATATTTTTTCATAGTGTACTTATGAACAATGCTATGTGATGCCACTTCCTGTTTTGTTAAGGGGTGAATGGTTGTGTTCCATTGCTTCCCGTGATGTCACTTTGGGCTGGGGTGAAATGACATCACTTCCTCTAATGTCATCAGAGGTCAAGGGTCACGTTATGTCAATTCCGCTACCCATAACATTTTGGTGAAATTACGTCCCAGGTTAAGAGCTTGGTTGATAGAGTTGTGCTTGGAATTGGTGAGAGACGTATATATCCTCTTTTTAGAAGAAATATTGTTCAATTAACCTGACTGACATGCACCTATACTATCACAAAACCTTCTCCCCTGCACCCTCCCCCTGCTGAACCCATTTTCTTTTCTACCCCTCACTCATTTTATCTCCACCCAGCAGATTCTGGTCTGAATACACATAGTGGAGCACTGTGCACCACGCCAAGGATGACCATGGTGGTCTGAAATGGCCATGGGGGTGATGCGGCACCGTTTAAAGACCTATTGACATCACAATTCACTGCAAGCGGTAATTCCGCCACAGAAAATCGGCCTATTTTTCGAAGTGAAAAGGAATTCCGTTAGTGCTATTTTACCACTGTTCTTTCCCATACCCAACTTTTGATATTGGCCTGTACTACACCAGTTGGTCTCGGGATGATAGCTCAGGGGCAACGCGGGCGCCTTAGAATCAAGATGATGCGGAGCAACACAGGTTTGATCCCCGGGTCTGCGCTTAGAAACCTCTGGGTGTTAAGGACATTATAAATAACCAATTACAATTACATTCAATTACAATAGAGTGACTGAGCAGCCAGGCTTATCTCAAGAGGGGTCAATGTGAGCTTTAGGGTTGTGATATACAGATTCACAGGGACATGTATTCAAATAACACTTATACGCAAGGTTTCTTGATTAAAATAATTATTTATTGATTTAAGTCAGTTTTAAAATAAGCCTTCTTTAGAAGGGAGCAATATGCAACACTTAAATATACTTCAAAACTTCACTCCTTCAATTCAGTTAAGTAAATAGATACCCTTTTGGGATGACAAAAAAACACTTCCTACACCCTGAGGTGACTTCAATAGTTAGGGCACTGTGGACATTAATATATCACTGTTTACACTTAACATGCACTACTGAAGTTATGGCAAAATGGAAAAGGGTAGCAAAGGAAACAAAGGTTAACAAGTGTTTCCAAACAGGTAAGTACTTCACAATCCCCAATGAAATATAGGTTAACCCTTTCCCAGCTATACAAGTAAGTTATGTATGACTTTTTGGAGGGACAGTTAAACACAAAGTCAGAGGGTAAGAAGAGTCATCAGGGAGCCGGGAAAGCCAATGGCAATTCAGCAAAGTCTATGGGAGCTGAGGCACTTCTTGTAGGTAGCACAGAAGTCTTGCCCAATGTTAAAGTGAGTTTTCGTAGTAAAAGAATCACTGTTGGGCAACACGCTGGGAGGCTTGTGAAAGAGCAAAGATGCAAGCAACTCAGCAAAGGGCAGCCAATGCAAGTCACCAGGGAGAGCAAGCAATCTACACACACACACGAGGTAAGTAGTCCTTGTTACACAGTACCTTGAGTCTGAATAAAAGGTTCCAGCTGTTGTAGTCCTGCAGATCCTGTTGTTCTTGGGCCTCGTTTGTGGGGACCAGAGGGAGGGCATCTGGGGACTCCTGCACTACAGTTTGAAGGTCAGTGGCAGCAATGGGCACACTCCAGATCAGCAGCACTTTGTGGTTTCAGCTACTCACAAATAGCACCACTGTGGTTCTTGGATGTCTTGTAGACTTTCCTTGCTCCTGGGGTCCAGCACTCTGTTGAGGTGGCTCAGGCTTGGTTAGTCCTGCTTCGAGGTAGTCCAGAGGATCTTCCTGGAGCTCAGGTCCAGCTTAAAGGCGATGCACTCATCCTGGTGTTCCTGTCCCCTGGCACTCGGTTCCTGCAGCAGTAAAGAAGTATAGCCAGCAGAGAAAGGGGTTCCAGGCAAGGTCGTCTTAGAGCTGATTGGTCCCACCAACCCAAGGGGAGAAGTCATCCTTTCCAGGCTTCTCTACTCGATTAGAAATTCGGAGCTTCAGCACTGCAGCAGGACTTCACCGGGCAAAACAACGGTCCATGATGGTGCAGCAAGCTTCTCTTCCAGTTTCTTATTCGGTTCCTTCATCCAGTGGTTGACTCTGCCTTCCTTGGAAAAGATCTTGCCTTTTATGCAAGTTTCTTCCATTAATTTGCAGCCTAGCTGTCACTCACACAGCAGGGTGGCTGTCCTCCGAGGACAGACAGCCAGCCAATCACCTTTGGGTGCATTCCTGTAACCAAGGAGACTATGCACAGGGAGAATTGGGAACCTCCCTCGCTTCCTGCCCTGCCAGACAAGCTGAAGGCAGAGGTGGCCATCGCCAGTGAAGCCTGCCAAAGACAAAATGAACATAGAGTCCAAACCTGTTTTGGAACGCAGAATAAATCTCAAGAAAGACGTTTCCAGCAAGAAATGGTGAAAAAAGAAGACTGTGGCCATTTTAATAAAATGGGCACCCATGGGTGCTGTACTGCAGCTGAGGATTCAGCCTGTGGTAGAAATGCACAATGGTAGGAAAATGTAAACCACTGCCACCAGCCATTAATTATAGAATGGGTAACATAAAAACGTTTACATGAGAAGGTAGAGAAAGGCGACACTAAGTAACCCCTCCAGCACTCTATGTAAGATAGTGTGTGCTGGGTCTACAAAGAGAAAAAGTTAAGTCAATTTCACTTTACTACTCTTGTAATGAGTTGTTATCCAAGAGAAGGTATTTAAACCTTAGCAGAAATCCAAACGATTTCTCTGTGACACAGCGTCACAATGCAAAGATGATGCCTATAGAGTTTGTCAGACTCCACAACCACAACAAACAGAGTCCAAAGAGAATAGAAATACATGAGAGAGTGAGAGAGAAAAAAGCTCTCCCTCATTCCAAGATAAAGAGTAAAAGTCCTAAAGTCCAGAAAAAGAGCTGTGGGTCTCTAAGGTAGAAGAGAATTAACACAGAAAGCTGCCATTCAGTTGTCCCGTTTTTGGGACCAAAAGCCGCAAGGCTGCAAATGCTTAAACACAATCCCGAGGCGTGTCCCTTCAGCGGGCCCAACCATTCATGCAGTCGGAGAGGACGCCAAAGTCCTCGTTTTCATTCCAATTTCGTCTTCAGTCGCTGATAAGGCCCGGTTAAATAAGATCCGACCTTCCTATTGGTCAGTCCGCCTGACTTAAGCACCTGGGAGAGTTCAGCCTCCTCTTCCTGGAGGCCGCAGCACTAATTAACCCGTGAAAGTTACGAGGATTGGGCGCAGGCTCGCGCAGTGTGTGGAGGGGCAGACTGGGCGAGGGCTAAGCCTGATAATTATGGCCCTGCTGTTTTATTAGGTGCAGGCGCAAGTCCCCTCAGGGTCTGGCGTCACTCCACGTGCCACTTCCTCAGCCCCTCCTCGGCTCTTTCTGCCACATTAGGACAGCTGGTCGTTAACCGGGAAGAGGTAACACTCGGTGTCTTGTTACTCGCTCTGCAGCGGGGGCGGGGGTCTTTAGGAAGTATGGGGGTGGGCAATGGAATGTATAAATATGCCCCACCCGGCCCCAGCGACCTTTTGAATGCATCAGCCTATTGCTTGTGACTGAATCTGTCCCAGCCCAACCGCCTGCCAGAGGAAGACGCTGGGCACACGCCTGGCCTAGGCAGGGCCGACCTTAGCGCCTGCAGTGCCCAGGGCGTGCAAACAGTGGCGCTCTGTTACAGTGCTTAGCTCCCCGCTTCCGTGCTGGAGCAGGGAGTTAATCACTTGCGCCCACGCTGATCAGCATCAGCGCCCCATTGAAAGGAAATGCTCCCCGCTCGCACTGGCGAGAGCGGGGCGCATTTCCTTTCAATAGGGCGCCTTTACCCGCCACACCAGCTCGGTGGAGCCCTTGAAAGACTCCCCGGAGCTGGCGTGGCAGGGGGCTAATGTGGCGCCTGGGGCCTTTGCCCAGGTCTCCTGTGCCTGCAGCCGACCCTGCTCCCGATTATTCCAGAACGTGAAGTGTAGTGTAGTGGGACTGCATGAGCAGGGTCTAACGGACAGTGCCGCTAGCCGAATCTGTGACTGCTCTCTCCCAAACGTACTGGCCTTCACTGGCATATAGGCTGGCACAGCGTGCTCTACCCCAGCTTTATTGGCGCTTTAGTGTTAAAGCTCCTTATATGAAACTGACTCTCCCCCAACCCTACCAGTGTTAGGTAGAGAGAATGATCTATGTACCTTTATATCTCCTCTACCACCACTGAGCCCCACGGCCTCCCCTCTCCTCCCCTGCACTACACCAAGGCGAGAAGGGCGCAGCAAATAGACAGTTTCACATGTCCCACTTTCCTGCAGGGGTCTCCTAGCCTCCAATAGGGTCCTGGGGAATGTTATATGGCTCTGAGGTGGGAGGGGGCCTTCGTAGTAATCACCCAAAGCCTCTGGCTTGACAAGACTGCTGGAACCCGTCATCCTTGTGCCACAGCACATGAGAACAGGGCTGGAAATGGAACATATGTACTCCGGGAACCCCCACATCTTCAGGGCAAGTGGAGGGGACGTGTGTGGGGGCTACATGGGTGGGGATGAGGGAGAGGACTGAGTTATGGAGCCCTAGCCCATGTCACCGCAACAACCTATCTCTTCAAGGACCCAAACCTGGCAAAGTTGCATAAAAACAAAGAGAATTGTGGGAACATAAACTTCCATGGTTGAAGCTGTAAAAGTTACCACTCCCTTGTGATGATGGTGGACGGTGGGGTGCCTTCCTTCAGAGCGTACCATTTATCGTTCATGGACAAGCACCTCATTCTGGTTATTAATGATTTTCCAGATGATTGGACTGTGGCAGAAACAAGTCAGAGCACGCCCCTGGAACCTACGGCACTCTTGACATTTAAAGATCCGAGGGATGAGAACAAGTTGGGACCTCCAGAAAGTTTGCAGCACTGCTGGATTCAGGTGTCTGGATTGTTGGGTCTTGATCCTTTCCACAATGAATGTTCTTCAATCTGGCTGAATCCAAAGATCAAACAGGGGAAGTAGTTGGTCTTTTGGCCTAATTGGTTCACTCGTGGTGTAAAAAGGATTGGGGATGTGATCAAGGACAAGCTATGGATTCCTTACAAAAATCTTCAAGAAAATGTGGGCCTTTAGAGTGTACTGTGGGGGGAATGTCGCCTGCGGAGGCACTTGATAGACTGAAATAATCATCTAGGACAGCAATTGGTTGCACACAACGCGCAAGGTCATCTGGCCTCAAAGATATACAAATCACTGACAAAGTACAAAGGTCCAAATATTTAGTTGCTGACCACGTGGTCGAATATTTTGGATCCAGGACATTCTGAACTGACAGAAGCTAGATGGGGTGATATGGGTAGATATGTGGCTCTAACATGCCTGCACTTGGGCGAGAAGATGAGACAAGTTAAGTTCCTTAATAGAGTATATTGGACAACTGAAAGGCATTCGATAGGTGGGGTATGACGGACGCAGAGGCGAGCTGGGGCTGCAGACAAGGCCGGACTGGGAGCGAAAAGTGGCCCTGGATATTTTTTTCAAAGTGGCCCGATATTCCGCTGAACGAGCGAGCACAGCGTGTGAGCCCAACCATTCTATGAGGGTATTGGGAGTATCCTCCAAGAAAATGTTGAATACAATTAGTCCAAAGGAGTGCATTTAAAGCATGTTTTAAAGATATATGGACTAAAAAGTTTGTTTTAAATAAGTTCATGATCTCTCAAAGTAGATCTTCAATGATAGAGGGACCTGGGACATTACACATTTTGCAGCGGAGAAAAACGAATTCTTCTGGTATTAAAGGTGCCCAGACAACATGCATCCCTAATCCATTTCACTCTATTCCTGGGCTGGAAAGTGCACACAGATAAAAGGCATTCTTCAACGAGCATTGGCAATTCAATCAGTTTTGGCTTTTGTGTAGGCATGGGAAAGGCATTTGCCAGGCACTTCCGTAGTCGTATTAACTGTCCATTGAGGGTAGCGGCTGCAAATTGGTGAAAGTACCTGGGCATATAATAGCACGGCCTGGTGAATGCCTACTATTGATACACAAGCTGAAACTGTTGGCTTTGACAATGCTTGTTTTTAACAGGACTTCAGTAAAGGACAGGCATAGTACTTTTTATTCCACCAGTAGTGCTTTTACAGTTCCAATAAAGTCATTAACTCTCAGAAGACTGCTTTGAGAAAACACTGGCAGGCACGTTAGGCACACCGTTTGATGTAAAGGCTTGATAAAGCTAGCTCGAATTCATCCTAGGAGGACGTTTTCTTTTTGGGTGGAGAGGGGCAGAAAGCAGGTAGACATGGCCATAGGGATTAGCACAACCATGGGCAGTCAATGAGTGGGTAAATAACCAAACATGTACAAGCTTTGTGTCCCGCCTCACATGCTATTTCTCCCTATCTGTACTCTAATGTAATAGTTTCAGTTTACAGGTGGCACTTTAGCCAAAACTAACTAAAGGTTGACTTGGTATGAGATCAGTGAGTCATGCCAATGAAGCGCCCACAATGTTCCGACAAAGTGGCTCGGCACCTGTGCCTTCAACCATAGTGGTTTGCTTTTCGGTGGCTCCACTTCGCGAATGTCAGTGTTTGCATGTTGCACTTTTGGTTAAGGTAAAACCCATATTGAGAGTTTGGGGCCCCATTTAGCACCATGCATGCAGCAAAGGGGGTGTATTTCTTACTTGTGCCTGTTTCACCCTTTTGATTGAGATCACTGTTGTTTTGTTGAAGTGAGAGGACCGAGTAGACGGGCTAGACACTACTCATCCTTGTACTTCGGCAGCGCAGCAGTCATTTTGTCACTAGCGGGGAAGGTGCAAGGCTGCTCTGACCTCCGGTGGAATGAGTGATGTAGAAAGGTCAGAGGCACAAAGCGAGGTCGCTCTCGCCTCCCAGCAGGTGGGCGGCACAAAATGTGAGAGCTTGCAAACCCCACATTCAAACAATAGCTACATGTTTCATTACAAGAAATTAATGTTTTGGCAGACTGTCACACCGGTCTTCCTGGTTTGTGGTCCTAACTTCAAGTCCACTCTATTCTGCCTTTTCCTATATTTATCAGGGATTTCGGTTCCTATTGATTGAATCGAATGCAAAAGCATCGAATGCAAAACCATTGAAAAAATGCATCGAAAAAATGATTTTCTTTAATGGGGGGTCCCCCCTCAAGCCCCTATTTTTTTACCCCTTAAAACCCATTATAGTTTAAAAAAAAACCTGTACCTACAAACAAATGAATTCCACACTATGTATTCAATGCAATGACTGGATCCCAGGGATCTCACCAACTACAAAAGCAGCGAGACAGGACGCTGATGGCAAGTAGCTGCAAGAATACTTTGATGACGTTAGGCCTAGCGCACACATAACTATTTACCAAGTCAGACAACTCAAGATACAAAAGATGTGCACAGAGGCCAGGCCCGCTCTAGTGGGTAATAAGACAACTCGCACCATCAACCTCCACAGCCCACTGACTCATGCCCGCATTCTACACACAGCAGACAAATCTGTGCATTGCAAGCCGCACACTCACAAATTGTGATTCCCTGCACAGGACCCAAGGCTCCCTGTGAAGACTCTTGCCTGTATATATCATCCATGCAAGAATATTGCACAGTGGCACCAGGCAAATAACTGGCAACATGGTGCCCCTTCCAATTGACTACAGTTGAAAGTACCAAAACCTTCTGTGACATTCGCTTTGCTTTCCATCCCAATGGTTTCCGATTGCCTTTTGTTCTCCGCCTCCCGCTGCCAACTGAAACACGTGGCACAATTCCTTGCCCCTGTAGAATATCGCCCTAAGCCCCAGGCCTTTAAACCCCAAGTCTTGCCCCTTGCCAAGGTAGAAACATGTGTTGGCTGGCTGTACAAACAAAGTGTACAACACAATAAATTCTGTCTGAATCTAGAATACTAACTATTGGTATTATATAGTGCATCAAGTTTTAAGGTAGTGGCGCAGGTGGCCGGTTAATCCACTAGATTAAATAATTGCAAACAAACCTGGTACATCAAACAATAGAGCTCTGCTAAAAGCAAGATTCCCAGTGTCACCTAAAGTCACAAACACATTAAAAAACAAACTGTTGCACTGAAAATGCAAAAGTGTGTCCAGGAAAACCACTGTATTGGAGATCTGCACACCGTAATAATGAAAATAGAATTTAAATCCGTTGTCACCTTTAAGGAGCAAGCTGATGGTGTTGAAACTATGAAAATCCATCTACTGGGGAGAGCTCACGTTGGAAGAGTCCAACAGCGAGCAAGCCACACACTCTGACACAGGGCCAAGGTATCGCCTCTCTGTGGAGCCCCTGTCTGGGGCTGCCTATTTCCAAAAAAGGAAAGAAAGATTGTGGATAACTGTGGCCGCCACCATACAAGACACCTCCAAATCCCCTTCAAACGTGTGTTACTAGACTCCTAGAAACCATACCAATTCCAGGCAGTCTCCAAAGGTCAGGGAACTCACCTGCAGAAAATCCTAGCAGAAAACGGATGCAGACCCCCGATGCTGGAGGAGGGCGACAGCAGTCAGCAAAGAGGCCATGGATCAGGCAGGCTGCGCCACCAGGGGTCAGGTAAGTGGCCGGAAGTAGGTGATAAGCTGGAACACGACATCCAGGCAGAGGCACGCAGAGAAGCTGGCATGATGCGGCTTCCATTCTAGTCCTCCATTACCCGGAGCATTCAAGTACGGACTTTTCAGAACTTGGGGGAGGAGGTCAGTCGGCCGACAGCTGTAGAAGCTCCAGCAGTGGCCTCAAGACTTCAACTTTGAGTGCGTCACTGGGGAAGAGCTCAAACTCTGGGATCTGTGTCTTGAAATCTGCCATCAGGTTTGCCATTAGAAGCCGCCTGTCATAGACCACCAGACGGTACTTCTCCGGGATGGCCGCCCAAATACTTAATACTCTCTTTGTTACCTGCTGATCATTTAAATGGAAAGGACCGCTGCGTTAGGCAGAACCCAATGAATGTTAGTGTGAGCACAGTTGCTTCTGAAAGCCCAAACAATGCTCCAATTAAACGGAGCAACACAAAATAACGTTTATACATGGTCTCTTATTTACACGATGGGTGATCTTTAAACACAAACAAAAAAAGTTTGCATTATTTTTGTGGAACATCATCATCATCCTCACATTATATATAATAATAATTTAATGTATTTGTGTATAGCTCTTAAACTTTTACACATTAAAAACATCAAAAAACAAAATAGTACACGTAAACATAAAATCGACAGTGCAAGCTAAAATACAAAATGATGCGTATTATACAGTATTCCAAATAGAACAGGCAGTCCACTCTTACCTGTAAACGAAGTCCAATGATTGGCTTCCCAATCTATGTCGCACACAAACCTTTACAATGTGAACGCTAGAAAAGCTCAGAGGCAGGATATTGCGGTATCCATACTGCGGCCCGTCCTCACGCAAAGCCGCATGGATCTTGCTCTGCACCTGCAGGCAGGCCTCCACAATGAAATCTACATCGAGGACTCAAATCCGTTTCCCGACTCGGCAGTACACAGAGAGGCTGCACACCTTCAAAACAAAGGGACTCCACTGACAGACCATGTAGAAAGCCCAGGAAGGCTTAAAATGCTCCTGAACAGGGACCTGTTAACCAGCTATGTCGCCTTCTGCGCCCCCTTATGGTCTCCAACACTGACTTTTAATACCGTAGCACTTACAAAGTCCTTCCCTGCTAAGAGGAACGGGCCTACAGACTGTCACAAGTCCCAAAGTTGTCCTTTCAGGGCACATGAGATTTGTTTCATGTCTGGCCCCAGGCAGCAACCTAACTGCGCAGACGTGAGCCACACAGCCGCATGTCCCGTGGAGAAATGCAGCAGCCTGCTGAAGCCAAACCACCCAGGCTGGCCTGGATAATGGATGCTGTTCATACAGTTCGTTCCCATTATGTATCCTTCCTCCAAGCAGAAAAAGAGGCCCTAGGCCTCAAGGCCTACCGGGGAAAGTCCTGGTGTCCCAGTGGGCCAGTCCAGCGCTGGATGCAGATGTAGAACACATGCAGTGGGGATGCAGCAAGATCAGGACTTTTGGGGGGCTGTGACCTGGGAAATGAATAGGGTCCTTATTGGTCTTGAAAATGGATTTTGATTTCGAGCCTCTTGTTATAGGGGATAGTGCCCTTGTGGATGATCCTGCAGATCCCCAGAAATGTTGACTCTGTAGGTCGACACAAGTGTCCAAGAAGCTTATCCTAAGGGTTTGGAAATCTGAAACGACGCCGACGATGCACGATTGGTCCGAAGAGCTGGTTAAGACGTCTCTGAATGAAAGAGAGACCTTTAGGAAACAGAAACAATTCAAATGGTCTGAGGGCATTTGGCGGAGACATTTAGAACGTATGTGATAAATTTATTCTGATGACCTTAATATGAAAATGTGGGTTTGAATTGGGGGGAAGTTGGACTGTGCTTATTTTATTTGAGTTTGTACTTGTATAATACCTAATAAAGGATTGAACCAAAAAGAGAATGCCCACATAATTGTATATTTGAGCTATATCTGTCATAGTGATCAGCAAGAAGGCCTTCTGAGCAAGTAATGGAATCTGGACTCTTTTCGTTTGTCACAATACTCACCCTAACAAAATGATGCCTTTAAATTAAAGTCATATATACCCATTTGGACCTCTTGTCGCCACGATGTGAGGCGTTGACTGTTCCTGCACGGAACTCATACCATAAAGATGCCATCTCCGGAAGTGCTGGCTGCTTCTGGGTGAGAATTGATCTTGCTGACTGAATTCAGCCTGGGGGTTTGGGTCTAGGAACGGTGCTCGGGCATTGTTGCCCTCGTGTTCTGGCCCATTTCCAGCCCTTCTGGAGAACAGATCTGCAGTAGTGGATAAAGGTTGAACACCTCCACTAGTCGGGCATCCCAGGCTCTCCTTGGGACCCGCTGGTAACATCTCGATAGATGACAGCATGAGTCTGGTGGGCAAAACAGGGCACAAAGCCGGGTGAAGGGTTGCGGTTTCATTGGGGAGCAAAGAACCCTTTGAACTGCGGAGAGGTGGTAGTGGTGCTTTGGGCCCTTTCCTATCCGAGAACTGTGCCACAACCCGCAAAGTTCTTGTACTAACATAGAGCCTAGAAGGACAACGCTGTGTGTACCAGCAAAGCGGCAAACGTTAGGGTGCCTGGGTCAGGAAAAGGGTTACTGAGCAGAACCCTGGGTTCTATCGCTGTGCGTGATGTATGATACGATATGATAGGTTATTTATAACACGCTTAATACCCAGGATGTAGATTCCAGGGAGGGAGAATACTCTGGCGGCTCCCTCAGTTGGGTCTTTGTCTCACACCAGTACCTTTCCACTTCCCAGGAAATATTGAACCAGAAATGTTAAACAATGTGTCATCCCTTGATATGCCTTCACTGCTTAACCTCACTGTTGCTTGTTCCCAAACGAAACTCATGGCACCCAAATGGCCCAGGATGGCAATGTTTTCTCCTGTATGTGCTTATGTCAAGAGAATGCACCACGCCAACCCCCACCCCATCAGGTGACCAAACCTCTGGAAGCTGCCTTATGCAAGTTTATGCAAGTTACACCACACAGCCTGTAAACTGAATGCTGGGCTAATTGCCCAAGGGCTTACAGAACAGTTAGAAGGCCTATCCAGAACACAAAGTCCACACTGAAAACCTCTAACAAACATTGGTTTACCTTTGGATCCTGGTGTGCGTATCTGGACCTTCACCCTCTGCGTTCAGATTCTTTGAAAATCATACAGTTCTTGGTGGATGGATCTGACAAGATGCTACTGTCTCCTCACTGAGGGCACAGCTTGTAACAATTGAGGCTTTATGGAGGCCTAGGCTGGCATCAAGAAGATCAACAAGCTATGCTTCTTGCCTCCTGAATTATCACGTACCCTAGTTAGGACTCCCCTCTTCCGATGGTATCGTCCTGTGGTCCAATGCACTTTGCAGGGTGAACCTTTTGATGCTTTGTCTCGGGAGGATAGCTCAGCAGCAATGTGCTCGCCTTGGAAGCAAGAGGACACGGAACAACACAGGTTCAATCCCCAGGTCCGCGCTTAGAAACCTCTGGGTATTAAGCGCGTTACAAATAACCTATCATATCATATCATGCATTGATAGAGGTCCCATTAAACGTTTGGCTGATGGTTCTATTTTTGTGGCCATCACGTCTGCCAGGCATCTTGGTGACCGATGGGCACTAGTCTGCACCGAACCGTACATGAGATTGGTGCAACTCTCTGAATATGCCTCCCTCCTTTTACACCTGGTGCAATAGATTATCCTCACCACTTTTGAGCAGGATGATCCATGAACTCTCCTGGACGTTGGCATGGGCGTGAGAGTTTACAATGACAGGATGGGAGCCTTTAGAAAGTCTGAGGCATTATTCATCCTACATGCTCCCAGATACGGGGGTTCATAGCATTCCACCACAACGCCTACAAGGTGGATCAGGGAGAGAATTCTGCCTTCCACCCCGACGCATATAAGGTGGATCGGGGGGAGAATTCTGCCTTCCACCCCGACGCATATAAGGTGGATCAGGGAGGCTTTTGAGAGCCTGAGGCAATATTCATCCTATATGCCCCCAGATACAGAGACTTTCTGCCTTCCACCTTGACGCATTTAAGACAAATCAGAGAGAGGCATTCTGCCTTCCACCCCGACACATATAAGATGGATCAGGGAGAGAATTCTGCCTTCCACCCCGACGCATATAAGGTGGATCAGGGAGAGGCATTCTGCCTTCCTCCCCGACGCATATAAGGTGGATCAGGGAGAGAATTCTGCCTTCCACCCCGACGCATATAAGGTGGATCAGGGAGAGGCATTCTGCCTTCCACCCCGACGCATATAAGGTGGATCAGGGAGAGAATTCTGCCTTCCACCCCGACGCATATAAGGTGGATCAGGGAGAGGCATTCTGCCTTCCACCCCGACGCATATAAGGTGGATCAGGGAGAGGCATTCTGCCTTCCTCCCCGACACATATAAGGTGGATCAGGGAGAGGCATTCTGCCTTCCTCCCCGACGCATATAAGGTGGATCAGGGAGAGAATTCTGCCTTCCTCCCCGACGCATATAAGGTGGATCAGGGAGAGAAGTCTGCCTTCCACCCCGACGCATATAAGGTGGATCAGGGAGAGGCATTCTGCCTTCCACCCCGACGCATATAAGGTGGATCAGGGAGAGAATTCTGCCTTCCTCCTCGACGCATATAAGGTGGATCAGGGAGAGGCATTCTGCCTTCCACCCCGACGCATATAAGGTGGATCAGGGAGAGAATTCTGCCTTCCACCCCGACGCATATAAGGTGGATCAGGGAGAGAATTCTGCCTTCCTCCCCGACGCATATAAGGTGGATCAGGGAGAGGCATTCTGCCTTCCACCCCGACGCATATAAGGTGGATCAGGGAGAGAATTCTGCCTTCCACCCCGACGCATATAAGGTGGATCAGGGAGAGAATTCTGCCTTCTTCCCCGACGCATATGAGGTGGATCAGGGAGAGGCATTCTGCCTTCCTCCCCGACGCATATAAGGTGGATCAGGGAGAGAATTCTGCCTTCCACCCTGACGCATATAAGGTGGATCAGGGAGAGAATTCTGCCTTCCACCCCGACGCATATAAGGTGGATCAGGGAGAGAATTCTGCCTTCCACCCCGACACATATAAGGTGGATCAGGGAGAGAAGTCTGCCTTCCACCCTGACGCATATAAGGTGGATCAGGGAGAGAATTCTGCCTTCCACCCCGACGCATATAAGGTGGATCAGGGAGAGGCATTCTGCCTTCCTCCCCGACGCATATAAGTTGGATCAGGGAGAGGCATTCTGCCTTCCTCCCCGACGCATATAAGGTGGATCAGGGAGAGAATTCTGCCTTCCTCCCCGACGCATATATGGTGGATCAGGGAGAGGATTCTGCCTTCCACCCCGACGCATATAAGGTGGATCAGGGAGAGGATTCTGCCGATCAGGGATACTTCAGAAAGTCAGAGGAATTATTCGGCCTTTATGGTCCTGGGTATGGAAGACCTAAGCCTTCCACCCCAAGACTTATCAGGGGATGAGCAAGTGTGTTCAGACGACACATAAGAAGAAATGAAGTTCCTTTTACTTTTCTCAACCCAGACCCAACCACCAAGGGTGTAGTGACCACTTGAGCAGATGCTGAGGATGTTGCGATTACCAAAATGTTGAGGGCTAATACATAGGCTACACTATTTGTTCTTCACTGGAAGCTGAATATTGATCTGAAGGGTCACCTTATCTCAGGGTGCTCCAGGCTGAGACATTGTTTTTGAGGGTTTGCCTGGTTGACTTTCATTAAATATCAATTTTGCAGTTTTGGAGCCTGTTGTTTAGTTGGTACATCTATAAGGCTGGTGTTATGATATGATATGATGTGATATGATATGATATGATATGATATGGCATTCATAACGTGCCTATACACAAGTGTTTCATATGGCATATCCTCACAAAATATAATACTGGGACAAGGAAGAGAGACCAAGAAGTAAAGCCTGGGATACTTATCACAGGGGCTCTGAGTGCAATTGAAATATCCCCCCGGCTGATCTGTTTGTCTCTTCATTGTGGCCTCACTAAAAGCTCAGGCTAAAGCCTCTGCTATTAAAGAAGCACCGGCGCCAGTGGCGGACACCCTAAAAGGCCAAAAAGTGACTCTCTCCCCCCCTGCTCAAACAATACTAGAATCTAACATACAGACTATCTTGTTGGAAATAAGGGCATTCAAACCCTTTATGGAAACCACTGATGTCAAACTCCAACAAATGGATGAACGTCGGGCAAACTTTGAAAACAGGATAGAAGGTTAAAAGAATAATTATCGGGGTTCATGACATTGCCACTGGAGTTGCTCATATGGAAGAATCAATCCATACGCTGCAAAAGCAAAATGAAGATTTGGAAAGTAGAAACCGTAGAAAGAACCTCTGCATTTTTGGTTTTCCAGAAGGAGTGGAAGGAGATGACGTTGCCATTTTCCGTTAAAAAAACGTGCCTAATATCCTGAATTTGCATGAATCCATTGTCCTCAATATACAAAGGGCACACAGAATAAGTCCCAGGAAAACGGAATTACGCAAGAGAAATACGCCAGGAACAACAGTTTTTCTGCTTCTAGAATGTACACAACTTCAGCTGATTGAGCATCTGGTATGGAATGGACACAGGATTTTCATCTCACAGGATGTGTCTAAAACTCCTGCTCAAAGGAGAATAGAATGACTTTCTGATGGTCCTGCACTCAAGCAATTGAATATGAAATATGGTTTGATCCACCCTTGTACCTTTAAGATCAACATTAATGGCCAAACCTCTTCATTTGAAGATCCAACTGACTTAAAGAACTTCATAAGACTTCAAAAGATGGCAGCTGTGGATACTGGTCCCACTGGTCCCTCTTGATATGCTGCCTTCCCTCCCCAGGCATTCATCCTCTACTGCATTGTACTAAGAAACTATTTTGAAATCATTTTCCTCTTGAAATGTCAAGATCAATAACTATTTTGGAGCCGGCTTGTCATTTCGTCCTGTTTGGGATGCACCTACACACCCTTTTTGCACTCGACGTTGCGATTCTGGCCTTTCTGCTTTTGTTTTTTACCTTATCTAATTGTTTCTTACCTGCTGGGTGGATTCATATTGAGCAACATAATCTTTACATTTTATTTATTTCACAACATCCTGTCAGATGTTGCAATGCTTGCTCTTGTGTTTTTCCTCTTTTGGGATGTTTCTTTTTTCTTTTATTTTTATATTGTCTTTTAGTATTCTCAGTCGTACTATTTTTGCTCTTTTGCATGTTACTGGTTTTACCTGAAGTTTCTTGATTTGGAACAAGTTTATATTAACTGTTGGGATTGTTATTGTTGTCTCTTTTTAAACTATGACCTTAAGGTGTATGACATGCAATGTTAAGGGTCTTAATAATCCAATAAAGAGACAAAAGGTACTATCTCACATTAATAGATTAAAACCAACTATTACATGCTTGCAGGAAACCCATTTGTCTCTACAAGAATCCATGAAACTGAAAAACTATTGGGTAGCAAATTGGGATGCTGTCATGATGCCTACCCCCATGCATCCGGACCAAGCCCATCAGCCCCGGGAGCAGGCATCTAGACATTTAGTAAAACCTCAGCAGCCCCGGCTAGGGGCTATCTGGGTTCAGTCCTGGCACCTTAGGCACCAGGCTCATAGTAGGAATCAGTCCTGGCGCCATAGTCGCCAGGCTCATAGACATTACTTACCTCAGGCAGACCATGCTGCAAATGACTCCAATCCAACATGAAGCCTGAAAGGGACTATTTTTCTACAGGGACTATTTTTTACTCGGGTGTGGTTCTAGGGACTTCTTACCTGGGACTACTTTTGAGGCTATTTAAACCACACCCGACCAGCAACACACGCTTCGCGTTATTCTGCATCCAGCAGCGTAACACTCACCGTGCCTGCAGCCTGCATCCAGTCTTCTGCCACGCCCGCCTCGAATCCAGAGCTCCTAAAACAAAGAGGAAAGAAAGGGACAAGGTTAGAAAACTAACTTATTTCTATTCCACACCTGATTCTGGATCCATCTTGTCTCCGGACCTGTAAAGAACATCATTTCTGCACGCGCCGCACCTCCAGCTGCAGCGCCGCGCCATACTCACCAGTCTTCACAGCATCCTTCGGGTCGGCGCTGCCTCCATCATTTCTTCGCCGAACTTCGGCACCTAGGAGACAAAAGAAAACCACAAGATGAGCCGAGGGAACCAACAAATATAATTCTTACCACCATAGATTTACCTGATTTACCACCAGAGTCATCCTTTTGTGACTCTCCATATTTTCACGTGTTGCATCTGTAAAGAGAGGCAAAACAACACGTTTTCCTCGTGCAACATTTACCGGACAGCGCCGGGTAATACAGACTCTTACCTGAGCGGCACCAGCTGCCACAAGAGCATCTTTTCACGAGCCAGTTGCAAGACAAGAAAGGAAGGGGGGGGAACAAGAGTGAACATCGGACATATTGAACTCTATGAACTTAATACTTACTGGTCCTCACCAGGTACCTCAGAGTCAATACTCTCCGGAACTCTCCCGAGCCTTCAAACCAGTGAAGTAACTGGAATCGACACGCCCCTGCAAATCCACGCAGGATGGAGAGCTCATCTTTCAAGAATATAAGGAGAATATTTGTATGGGTTAAGCAGACAAGATTAGGAGGGCAGATCCAGTCAGTCATCGCTGCACTACGCATCACATGGGTGGGGACCGCAGCTGTCCGGGTCCGACCGACGCCCCTGTGGGAGCCAGGTGAGCGTAACAGAACACAAAGCCTATCTACAAATCCCTACACGGGCGTTATGGAAACCTCAGAAACCGACCAACTAGCCCTATTGTTAGGGGAATTTAGGGCAGAAGTGCACTCCACGCGCCAAGAGACTAATGCCCTCAGGAGAGAACTGATTGTGTCAAAGGAGCGCACTGATGATCTTGCTAGACAATTACTGCAAAACCAAGCTGGGCAAACACCATTACCTGGACTCGGGGGGAATCCAACTCCTGTTTCATCGAGCAATCCTGTGCAAGTGGTTCTACCAGGGAGCATTCCTTTAGCTCCACCCGAACGTTTTGCTGGGGACCCAAAAAAGTTTACCGTGTTTATGAACCAATGCCGCTTGCACTTTTTATGCAGACCTGGAGCTTTTCCGAACGACCAAACCAAAGTAGCCTTTCTACCATCATATCTTAGTGGCAGCACAACGGATTGGTCAATTCCATTAGTTAACCAGGATGACCCTCTTCTTCGGGATTTTCAAGGTTTTCAATTGAGCATGGAAATACTATTTGCCAGACATTCACAGGGACAGGCCCTGGATAACAAACATTTATCATTACGTCAAGGTAACCAGGATCTACTAACCTATATCGCCACTTTCAATAGGTTAGTGGTAGAAACCGGATGGCCAGAGGTAAAACGAATTACATTATTTCATCGTGGACTTCGGGGTGAACTCAAAGACGTTTTGGCCCAAGTTGTGAACCCACCTCAGGATTGTGCAGAATATATAGACTTAGTGGTCCAGTTACACCACCAACTTCAGAATAGAAAGGCTGATCGAGCTAAATTCGAGAATCCGGTATTGGTTAAACCCAATGTTACCCTCAAAGGAACAGATGTATCAGAACCAATGCAGATCGGGGGTGTCAAGGGACCCTTAACTCAAAAGGAAAGAGAAAGAAGACGGCAGATGCAATTGTCTCTGTACTGTGGGGCCTCAGGACATTTTCTACGGGATTGCCCTATAAAAACATCTAAAAAAGTAGTCGGAGTTGCTGATAAAAATCAAACAGAGCCTGATTCGGGAAACGACCACGCCCGACAAGCGTAGAGGTCCGCTTGCCGAGCTTGAAGAAGGATACTCAGATCTTGCACTTCATCATACCAATGGTCCTTATAGATCCAAGGCAGCCATCACGTATGCGCGCAGTGAGGGCATACATTGATAGCGGGGCCATAGGAAACTATGTGGACCACGAGCTGGCTTCTAGGATGAATCTATCTCTCTGCAAAAAGACCACTTCGGATGTCATCACCACAGTCGATGGAACTGAAATTGCCTCTGGGCCTGTAACACATTCCGCCGCAAAGATGACACTATTGGGTCAGGATGGGCATCGAGAGACTATTGTGTTCGATTTAATCAAAGCCCCGCAGTTCCAAATAATACTGGGGATACCTTGGTTGGAAACACATAATCCTTGTATTGATTGGCGAGAGAAGAGAATAACCTTCCCGGATTGTGCACATACTTGTTACCCAAAAAAACCCTTGAACCAAGGCCTGGCCACAGTCGCTACTCCAGTCACGCAGTTACCTCGGGAATATCAAGATTTCCAGGAAGTTTTCCAAAAGGAACAGGCAAACACCGTACCACCTCACAGATCATACGATTATCAAATCGATCTCATACCCGGTGCACAACCTCCATGTAGTAGGATCTACGCCCTTACGGAACCCGAAAACCTTCACCTACGACAATACTTGGACCAATACCTTGCTAATGGCTTCATTCGTCCATCCAAGTCCCCTGCATCTTCAGCTTTGTTCTTCGTGCCTTAAAAGGAAGGTGGGGAACGGCCACCAGGGGGCGCGCGGATGAGTCGCCTCTCCGTGTGAGCGCTCTACACAGGGTCCGGAAAGTGGCAGTGAGCCCCCACTTCGAGACCCCCCCCAGAGCTGATTTTTGACCAAGAGACGTGGGAAGGTGTCCCCCCCACCTGAGAGAAAACCCGGAGAAAATCGGAAGCGGCATCGTGGTGAAATTAACGCCGGCGCTTTGAGGCCTTCGGCGCGGCATGAGTTCCGCGGAACTCCCAACCCGGGCCTGCGTATACGCGGGAAGTGCCGCCCTCTGAGTCTGATCCGGCGCACTTCTCGGTCCTCCGCGTGGAACCGGCTGCGCACCTCTGCCAAGGGCGGTTGATACCCCCACCGCGACACGGTAGGCGGACCCCTCACCCCCCCTGCAAAGCTCAGGAGGCCCTGGTGGCTTGGTCCTTCACGTCCCCCGCGTTGGCGGGTGCTAACGTCGCTTCACGACCCGAATGCTGTTGGAGGCCTCCCTTTATGGACCCTAAAACCAGGCTAGCGAAATATACGTTTTCACCAATTGCCAGATCCCCAGGGCCCTCCTTGATTTCTATAATGTCGACTGCAGGATCCGAGGCCACCGCGACCAAGGCGGATGTTGCTGATTTGCTTGCCGAAATGAGGGGCATGCGAGCAGATATTGGCAATAGGATAGACAAGATCACGCAGAGGATCGACAAAATGGACGATAGGCTCGAACAGGTTGAGCACAACCAAACATCTCTGAATGTGCTGGAAGCACAGATGGATCACCGAATCGCAGATATATCGGACAGAGAGAATGAACTGCGCCTTAAGGTCGATGACCTCGAGAACAGGGAGCGCCGGAACAATATCCGAATATTTGGTCTTCCTGAGAAAGAGGGCGAAACCGAACTGGACCTGAAGCAATCGTTGCATGCCATCCTGAAGCTCCTATACAACGATGACTCAATTGACGCGCCTAAAATTGACCGCATCCATAGGGCCGGAGGTAGACCGGGGGCCCCGAGATCGGTCCTGGCCCGATTCCATAACTATGCGGACAGAGCGCGAATCTTGGACAAGGCCAGAAGCGCCCCACAGCTGTCCTTGGAGAACTCCGTCATTTCACTTTTTCAGGATTTGTCATCCCTCACGTTGGCGATGAGGAAAAAGTGCTCTCCGATCACGAAAATGTTGAAAGACAAGGGCGTCAGGTATCGCTGGGGGTATCCATTTTCCCTCACTTTCGAATGGGAAGGCTCGACAATGAGACTTGTCTCGGAGAAAGACATTGCTGACTGTACGACGGATCTGCTGGGTGCGCCGGAGGGTGCTCCCTCTCATGAGGATCAAGGATCATCTGGTGGTGAATGGAAAGTCAAGGCTTCGCGGCGAAGAAGGATTCCAGGCTCTAGAAAATACAGAAAAATGAACACCTCCCAAGATATGGAACATTGACAGGGTGCCTGAGGTACTTTGACATACTATTTGGTTAGAGGTAAACTGGGAAAATTACTCCACCACGGAGGTTACGAACTCTCATGTGCGAGTCGACCTCCCTATATGTGACTGACTGTGAAAGGTCGCCTCCTCCAAGTGTGAGGTATTGTTAGCTCGATGTCTCGCAGATGTTAGAAATGTGATAAGGCATAATATCTCTGCTCCGCTAGCTCCTGGGGGAGGGTAAATGTCTCTGTTACTGAATTATTGTTATCGTTAAGTGCACACAAAAGTTGGGGGCTCACTGATATATATTATCCTATTATGATAGGACCGCCTGTTTTGCGGTCTTCACGGGTGGTCCGAGTTCGGCTGGGTGATGTCAACCTGGGCGAATCGGGCGCCGAATGTGTTGGGGACGGGGAGGGGGGTGGGGGAGGGGGTGGTTGGGGAACACACTTCTCACACTGATTTTGACACGACGTACACGCAGACACACCTTGCGCACACCGAGGCCCACGATATGCTCCAGACGAGTTGGTCGTCGGTCTCCATGGGATTCTCTGGGAACCAATCCCATCACGACGACCCATGCATAGCGATGGCCGACAGGAAATGTGCCGTGGCACAGAGGGAATGGCCGCCCACGATCAACAATTACACTCAAGATGGCACTCACACCCCGTAGGGACACATTACGCATTTGCACACTCAACGTCAAAGGCTTGAACTCTCCCACAAAACGGTCGATGGTGGCCAGGGAATTTAGAAGGTCGAATGTAGACATCTTGTTCCTTCAAGAAACGAGATATCGGAAGGGAGAGGAGAAAGCCATCCCATCACGTGATATCGGGCTCACCTACTGGAGCTCGGGTATACTCAAAAAGGCAGGGGTGGGAATTCTGGTTCGTAAATGCCTCCGAATGACAACCCTTGACATATGGACGGACAATGAGGGGAGGGCGATCACGGTTGTGGGCAATATAGGGGGCACGACGATTACTCTGGCCACACTCTATGCACCCAATCAAGGGCAAAATCGCTTTCTCCATAGAATCTCTGAAAAAGTCTTCAATATGGCTAAGGGATACACGGTCCTGGGCGGAGACTTTAACATATGGATGGATAGCTCTATTGACAGACAGACCAGGGCTGATGCTTTAGACCCTCCCAACACTCGAACTGAGGCTGAAATTAAGTCTACCCTTGATCTTTATGGCCTTGTAGACAGCTGGCGACATCTACACCCGTCGGAAAAAGGCTTTACCTTTCACTCCCTCCCCCACGACACACTCACACGCATCGATTATATCTTTCTCTCTAACGATCTTCTACGTGTACTGCAAGCTGCCACTATATACCCCTCCGCTTGGTCAGACCACGACATGGTCACAGTTGACATATCCTGGGGTGAGCTGTCGCCGCGCAACACCAAATGGAGGTGTAATGACTCCCTCTGGGCCGACCCGGTCTTTAGAGAGACCTTTGAGATAGAGATTGAGCAATTCTTTCCGACTAATGATACTGGGGAAGTAGGGAAGGTAGCTGTATGGGAAGCAGCCAAGGCTACTTGGAGGGGTATCCTTATAGGGGAGGGGGCCCGAAAGAAAAGGGAACGTACAATATTAGAAAGGGGCA
Organism: Ambystoma mexicanum; assembly: GCF_040938575.1. NCBI lineage: Eukaryota > Metazoa > Chordata > Amphibia > Caudata > Ambystomatidae > Ambystoma > Ambystoma mexicanum. Next base: position 1,675,829,824 of record NC_090929.1, on the reverse strand, counting down.
TCAGGGAGAAGCTTGCTGTGGCACAGAATCTGGCGCAGACCACCCCGGCTGATAGACCAAAGTACTTAGCTGAAACTAAGCAACTTAGAGAAGAATTGAGGATTCTTATTGCTGGCAAAACGGCCCAGACCTTGCAATACCTTAAACAGAAATACTATGAGAAGGGGGACAAGGCAGATGCTCTCTTGGCGGCCCGCCTCCGTGCGCAGAGAGCAGAGAGATGGGTCGACCAAATTGAGAGGAATGATGGCACCCTGATAGATACAACGGTCACATCCCCGAAGGACATACAGGAGGCATTTGCCTACTTCTATGAGGACCTATATATGTGTGACCCCCCTCCCCCTGTGGGGAGCGTGGATGCATATCTTGTGGGGGCGCGTCTCCCCGCCCTCACGGGCGCGGAGGCCGAATCTCTAGACGCTCCGGTCACTGGGGAAGAGGTGGAAAGTGCCATCAAGAGGCTGAAAATAGGGAAGGCCCCGGGGGAAGATGGATTTACACCGGGTTTCTATAAAGCATTCTCCACCCTCCTTGCACCCTTCCTAGCATCCTTGTTTAATCACATTCTTGACACTGGGCAGGCCCCTCCGTCCTTTTCTCGGGCCCTATTGGCTGTAATTCCCAAGGAAGGCCGAGACCCTAAACACTGTAGCTCTTATCGGCCCATCTCACTTCTTAACATCGACGCCAAGGTGTATGCTAGGGTCATCGCGGCTCGGCTCGAAACATATCTCCCTAGACTGGTGCACTCTGACCAGGTTGGCTTTGTTCTAGGCAGGCAGGGCGCAGATACCATGCGAAAAACACTCCACTTATTATACGAGGCACAGGGAATGGAGGGGGACCCATTGCTCTTATCACTTGATGCTGAGAAAGCTTTTGATAGGGTGTCCTGGGACTTTCTAGAAAGAGTATTGGTCTCATATGGGTTGGGATCCAGACTCTGCCGTGCCATTAGAGCATTGTATGCCTCCCCTACGACATCGGTGGCGGTGAATGGGGGATACTCACGTTGGTTCCCCCTTGAAAGAGGTACGAGACAAGGCTGTCCACTGTCGGCGATATTGTTCGTCATGTCCCTTGAACCGCTGGCGCAGAAACTAAGAAATGACGGTAGAGTCAAGGGCATCACGGTGGGAGAAAGAGAGTACAAACTGGGGCTATATGCGGATGACATCTTGCTTCATTTGACCGACCCCTTGGCCTCAATCCCAGCTGCGCTTGAAATAATTGAGGAATACGGCGCGCTGGCCGGCCTAAAAATCAATACGGAGAAATCAGTCCTCCTCCCGATTGATAAGAGTAGAGATTCTGAGATCGCACGCTTTGCCCCGTTGGGAGTCCAAGTCAGCCTCACTACCCTCCGTTACTTGGGCGTTAATGTTACCCGTGACTTCGATTCCCTATATGGTGCTAACTTCCCCCCACTGCTACTTGCCTTACAGAAAGATAGCCAACGGTGGTCTAAACTCACAATCTCCTGGATGGGTCGTTTAAATGCCATAAAGATGGTCTTTCTCCCCAAGATATTATATTTGTTCCAGATGCTCCCCGTTAGGTTGCCCCCGGAATATTTCGTAGATGTGCGAAAAATGTTTTTGTCCTTCTTGTGGCAGGGCCAAAGACCCAGAATCCCAAGACCCTTACTCCAGCTCCGCAAAGACAACGCGGGAGTAGGCCTCCCGGACATGGAAACATACTACAGGGCGGCGCAACTTAGAGTCCTTGTCCCACACTTTAGGCAACGCTCGGAACCCCAGTGGATAGCCTTAGATAATTACCACCTTCGTCCCTTTATTGTGCCTGAATGGTTATGGGTCCCCAGATCCCAGTTACGTGAAAGTGTTAGATCTCACCCTATCCTAGGTACATTATGGGCTATTTGGAGACCAGGCAAGAAAATGGTTGGAGTCACGACGTGGCCATCCCCCCTGGGTCACCTTTGGTCTCCAGGGATCCGTGACGCCATACCGGAACCGGGAAGCTACGAAACATGGTACCAGGCGGGGCTGGAAAGAGCAGGCCAATTATGGCGTGGGGGAACCTTCGTAACTATACAAGAGCTCCAGGAAGCGCTTGGCATAGGAGCACTCTCGGTCTTCCTCTATCTGAGACTCAAAGGGGTGATGACAAGGCCTGTATGGAAAGACCAGCTGCAGAGGGACCTTACCCCTTTTGAGGCGATCCTTGATCGATGTACAGGCTCCAGTGGTCTGATCAGTGCTATGTATTCGGCCATGATCGAGACTGACATCTCCCCTTCTTTGGTGCTCAAGGGCAGATGGGAGGCGGATATGGGCAGACAGATCTCCGAAAAGCTGTGGCTACACATCTGCAGACGCACTGCGAAGTCCTCAATATCCTGCCAATACAAATTGCATGCTATAAAACTTTTGTATAGATGGCAGTATGACCCGATCAGGCTCGCCAAAATGTACCAAGGTGTTAGTCCATACTGTTGGAGGGGTTGTGGGGAGCGGGCTGGCTACTGGCATATGTGGTGGGGGTGTACCATGGTCCAGACTTACTGGTCGGAGGTTCTTAGCTGGATCAGGGACCTGGATGATGAAGAGAGGGTGAAGCAACCAATGTTTGTCCTCTTCGGTCTGATCGAAACAGGAGACGACGTTGTAAAAGCGCCTAGGATGGTACAGGGCCTCCTGATGGCTGCGCGAGCTTGCCTCACCATGGTTTGGAAGCGGCCCAAGCTCCCTAGTAAAACCGAATGGCTTGGGGTGGCACAGAATCTCTACAGAATGGACTGCCTGACCGCCACGTTACGCGGAGATCGTACTAATGTTGAAAGTGCCTGGTCTGAGTTTAGAGCCAAGCATGCCCCGTAAAGACAAAGTGTGCAATACATTGTTGTGATTTGTGCCAATAATAGTAACAAATGAAGATTTTTGTTGTGGCGGCTCTCTGAGTTGCGTTATGTGTAATGGTCGGTCATCATACTCATATTCGAAGTTCTCTGGTGTTGTCTCGCTGTGCAAGGAGGTTTCCCAACCATTTATTTGGAGATATTAGAGAAGGGGGGGGAGGGGGGAGGGGGAGGGGTGCGACTGGGCGTTGTTGTTCTTGTTCACTATACTGTTCACTTTTCAGGAAATACTGTACAGGATTTATGTTGATGATACTTCTCTCTTGTGCTCTTTCTACTTATACACTGAAATTTCTTCATCTCAATGTAAGTGAATGTTCAACTTGTATAAACTCAATAAACTTTGAATTTAAAAAAAAAAAAAAAAAAAAAAAAGGAAGGTGACCTCAGAACGTGCATAGACTACCGCGCATTAAATCAGATCACGGTTAAGAACCGATACCCATTGCCTCTGATCCCCGAATTACTAGACCAAGTAAAGGACGCTTGCATCTACACTGAATTAGATCTCCGAGGGGCATATCATCTGGTACGTGTAAAGAAAGGCAATGAATGGAAGACTGCTTTTCGCACTAAGTAGGGGTTTTTCGAATACCAGGTGATGCCCTTTGGGTTGTGCAATGCACCAGCAGCCTTCCAGTATTTTATGAACGATGTCCTTCGTGAACTCATTGACGTCTGTGTTGTTGTATACATAGATGATATTCTAGTGTACTCATCTTCAGAATCAGACCATGTGAAGCACGTTTGTGCAGTCCTTGAGAAACTACGCCAGCACAAGTTATATGCAAAATTGGAAAGATGCGTTTCTCATGCTACGGAAGTTGAATTCCTTGGATTTATCCTGACTCCAAAAGGAGTCCGAATGGACTCTCGAAAAGGTGGACGCAATCCTCAAGTGGCCATCACCCAGTTCAGTTAAAGGGGTACAAAGCATGCTCGGATGTGCTAATTTCTACCGCAGATTCATTCCGGATTTCTCACATGTTGTACACCGTATCACAGCACGTTTGCGAAAAAACAAACGCTTCTTGTGGACCGAAGAAGCTAAAAAGGCCTTCCAAGAGCGGAAAGCGAAATTCACGTCTGAACCTGTCTTAAAGCATCCACGCCCCAAACATCCATACATAGTTGAAACTGATGCATCCAGTTTAGCCATGGGAGCTGTCCTGTCCCAGAAGGATCCTGACACCGGTCAACTTCACCCAGTAGCATTTTGGTCCAGAAAGTTCTCGGCACCCGAGTTAAACTATGTGGTTACCGATAAAGAATTATTAGCCATCAAATCCGCCTTCAAGGCTTGGCGGCATCATCTTCTCGGTGCCAGGCATACCATTACGGTAATCACCGATCACCAGAACTTGCAGTATTTAAAAACAGCCAAGGCCCAATCGTCGCGTCAACTTCGATGGGCATTGTTCATTGCCGAGTTTGATTTCGTGATCACTTATCGACGAGGTTGTAAAAATGGCAAGGCAGGTGCCTTATCCCGAATAGGGATGGGAGAAGCATATGCGAACCCGGAACCGGTGCCTATAATTTCAGAACAAAGAATTCTTGGCATAACCACTCTACAGAGACTAGAGGATATTCAAGTAAAGATCCAACAACTCTTCGATCCAACAGCCCTGCAGGACTGGGTGAAGAAAGGCCCGGACTACTCAGTCATCAATGACCTACCTTATTAACAAGAGCGACTATTTCTACTACACAAGGAACTACAAGAACTAGTCATCTCCAATTATCATGACACCCTGATGGAAGGACACCCAGGTATCGCAAAAACTGAAGCTAAAATTAAGAGACAATTCTGGTGGCCCACCTGGCAAAAGGACGTAAAGTCATTTGTGATGTCTTGTGGTATTTGCGCCCAAAACAAAAGTCAGAAGAAAAAACCAGCTGGCCTCTTACAAACTTTGTATATTCCACCTACACCATGGCACACCTTATCGTTAGACTTTATTACAGATCTACCTCCATGTAATGGATTTAACACCATTCTAGTTATTGTGGATCTTTTTTCCACTTTATTCCTCTAAAGGGATCACCTTCTGCTTCAATTCTGGCCAAGGAGTTCCTCGAAAACATTGTTCAAATACACGGATTTCCTTCCGTATTGGTCTCTGACCGAGGTAGTCAATTCATTTCACATTTTTGGAAGAAATGTTGTCAACTGGTGCAAATTGACGTGAGGTTATCAACCAGTCACCATCCCCAGACCGATGGTCAGATGGAGAGGACCAACCAGACCCTTGAACAGTACCTACGTTGCATGCTACACCAGACCGAAAGTAATTGGAAAGATATTTTATGGATTTCCGAGTATGCATACAATAACTCTGTACATTAAGGAACCGGACAAAGCCCCTTTTATACCATATATGGATATCACCCTCGAACCTCAGAACTAGATTCACCTCAGCATTTAGAAATGCCCGCAGTTAGTCATTTGCACTCAACTATTACACAAGCCTTTAAAGAGGCAACAGAACATTTGAAACAAGCAAAAGAGAAATATAAGAAAAATGCTGATCAACATAGAAGTGAAACTCCACAATACCAGATTGGGGATCAAGTTTGGCTGGCTACAAAACACATACCTCTGAAGGGAACTCGGACGTTTAACCCCAGATATTTGGGACCTTACACTATTAAGGCCATTATCAACCCGGTAGCCGTCAAATTGGAATTACCCTCTAATATGCGCATTCATCCTGTCTTTCAAGTTTCACTTTTAAAACCAGTTCAACCAGGAACAAGATTAACCAAACCACCCGACCCCATCTTGATAGATGGAGAACCTGAATTCGAGGTAAAAAATATCCTGGACTCCAAGATGGTTAAATCAAAACGTTTTTATTTAATCGATTGAAAGGGCTACGGACCACAAGAAAGATCATGGGAACCTAGTGACCACGTCCATGCACCTCGGTTGGTGAAAAGATTCCCATCGGAACTTCCCAGACAAACCAGGGCCCAGGGGAAGAACAACTTTAGGAGGGGCCTTGGGTGGGAGTGCTGTCATGATGTCTACCCCCAGGCATCCGGACCAAGCCCATCAGCCCCGGGAGCAGGCATCTAGACATTTAGTAAAACCTCAGCAGCCCCGGCTAGGGGCTATCTGGGTTCAGTCCTGGCGCCTTAGGCGCCAGGCTCATAGTAGGAATCAGTCCTGGCGCCTAAGGCGCCAGGCTCATAGTCATTACTTACCTCAGGCAGACCATGCTGCAAATGACTCCAATCCAACATGAAGCATGAAAGGGACTATTTTTCTACAGGGACTATTTTTTACTCGGGTGTGGTTCTAGGGACTTCTTACCTGGGACTACTTTTGAGGCTATTTAAAGCACACCCGACCAGCAACACACACTTCACGTTATTCTGCATCCAGCAGCGTAACACTCACCTAGCCTGCAGCCTGCATCCAGTCTTCTGCCACGCCCGCCTCGAATCCGGAGCTCCTAAAACAAAGAGGAAAGAAAGGGACAAGGTTAGAAAACAAACTTATTTCTATTCCACACCTGATTCTGGATCCATCTCGTCTCCGGACCTGTAAAGAAGATCATTTCTGCACGCGCCGCACCTCCAGCTGCAGCGCCGCACCATACTCACCAGTCTTCACAGCATCCTTCGGGTCGGCGCTGCCTCCATCATTTCTTCGCCGAACTTCGGCACCTAGTAGACAAAAGAAAACCACAAGGTGAGCCGAGAGAACCAACAAATATAATTCTTACCACCATAGACTTACCTGATTTACCACCGGAGGCATCCTTTTGTGACTCTCCATATTTTCACGTGCCGCATCTGTAAAGAGAGACAAAACAACACATTTCCTTGTGCAACATTTACCGGACAGCGCCGGGTAATACAGACTCTGACCTGAGTGCCACCAGCTGCCACAAGAGCATCTTTTCACGAGCCAGCTGCAAGACAAGAAAGGAAGGGGGGAACAAGAGTGAACATCGGACATATTGAACTCTATGAACTTAATACTTACTGGTCCTCTCCAGGTACCTCAGAGTCAATACTCTCTGGAACTCTCCCGAGCCTTCAAACCAGTGAAGTAACTGGAATCGACGCGCCCCTGCAAGTCCACGCAGGATGGAGAGCTCATCTTTCAAGAATATAAGGAGAATATTTGTATGGGTTAAGCAGACAAGATTAGGAGGGCAGATCCAGTCAGTCATCGCTGCACTACGCATCACATGGGTGGGGACCGCAGCTGTCCGGGTCCGACCGACGCCCCTGTGGGAGCCAGGTGAGCGTAACAGAACACAAAGCCTATCTACAAATCCCTACACGGGCGTTATGGAAACCTCAGAAACCGACCAACTAGCCCTATTGTTAGGGGAATTTAGGGCAGAAGTGCACTCCACGCGCCAAGAGACTAATGCCCTCAGGAGAGAACTGATTGTGTCAAAGGAGCGCACTGATGATCTTGCTAGACAATTACTGCAAAACCAAGCTGGGCAAACACCATTACCTGGACTCGGGGGGAATCCAACTCCTGTTTCATCGAGCAATCCTGTGCAAGTGGTTCTACCAGGGAGCATTCCTTTAGCTCCACCCGAACGTTTTGCTGGGGACCCAAAAAAGTTTACCGTGTTTATGAACCAATGCCGCTTGCACTTTTTATGCAGACCTGGAGCTTTTCCGAACGACCAAACCAAAGTAGCCTTTCTACCATCATATCTTAGTGGCAGCACAACGGATTGGTCAATTCCATTAGTTAACCAGGATGACCCTCTTCTTCGGGATTTTCAAGGTTTTCAATTGAGCATGGAAATACTATTTGCCAGACATTCACAGGGACAGGCCCTGGATAACAAACATTTATCATTACGTCAAGGTAACCAGGATCTACTAACCTATATCGCCACTTTCAATAGGTTAGTGGTAGAAACCGGATGGCCAGAGGTAAAACGAATTACATTATTTCATCGTGGACTTCGGGGTGAACTCAAAGACGTTTTGGCCCAAGTTGTGAACCCACCTCAGGATTGTGCAGAATATATAGACTTAGTGGTCCAGTTACACCACCAATTTCAGAATAGAAAGGCTGATCGAGCTAAATTCGAGAATCCGGTATTGGTTAAACCCAATGTTACCCTCAAAGGAACAGATGTATCAGAACCAATGCAGATCGGGGGTGTCAAGGGACCCTTAACTCAAAAGGAAAGAGAAAGAAGACGGCAGATGCAATTGTCTCTGTACTGTGGGGCCTCAGGACATTTTCTACGGGATTGCCCTATAAAAACATCTAAAAAAGTAGTCGGAGTTGCTGATAAAAATCAAACAGAGCCTGATTCGGGAAACGACCACGCCCGACAAGCGTAGAGGTCCGCTTGCCGAGCTTGAAGAAGGATACTCAGATCTTGCACTTCATCATACCAATGGTCCTTATAGATCCAAGGCAGCCATCACGTATGCGCGCAGTGAGGGCATACATTGATAGCGGGGCCATAGGAAACTATGTGGACCACGAGCTGGCTTCTAGGATGAATCTATCTCTCTGCAAAAAGACCACTTCGGATGTCATCACCACAGTCGATGGAACTGAAATTGCCTCTGGGCCTGTAACACATTCCGCCGCAAAGATGACACTATTGGGTCAGGATGGGCATCGAGAGACTATTGTGTTCGATTTAATCAAAGCCCCGCAGTTCCAAATAATACTGGGGATACCTTGGTTGGAAACACATAATCCTTGTATTGATTGGCGAGAGAAGAGAATAACCTTCCCGGATTGTGCACATACTTGTTACCCAAAAAAACCCTTGAACCAAGGCCTGGCCACAGTCGCTACTCCAGTCGCGCAGTTACCTCGGGAATATCAAGATTTCCAGGATGTTTTCCAAAAGGAACAGGCAAACACCGTACCACCTCACAGATCATACGATTATCAAATCGATCTCATACCCGGTGCACAACCTCCATGTAGTAGGATCTACGCCCTTACGGAACCCGAAAACCTTCACCTACGACAATACTTGGACCAATACCTTGCTAATGGCTTCATTCGTCCATCCAAGTCCCCTGCATCTTCAGCTTTGTTCTTCGTGCCTTAAAAGGAAGGTGACCTCAGAACGTGCATAGACTACCGCGCATTAAATCAGATCACGGTTAAGAACCGATACCCATTGCCTCTGATCCCCGAATTACTAGACCAAGTAAAGGACGCTTGCATCTACACTGAATTAGATCTCCGAGGGGCATATCATCTGGTACGTGTAAAGAAAGGCAATGAATGGAAGACTGCTTTTCGCACTAAGTAGGGGTTTTTCGAATACCAGGTGATGCCCTTTGGGTTGTGCAATGCACCAGCAGCCTTCCAGTATTTTATGAACGATGTCCTTCGTGAACTCATTGATGTCTGTGTTGTTGTATACATAGATGATATTCTAGTGTACTCATCTTCAGAATCAGACCATGTGAAGCACGTTTGTGCAGTCCTTGAGAAACTACGCCAGCACAAGTTATATGCAAAATTGGAAAGATGCGTTTCTCATGCTACGGAAGTTGAATTCCTTGGATTTATCCTGACTCCAAAAGGAGTCCGAATGGACTCTCGAAAAGGTGGACGCAATCCTCAAGTGGCCATCACCCAGTTCAGTTAAAGGGGTACAAAGCATGCTCGGAGGTGCTAATTTCTACCGCAGATTCATTCCGGATTTCTCACATGTTGTACACCGTATCACAGCACGTTTGCGAAAAAACAAACGCTTCTTGTGGACCGAAGAAGCTAAAAAGGCCTTCCAAGAGCGGAAAGCGAAATTCACGTCTGAACCTGTCTTAAAGCATCCACGCCCCAAACATCCATACATAGTTGAAACTGATGCATCCAGTTTAGCCATGGGAGCTGTCCTGTCCCAGAAGGATCCTGACACCGGTCAACTTCACCCAGTAGCATTTTGGTCCAGAAAGTTCTCGGCACCCGAGTTAAACTATGCGGTTACCGATAAAGAATTATTAGCCATCAAATCCGCCTTCAAGGCTTGGCGGCATCATCTTCTCGGTGCCAGGCATACCATTACGGTAATCACCGATCACCAGAACTTGCAGTATTTAAAAACAGCCAAGGCCCAATCGTCGCGTCAACTTCGATGGGCATTGTTCATTGCCGAGTTTGATTTCGTGATCACTTATCGACGAGGTTGTAAAAATGGCAAGGCAGGTGCCTTATCCCGAATAGGGATGGGAGAAGCATATGCGAACCCGGAACCGGTGCCTATAATTTCAGAACAAAGAATTCTTGGCATAACCACTCTACAGAGACTAGAGGATATTCAAGTAAAGATCCAACAACTCTTCGATCCAACAGCCCTGCAGGACTGGGTGAAGAAAGGCCCGGACTACTCAGTCATCAATGACCTACCTTATTAACAAGAGCGACTATTTCTACTACACAAGGAACTACAAGAACTAGTCATCTCCAATTATCATGACACCCTGATGGAAGGACACCCAGGTATCGCAAAAACTGAAGCTAAAATTAAGAGACAATTCTGGTGGCCCACCTGGCAAAAGGACGTAAAGTCATTTGTGATGTCTTGTGGTATTTGCGCCCAAAACAAAAGTCAGAAGAAAAAACCAGCTGGCCTCTTACAAACTTTGTATATTCCACCTACACCATGGCACACCTTATCGTTAGACTTTATTACAGATCTACCTCCATGTAATGGATTTAACACCATTCTAGTTATTGTGGATCTTTTTTCCACTTTATTCCTCTAAAGGGATCACCTTCTGCTTCAATTCTGGCCAAGGAGTTCCTCGAAAACATTGTTCAAATACACGGATTTCCTTCCGTATTGGTCTCTGACCGAGGTAGTCAATTCATTTCACATTTTTGGAAGAAATGTTGTCAACTGGTGCAAATTGACGTGAGGTTATCAACCAGTCACCATCCCCAGACCGATGGTCAGATGGAGAGGACCAACCAGACCCTTGAACAGTACCTACGTTGCATGCTACACCAGACCGAAAGTAATTGGAAAGATATTTTATGGATTTCCGAGTATGCATACAATAACTCTGTACATTAAGGAACCGGACAAAGCCCCTTTTATACCATATATGGATATCACCCTCGAACCTCAGAACTAGATTCACCTCAGCATTTAGAAATGCCCGCAGTTAGTCATTTGCACTCAACTATTACACAAGCCTTTAAAGAGGCAACAGAACATTTGAAACAAGCAAAAGAGAAATATAAGAAAAATGCTGATCAACATAGAAGTGAAACTCCACAATACCAGATTGGGGATCAAGTTTGGCTGGCTACAAAACACATACCTCTGAAGGGAACTCGGACGTTTAACCCCAGATATTTGGGACCTTACACTATTAAGGCCATTATCAACCCGGTAGCCGTCAAATTGGAATTACCCTCTAATATGCGCATTCATCCTGTCTTTCAAGTTTCACTTTTAAAACCAGTTCAACCAGGAACAAGATTAACCAAACCACCCGACCCCATCTTGATAGATGGAGAACCTGAATTCGAGGTAAAAAATATCCTGGACTCCAAGATGGTTAAATCAAAACGTTTTTATTTAATCGATTGAAAGGGCTACGGACCACAAGAAAGATCATGGGAACCTAGTGACCACGTCCATGCACCTCGGTTGGTGAAAAGATTCCCATCGGAACTTCCCAGACAAACCAGGGCCCAGGGGAAGAACAACTTTAGGAGGGGCCTTGGGTGGGAGTGCTGTCATGATGTCTACCCCCAGGCATCCGGACCAAGCCCATCAGCCCCGGGAGCAGGCATCTAGACATTTAGTAAAACCTCAGCAGCCCCGGCTAGGGGCTATCTGGGTTCAGTCCTGGCGCCTTAGGCGCCAGGCTCATAGTAGGAATCAGTCCTGGCGCCTAAGCCGCCAGGCTCATAGTCATTACTTACCTCAGGCAGACCATGCTGCAAATGACTCCAATCCAACATGAAGCATGAAAGGGACTATTTTTCTACAGGGACTATTTTTTACTCGGGTGTGGATCTAGGGACTTCTTACCTGGGACTACTTTTGAGGCTATTTAAAGCACACCCGACCAGCAACACACACTTCACGTTATTCTGCATCCAGCAGCGTAACACTCACCTAGCCTGCAGCCTGCATCCAGTCTTCTGCCACGCCCGCCTCGAATCCGGAGCTCCTAAAACAAAGAGGAAAGAAAGGGACAAGGTTAGAAAACAAACTTATTTCTATTCCACACCTGATTCTGGATCCATCTCGTCTCCGGACCTGTAAATAAGATCATTTCTGCACGCGCCGCACCTCCAGCTGCAGCGCCGCACCATACTCACCAGTCTTCACAGCATCCTTCGGGTCGGCGCTGCCTCCATCATTTCTTCGCCGAACTTCGGCACCTAGTAGACAAAAGAAAACCACAAGGTGAGCCGAGAGAACCAACAAATATAATTCTTACCACCATAGACTTACCTGATTTACCACCGGAGGCATCCTTTTGTGACTCTCCATATTTTCACGTGCCGCATCTGTAAAGAGAGACAAAACAACACATTTCCTTGTGCAACATTTACCGGACAGCGCCGGGTAATACAGACTCTGACCTGAGTGCCACCAGCTGCCACAAGAGCATCTTTTCACGAGCCAGCTGCAAGACAAGAAAGGAAGGGGGGAACAAGAGTGAACATCGGACATATTGAACTCTATGAACTTAATACTTACTGGTCCTCTCCAGGTACCTCAGAGTCAATACTCTCTGGAACTCTCCCGAGCCTTCAAACCAGTGAAGTAACTGGAATCGACACGCCCCTGCAAGTCCACGCAGGATGGAGAGCTCATCTTTCAAGAATATAAGGAGAATATTTCTACGGGTTAAGCAGACAAGATTAGGAGGGCAGATCCAGTCAGTCATCGCTGCACTACGCATCACGTGGGTGGAGACCGCAGCTGTCCGTGTCCGACTGACGCCCCTGTGGGAGCCAGGTGAGCGTAACAGATGCATTGGAAATTGTAATAACAGATGGAGATTTAACAACTCCTTACCCCAAGACATTAACTTTGAAAAGTGTTTTCTTGATTTTCATTGTCTTTTCTTTCAAATCAATAAAGATGATGATACTTGCACTGCCAATAACTGGGATGCCTATAAGGCATCCCTACTGGGACATATATATTTTGGAGCTAAGAGAAAGGAAGAAGCAAAAACGGATTTAGATACCCTTCGTAGCCAACTGCGGTATTTGTAGAAACAATATAATTTTACAGTGAATTATACTCTTTTTTTCCACAAATTCTCGCTCTTCATTTCTCTATTAATTAAAATCTAACGGAACTATCCTCCGGTGTTGTATTAAAGTTTACATCCAAAATCTATCAATCATCTAATAAAGCAAGCAAAGCTCTAGCCTCATATCTCAAAACCAAAAAAGAAAGAGCTAGGATCTCTGTGGTTCAAAAGAACTAGGCTAAGTAGTAACCACTGATACAGATATTCTGATTGTCTTTACCACATTTTATGAAAAACTGTATTTCTCAGGGCACATACACTCTAATATTGTCTTTGATGATTTATTTTATCATTTAAAACACAATCATCCAGTGAATATTGATTTAAGTAGCCTCAATACCCCTATCCACATTCATTAAATTACTAGGGTTATTAAAGACCTCAAGAAATGTAAATCTCATGCACCAGATGGTTTTTCTATGGACGTTTTTGCTCATTATTCCCCCCCTCTCTCGAAAACTAGAATACATTCTTCTCCAAGGTTGTTAAATCACCAGGTTCCTCTACCAAGGCTCTCCTAGTGCTTTTTCCTAAACATAACAATCACAATGAACCACCCAAAAATTATCAGCCAATCTCGTTGATTAAATCTGACTTTAAGATTTTTGCAAAAATTGTAGCGAATACAATAGAATCCTGGATGTATAAATTATTTTAATCTGATCAAGTATGTTTTGTTAAAGGAAGATTTATCTCAGCTAACATTAGACTTTTACTGAATCTGAGATCCACAGTATAAATAAAAAGAACCATCCAACAAACTCCTTTATGGCAACTGCACTGGATGCTGGAAAAGCATTTTACCATCTGGAATGGGACATTCTTTTCCAGGACTTGGAAAGGTATGCAGTGATTATGTATGGTCACAAAATAACAAATCCAATTACAACAAATCCAAAATAACTAATTCCAAAATGACAAATTTGCGAAAAACTATAAAAATGGGGTTGGGAGTAGGAATATTGGTTTTGGGTTGGGGGAAAAGTATTAGGAACAAAAAAAGGGGGTGGGGATTTGGAGGGAACTCCCTCAGAAACAACGAAAAAGTTATTTGTTATTTTGGAATTAGTTATTTTGGATTTGTTGTAATTGGATTAGTTATTTTCTGATTGCACGATATTGCATGTAACCATTGGCGATGACTTTATTCAGTTGGTTAAAACTTTTATATTCTGATCCAAAAGCATCAATTTTTGTAAAAAATCAATTTTTCATAGAGGTACAAGGAAAGGTTGTCCCCTCTCCCCTATTTCATTTGTCCTGGCCCTTGAACCCTTATTAGAATTAATACAAAGGAATAAAGACATTGTAGGGATCAGCTGCAGCAGTTCTGAATTCAAACTTGCTGCATATACGGACGGTATATTAATCTTTCTTGAACTTCCGAACACAACTCTTCCTCATCTATTAGATACCATTGACTCATTTTCTAATTTTTCATGTTATAAGTTAAATAAACCCAAATCTGAAATGCTTCCGCTTAACGTATTTGGTATAAAAGAAGACTTTACACATTTTGGTCTCAGCTGGATCCCAATATCTATTGAATATCTGGGTATATCAATTACCCCTTCATTTGCTCAAATGGTCAAGATACATTTACAAAATGTGCAACTGAAATTAAATGAATCAGTAACCATATGGCTCCCCTTATATCTAGCATAGTGGGGAAGATTGGATGCCATCAAGATGATGCTCTCACCTGTGATTCCATACAATCTGCAAATGCTTCATATCCCTGAGGTGGGAATGCAAGTTCTGCTCAGAGAAAAGGAGTGAACCTATCAGCTGCGGGAATAACCCACTAAAATGGAAGGGGGCTGTAGTGATGGCTGCATAGAGTTATGCATCAGGCTGGAAAAAGCTCCTCTTTAGCAGTGTTCTAACTAATAAATTTACAAATAATAAGCCTTAAACTGCAGGTAAGTATGTGGGACATAACTTTAGATTTAAACATTGCAAACAGGCCTGGGTGCCCAGGTTGAATAGAACATGAATTTGCACTTTTATTAATGTGCCTGGCAGTGGTAGGATTTGGCAGCACATTGCAAAATACACAGTCCCAGGCTCCTGCAAGAAAAACTAAACAGCTCTCGATACATTGGATGTCAGGAAACGAAGTTCATGGGTGACAGGGGAAGGCAGCAACTGTATGACCGTTTTAGAGTTCAGCATATTAGTTCAGAAAACTGGTCTACTGACAGTTTCAAAATACCCCATGGGGGTTTCAATTCGCCCCTCAGAAAACCTCAGCCTGGGATGTGGCTCAAAGAGTTCCTAGGCTGCAACATTAAGTCCATAACTTGTTATCTGTTCAAGGCTCATGTAGTGTCATGATCGATTGCGCTCTCATCAGAAACGTGTGGAGATGTCCAGCAGCAGATGAAGAAAGATCCGCTGGTCATCTCTAATGTCTCAGTGTTTTTCCACTATGATGTGGGAACCGTGGGTTGGACTGTGATGTCACAGTGGGGGTCAAGGGTGGTGTGGTAAGACTTGCGAGACCCAATCATTTTTGGATAATGTATGTCCCGCTATAGGGAAATAACATAGCTTTGCCAATTAGCTTCACTTGGGCGATTGACCTATTGTTGCAATGTCTTTTGCTGCTAATCAGTTTGTTCCATTATAAAGGTTTTCATCCTAGGGCGTAACTTTGACAGTGCATTTCATGCAATTCTGTTCCGCATTCTGTTTGAATTTCGCTTGCCCAGCTGTAACTGAGCCCAGAATAAATATGTGTTATTTCTTGCCTGGCGTGCACTCCTTTTTTGATTACTTTTGTAATTTTTACTGGTGAGATTCGAGGCAACCCTGCAGTACATTCCTCTACCATCCTCCTTTTTTAAATCTAACAAGACACTCATAGACTTCCTTTGGGGTTCTAAGGAAAAAAAAAATGATTGCCTGTAGTACACTTAAATACTCATATGATTGTGGTGGTGTCGGGTTTATGATTTATAAGAATTATCATAAAGCCTTTGTTCTAAAACTTGCCAAAGACTGGTTCTCCCCTCGTGAGAACCTAAATCCCCCCACTACGTCGGTAGTTGAAAAATCTCCAGTCTTGCCATATAATATCAAGGATGTTACATATCTTTTTAATGGTCCCAAAATGGGTTTTTCTAAAACGATATGCCTCACTAACTCGTATTTAAAAGAATTGCTCTTTGATCAAATTAATAAAGCTGCAAAGTCCTTTTCTATTTTTATATGGTGTAATGAGAATATAATTATAAACAATAGACATTTTTTTAAAAGTTTAGATTGATAAAAGTGTTACATTTATTGATCGAATAAAAAGGGGAGGTGATATCCTTACTGCAGAAGAATTTAAAACTAAATGTTCACTGCCAAGATTTCCTCTTAGTCAATATCTCAATTTAATTAATGTTTGTCTTGATGCCAGAAGTAGAAATGAATTCAATGGGCCTCATTATGAGTTTGCCAGTACCGTTGTATCCGGATCGGCAAACTCCGAGTTGTGCTCACGGGTGCCTTTCATTCCGCCAGGTCTGACCTGGCGGAATGAAAGGCACGCGCAAGCCCAGCATTTCGGAAGCACAGGCACCGTTCATAACGGCGCCTGTGCATCCGGCTTCCCCATTCCCATGGAGCCCTATGGGGCTCAAGTGGAAATGGGGAAGAATTTTTTCCGGCGGCCAGTAATGGGTAAATACCCGGGCAAATGACCCGGTAGTTGCCCATTTCTGGGCGCCGGAGAAAAGCAACTCCGGCGGCAGCCATGCCTGTTTTACTGGCACAGCTACCGCCAGGGTTGTAATGAGGCCCAATTAATTGGTTGTTAATCCCACTAGACTACGCTCCATGGATACCTTTGATATCATCAATGAGCCTTTATTAAACCTAAGTGACTCTTTATATCCAAGATCTCTAACGATGATCTAAGTTGGTCCTTTCGCTCAGCCACTAGATAACTTAGTCATATGTTTTTTAATGTTCTCTGGTAAATCCCTTTTGGAACCAAGTTCAGAGCTTTCTTCAACATATCTTTTAAATTTCTATTTCTCTAAGTTTAACTAATATTCTTCTGGGAAGTTTAGCATTTATCAACGGGAGAATTAAAATGGGAGAATTAAAATGGGAGAATTAAAATGGGAGAATGGAAATGAGTAAATAAAAACATCTTTTATCACTTTTGACCTATTCACACGTGCTATATGTTTAATTACATCTGATTGGAAAGACTTTACAAAGATTTATCTCAAAGGTTGGTGGAGTAATATATGCGATGTAGACAGAATGAAAAAATGTGTTGCCAACTCACCACCTCTCTCTTTTAAACCTGATAAGAAATGACAATACTTTATTAATAATTACTTACATGTTACAAATGTTTAACCTAGTTATGTATTATATCAATGACAGTGTTTATGTGAATTGCAGTGAATGATTTGTTATTGCTTAACTCCATGACTATTTAATTTTTCTTGTCCCTTTTCCTTTTTCTTACATTATCAATCTCAAATGACTTATTGGTCCACCATTTATTATTTATAATCATATTCTGGTTTATACTTTGTAGCCACAATATTCATTACCTTTTTATAGTCAATGGGATTGTTGATCTGTAATTTGTACTTTAAATATATAAAAAAAACGTTATAAACAAAAAAAGAGAAGGACTGAAATTAATGAATATTTGTCCCTGCCCCAGTCTCGTCAGCCTTCCAGAGGATTTACCTCTCAGGCTAGTCCCTGGTTTGTTTCAGTATTTGTATTTATTGAAACACTGTTTGAGGGGTCATTGTGGGGGCAGGAGCAGCCACAAAGCTGAGTACTTTACATGATACAAGTTGCAGCGATTGCTCATACCAGGGGCATAGAGGCGGTAGCTGGGAACAGATGCTGGGAACAGAACATTGGATGAATATATTGTAAATGTGTTACTTAGAATCAGCACCTGGGCAGGAAACCTCACAGTCAATCAGTGAGCTTGGAAGGTGGACATTACTCCCACTGAGGTACCACTCTAGTGATGGATGCCACACCCATATCCCTTGACGCTCTCCCCTACACCACCCCAATGGAAATTGAGAGTGGGCTCAGTGTAGTTCCTTCAGTATTTATATGGTGGCCATCTTTGTTTTGCATGTGCTGTTTCCACACTTGGGTGTCCGTGTGTGCGGGATGGTCAACACAGGATGGCTCCGCCCGCAGACGAAGATAAGAGCTATCCAGCCCGGGCAAAGTGTGTGGGGGAGCCTGAACAGGGTGACCCAGCTGTTGTGGGGGAAACCCTGGCCCCCACTGCGTTGTTCCATGAGCCCCGGGCACCCGCTGGAGGATAGACTCACACAGAGACATGCGTCAGGCTCGGGCTCCCCGGTCGCATTGACGCAGCCGGGAATGTCCCTTTTATTTATAGGGCATGCTGCAGAGTGCAACGTCACTCCTCCGTGTGCTATTCCCTTAAAGGGGCAGCACCACACTCCTCTTTTTTCATGAGGACAATAACAAACTCAAACTTGGCATGACTATGGTTAAACTCTACAACACACTAACACCCTTAACCCAAACACCTAGATCCCCAATTAGCCCCTTTGTTCACAGCCACCCCCCTCCCTCGCTGGGCGGGCCCGTGCGGGTCAGACTCCGTCATGGCTCCAATACAAAGTCACTGAAACTAGCAGGTTTTTCTTGCCCTGTCCTCAGGGGGTACCTCCTGCTCACCTCGGGGATGGGAGTGCCTCTGTCAGTTGGCAACCTCACTGGAGACCGAGGTAGGGGCTCCGAACCCCCGCCCTCATCGGGTATGTCTGCAATGTCCTGATCTAGGGGCGCCTCGGTCCTGGGCTCCCCCAGTTTCTTGAAGAAACTGATGTTCTTTGTGACCGAAGCTCGGCCATCTGACGCAGTCACCATGGAACCCTTGGCTGCTACCACGTCCAGCGGCTCTGGTTCAAATGTTAGTGACAGTTTCCCACAGGGGTGCCTGTTTCCTATTAGAACCTCATCCCCGGGCACAAGTTGTTGAGGGTGGAGACCCCTCCTTTCATTCTCCTGCTCAGTCCATAGTTGCCGCTCCATTTCCACCCGTTGAGTGTCGATGACTCCAGGCTTCTTTTCCCCCACATCCGGCAGCAACCCTCTCGGGCACCGCTTGAAAAGGGCTTCGGCCGGAGCTACCCCCGTCGAGGTGTGCAGGTTGTTCGATAGACCCGCAAGAGCTAGTAGAGGGTCCTCTCCAAACACTGTCCTCGACCTTGCGCAATCCGGAAAACTTTGTTTAACGTGTGCATCATCCTTTCAGCCTCTCCATTAGCCCTTGGCCACAGCGTTCTGACCTTCCTATGATACACTCCATAGCCTTCCATCAGGGCAGCAAAATGTTCACCTTGGAATGGAGCCCGATTGTCACAGCAGAGTACTGTAGGCAGACCATGAGCCGCAAACACCTTCTCCATCGCCACCACAACATGTTCGAAGGCCACCGACTGGATGAACTCCGGGTATCTGGAGTACTCATCCACCACCACCAGGAAATGCGTTCACTGCGACGTGGACCCAAAGTCAGCATGGACAACCTCCCAGGGACGTGTGCCACGTGGCATGGCTTCGATGGCATGTTCCCTCTGGGCGGGAGATGCTGCCTGGCACCACACACATGAAGCTATATATTCATCCACCCGTTTCCCAAGCTCGGGGAGCCACACCTTGAGATGTAGCTGGGCCTTGGTTTTTGCAGCCCCTTGGTGGCCTTGTTGTGCCAGGCCGATCACCTCACGAACTTTGGCCTGCGGGACCACGATCTGATCTCCTCTCAGCAATAGTCTCTTCTCCGAGAATGACAATTCCTCCTGCACTCTCCATAGCTGCTCAAGCACCACCTTTGCTTCCTGTGTGCGCCCAGCCAGCGACTCTAGCACACTCTTCCACGACCCTTGCTGCAGTGCCGCTCGGAGTATGCAGAAGCACTCGTTCACAGCCGCCACTTCCAGTTCTTCCAGTGGCAGGGCATTCGGGGTGGCTGCTTCAACCACCAGCTGTATGTGATCACTGGCCTCTTCCGCACAGGCGTCAGCCTCACCGTCCTGGCGACTCCCTGGATGGCGAGAAAGGTAGTCGGCTGCATTATTTGCACCCGGCCGATACACCAATGAGACCCTGTATTCCAGCAGGGCCAGCATCCACCTCTCAATCCTCGCTGGTGGTTTTGGGGATGAGCCGGCCAGGATCGGCAGCAGGGGCTTGTGGTCCGTCACAACGGTCACCGGCCTTCCCAGGATGTACAGCCGGAAATGCCTGCACGCCCAGAGAATGGCCAGCGCTTCTCGTTCTATTTGAGAATACCACTGCTCCATGTTAGTCAGAGCCTTGCTGGTGTAGGCCGAGGGGCAGATGCTGGAGTCATGTTCCACTTGCGTTAGTACTGCTCCCAGGCTAAATGGGCTGGTGTCCAAAGTGATTTCAGGCTGCAGGGAAGGGTCGAAGAAGGCCATCGTGTCTTCGTCTGTGAGGGTGCTTTTAATGTCCTCGAAAGCAGCATGTTCCCATGGTCCCCACTTTCACGCAGTCTCTTTCTTGGTGAGGGCCCGTAGCGGCTCAGACCTGGATGCCAGATTTTTGATAAAGCGACCACAATAGGTGACCATTCCCAGGAAACTTCTCACTTCGGACACATTCTCTGGAGGTCTTGCGTCCTTGATGTCCTTTACTTTCCTGGGGTCTGGAGACACCCCTCCCTTGTTGAACATGAATCCAAAGAACTCTATTTTCGTTCTCAGGAACTCACATTTTTCGCGGTGGAGTGTCAGGCTCAATGATTGCAGCCTCTCAAATGTTATCGCCAATCTCTGCAGGTGGTCAGCTTCCGACTTGGCGAGCACCAGGATGTCGTCACTGATGTTCAGCACGCCCTCTAGGACCGCCAGAGCCCCTCTGATAATGTTTTGAAATACCTCAGCTGCAGAGGAAACCCAGAAGCTGAGTCGCTTGTACCGGTATAGACCCCGTTGGGTCATGAAAGCCATTATGTACCTCAACTCTGGATGCAGGACGACTTGGTGATATCCAGCCCGGTGTGCAGTCATAAAGTCGAAAACATAATGTCGACAGTCGTAATGTTGAAAATAAAAATGTGAATTTTTTTTTTTTAATTTGTTATTTTTTTATTTATATGTTTTTTTTGGCTATCGCGATTAGAAAAAAGGGGTTAAAATAAAAATTTTAAAAAGTTGGGGGGGGCCCCCCCATTTCAAACAAATACAAGCAAAAATAGAAATTCGAATTGTTTTTTTCGACCTTTTTTTTCCGACATAATGACTTTCGACATTATGTCATTTGATTTATGACTATGAACCATCCAGCCCTGAGGTCAAGCTTCAAAAATAAGCGAGCTCCCTGCAGCTCTGCGATGATATCATCAATAGTTGGTGTGAGATGACTTTCCCTTCTGATCGCCTTATTGGGCAGCCTCATGTCCACACAGATTCTTACCGAATCGGGTTGCTTGGGTTTCTTGGCAACCACAATTGGGGACACCCAGGGTGTTGGACCTTCCACCTCCTCGATGATGTCAAGGTTTACCAAGTTATCCAGCTCTTTGTCCACCAACTCCCTCAGATGGAAAGGCACCCTACGGTGTTTGAGGGCAATTGGCTGCACCAACTCATCGATATGCAGTCTTACTGGATCACCAGCCATGCGACCAATCCCTTGGAACAGGCCTGAATATTTCTCCAGCAGCGTTTGTATGTCCTCCACATATACGGAGTATGCAAAGCTCACCAGTCCGAAGGCTTTGGCCGCAGCACAGCTTAATAAGGTGTTGGTACTGACGGGTGTCACGTAAAAATGTGCTTTGATCTTCGAGCCCCCATGCTCCACCCGCGCCACAAATGCACCGTCCAGGGGAATGGGATATGAGCCCCCAAACGTGAAAATGCAAGCTTTCGGGGTTGAAGTCTGGGGGGGCAGGGCATAGCATCATAATGCTCATGGGCCATGAGGTTGACTGATGCCCCAGTGTCCACTAGCACTGATACAGGAGAGTCATTAACAGCCACGATGCACCTCGGCTGTCTTCCGCCCTTGGACTGGAGGGCATCAATACTTGAGAAGAAAAAAATATTTTCCTCTTCCTCTTCCTCCTCATTAGGTTGGGTACCATCCTTCCTGTGTTCCACCTGGGCAACATTGGGAGGGTGGGACTGTCTGAAGAAACCTGATCGCACTGGGCCTCTCGGTACCATCACCGGCAGGGACGCTCTGCACAACCTTTCAAAGTAATCCATCACGCCACACCAGGGTGGGGCATGTCGTACACGCACTTCTGGCATGCCTCTCCTGGCTTACCGCTCCTGTCACGGAAAATGCCAGCCGGTCTCCGGGCACCCCTGCCACCACAACCCACACCGCAGACCTCTTCTGACTTGGCCATGGGGGACCCCACTTCCATCCTTGATGCACGTACCTTGGAGATCTCCTGGCAGCGGCCCAGCTCCAGAATGCGAGGAATGGTGATCCCAGGTTCTCTCAGCACCTGTCTCCTCAACTTGCCTGAGGAACACCCCTGAATGAGGTGATTTCTAACCATGTCATCGGTGTTGTCCCATGCACATGCCACTGACAGTCTCCTAAAACGACCATGAAAAGTGTTGAGTCTCGTCTTCTTTCTGTTTAGTGGATAACATGATGAACGGCTCGTAATCCACATTGGCCAGTGGAAGGAAGTAGTTGTGCAGGGCTGTCTTTGCTGTGGCATAGGTGGTGTCTGCGGGCTGGAGGGAATCAAAAATCTCATATACAGCCGGTCCTGCGGCATGCAGCAATGTGGCCAGCTTGCTGTCATCACTGGCTTCCATCGTTGCCCGAAAGTACATGTCAAGGCGATCAATCCATCGCCTCCATCTAGGCTCCAGGCTGAATGGGGGGCCAGACACATCAAACTCGGGTATGGGTGAGAGAGCTGCCGGGGCCCTCATCTGGGCCATTGCTGGAGGTGGAGGTGGGAGTACTCCTTACTGTTGTGCCACTGCCTTGCCCCGTCCTGGTTTGCTAGTTTACTCCTGGGTCAACACGCACAAGCACCCCTTCAGTATTACAAAAAGGACCGCAACTCACGCAGCTTGGATCTGCTCCTCACAGCCACCTTGATCTTCCACCTTCCACACCAGGATCACAGCAACACAGGCCTCCTTGATCTTCAAAACTCCCCACCAGTTCTGCACCAGCGCACATAGCACTCACCAGATTCCAGTAGTAAGAGTAGTCCAGTGGCAAGTCACCAGATTGTCCAGCACAGAGGAGTGTTCAAAAATTGAGCCAGGGAGGCCTAGGGTAGACGTCTCAGAACAGGCAGCTTCCCCCCAGTGCCTCACCTTCACTCTGTGATTTACACCTCAAAAATCGCAATAAATTGAATTTCCCAGGTATGTCCATGTAGGAATAGCAATCCGCTATTCATATTTCCAAATATTGTGCCTGGATGGCACTCACAGGCCCCTCCGGAGCTCTGTGAATCATCCGTGTATGGGGGACAAAATGGCCGTCACCGTGTGGGCCACACCCTCCCCCAAGCGTGGAACAAGAGAAATCCTTCCCTGGTTCGAACGAAAAATTATTTAAATCAATCACTGCCGGGTACGGGCATGCCTTTGGCCTCATCACCACTGTTGTGGGGGAAACCCTGGTCCCCACTGCATTGTTCCGTGAACCCCGGGCCCCTGCTGAAAGATAGACTCACATGGAGACATGCGTCAGGCTCGGGCTCCCCGGTCGCACTGATGCGGCCGGGAACGCCCCTTTTATTTATAGGGCATACAGCTGAGTGCAACGTCACTCTGCCGCGTGCTATTCCCTTAAAGGGTCAGCACCACACCAGCCATGCCTCCTGACAGACTGCCCTGTGGCAAGCTGGGACGGGCCCTGAATGCAAGGCCTTCTAGGCCGTGTATGCCAGGGTGGACCGGGAGAAGCCCTAAGCTGCTGGCTTGGTGCAACTCTGGGCTGCCGGAGCAGCCCAAGTCAAGACAAGCCCGGGGCGCTCCATCATCATGGCCGGTGTGAGATGTGGACTCCCGCATGTCAACCAGAGCCCTGGTAAGTACGTGGCATGCCACCTCCACCAGTCTGACATAACACAGAGAGGGCGGGCTGCACTGCCAGAAGCGGTGGTTGATAACGGCAGCTTCCCCATATTAACAGGGGGGACGGCTGAGGAAAAACAAGGCACCAGGGTATGGCAGTAGTCGTGGAAGGGCCGCTGAGGGCACAGGGCCATCCAAGAAGCTTTAAAGGGTTGCAGGCTGCACAGTGATCATGGTGGATCCCACCTGGGCATGGGGGCCACCAAAAGACGGTGGGCCTCAATATGAGTTTCACTGTGTGGCCAAAAATGGTGACCACTGCATTACAGCCACATTACCACATCGCCAAACTATGGGTTTGGAGGTAAAGTGAAGAAACAATCTCCAGCAAAATGCTGGAGGTACTTCTGCCACCTTACTGCTGAAAAACCGCCATTTTGTCGAAATTACCGCCAGCCATCATTCCAGCAAATTCCCTGTACATGGGGAATAACCCTGCCACCACCATTGTAATTGTACCAAGTGGTGGTAACGGTAAATCTGTTTGGTGGTATCTCAGAGGATTTACCGCAGATACCACCAAACTTGTAATGAGAACCCAATGTTTATGCATGGGGCTGTGCAGTGAATTTGGGTGGCCCCACGTGACAAGCAGGGACACTAAGAAGAACGGAGGAGGGGGGGCACAACGTTTACATCAGGGGCAGCCTGTGAAAATCCTAAGGGGCAGCACCAGAGGTACTGACAAGGGTTGGCTGACTGCAGCAGTCACCCCCTATTCCATATAATTGTTATTGTTTGTGTATATTTAAGTGCATGTCTATGTTTATAGTTATAGGTGGTTATAGTTATGCTTACATATTAATGGTAATAGTTAAGTAATTTAATGTATGTAGTGATGAGTACAGTGTAAGGAAGGGAAGAAGGGATTGAGTGTACCCTGGCGTGAGGCAGGTGAGTGAAGTGATGGCCTACCAGAGGCTGCCCAGGGATGGAACTAGCCACTGAGGACATCCTCTGGCCTCGCCCTACCGCGGGTGGTGCCAGGTGTAAGTCAGGGGTCTGCTTCAACTCTTCCTACCATATGCATCTCCCTATAATCCTCGAACGAGGGGTAGGCTGACGCGGTAGGTCCCTTTAGAAAGAGCTCCTGCCAGAGGAAGCCAGAGGGGGATTAATAGGTAGAAGGGCAGGATTGTCAAATAAAAAATGTGTATGTGTTTTCTTTATAACTAAAGAGGTGTCCGCATTCGAATATCGAAACAATCCGCCTTGGTGTATGTGGCCCAGTGGAGTAAGGAAAGGACTCAGTGTGCAGCCCATCTCCTGTAACAGCTATTGTATTTGTTCGTGCAGTGCCCGTCCCTATCCAGGTAGCCTAGGGGGGTAGGGATGGGGTGTTTCACATGGGAGCTGCCCCTGTCCTGGGAAATGGATTTGCGCCACCTAGCCCGGGCCCAGGCCCAGGCCAGACATGGGCTAGACTGTTGTGCAAAGCTTTCCTGTGAGAGGGAAGCCACATACACGTCAAAGGTTTGTAATCGTAACATAAAGGAAGCGCTCTATCAACACCTTCACGGGAAGTGTCTCCTATTGAAATTTGCCTTTAACAAGAGTGGAGCATTCAGGCAAAATGACATTTTAAAACCTTTTGGGTTCAGCTAAAAGATTATGCGTCATTTCAAAATGATTCCACATATGACAGTGAGATGGTTCTGTTTGATCCTGAAGAAGACTGGTAGCTAACGACTAAACTTCCATGAGCCGAAACTCAAATGGATGCATAAAAATGAGTATTCAAGTGATTGTGACCAAAGAAAAACCTTTGACAAACTACTAGCGTCAGTTGGCTAGAACAACACTGAGGGACATTGGATGCATGGTTTTCTCCTGTACACAATACATTTGCCCAAGGGATGAGGTATTGTCCTAAATATGATGTTTCTACAATTTATTTTTAGTTTTTTTGCTTTCTGTTGCGCATAGTTTGATATCCTACTGTTTGTCTTCACAATTTTGTGTTCTAATATTATTAGGAAAAATGTACACTAAATGTGCCTTTGTTTTTGTACTAAGGAAATATTCTCGTATGTTTATAGTGTCATTTATGCTCCAGAAAAATGCATTTTGATGTGGTCCAGGGCCCCTGCGCTGTACACTGTGGATCCAGGAAACAAGGGTTCACATCCTTGCCAAGGAAGCTTTGTGCATCTCCAATGATATGATAGGTTATGATAGGTTATTTGTAACGTGCTTAATTCCCAGAGGATTCTAAGCGCAGACTCGGGGATTGAATCTGTGTTGCTCGGTGTTGTTTCGCTTCCAAGGCGAGCACCTTGCCACTGAGCTATCCTCCTTCCCAATAGAGTGCTATGAGGTGGGTAGTAATGCCTCGTGTTGTTGCACTGTTTCTCCCCTGAGCCTTTCAGGTCCTTATAGTGCTGCCTGGATTCGCAATCCACAGAACAGGGATGATGTTTTAAAGGAAGGCCTTCCCCAAACCATAGCATCCCCCACCCAAGGGAGCTATGTGCCTATATGATATGATATGATATGATATGGCATTTATAACATGCCTATGCACAAGTGTTTCAAGGCACAACGAGGCAAGGGAGGGGGCACAAAGGGAGACAAAGAACGATTCTACTACACCAGGTAACATTCAGATCGCGCAAGTGCATGGGAAGGGGAAGGAGGAGAAGTGCGGGGGGGATGAGGACAGTGCAGTACAAGGGGTAAGAGCAATAAATAAATAACAATAAATAAAGGTGTGGCCAGCAGGTGGCAAGTGAAAGGGTAAGTGCAGACATCCGGTGGTAAGTGCAGGAAGTGGGACCGTAGGGATACAGGAAACAGTCACCAAGTGCAGGGGTTGCCCAGAAGGCAGTGTAGGAGTGCGAGTGGCGGGGGAGAGGACCTGGGCCTGAGAACAGAGGGTGGCCACGTAACCAGTGCAGTTTCCATGTCAGACAGGAAATCAGCAAGGGAGAGGAGGAGAAAAAGCAGAAGCAAAGAAGAAAGTCTTGAGGTGCTTCCAGAACCAGAGATGATTCTCCTCAAGTTTCAGGGAGGCAGGGAGGCTGTTCCAGAGGGAGACCCAGCCAAAGAAAGAGATCTACCACCAACTCGTTGTTTGGAGAAGCGACTGACCCTGAGGGAATTGGAGGCAGATGGGCAAAGAGCTCGAAGAAGGAAGGTATTTAGGAAGAGAGAGTTGAAGGTATTGAGGCCCCAGGCCACAGAAGGCCTTGTGGACGATGCAGAGGGTTTTGAACTTAATCCTCGCAGCCACTGGGAGCCAGTGCAGAGATTTCAGTCCTGGAGAGATACGATCCCTGGGCTTGAAGCCAAGGACAAGTCCCACAGTAATGAAGACGGATTTATAGAGGGAAGGAGCAGTGGTGGGGGCTTCTGCCTCCTCCCATTACTGGATTTAAGGGTAGGGGTGCTACTGATGGCACGGCCATGGGGTTCAAGTTTTGATTTTTCACTACCGGGTCAGAAATCCCCTGCTGGGTACACGAGGAAGGGAGCGAGCAAACCGAGAAAACATGGCCACCCCGGGGGCTGGGAGCAACGCCACCTGGGGGGCTGGGAGCATGGCCACCCCGGGGGCTGGTAGCATGGCCACCCCGGGGGCTGGGAGCAATGCCTCCTGGGGGGCTGGGAGCACGCCCACCCCGGGCGCTGGGAGCATGGCCACCCCGGGGGCTGGGAGCATGGTCACCCCGGGGGCTGGGAGCATGGTCACCCTGGGGGCTGGGAGCAATGCCACCTGGGGGGCTGGGAGCACGCCCACCCCGGGCGCTGGGAGCACGCCCACCCCGGGGGCTGGGAGCATGGTCACCCCGGGGGCTGGGAGCATGGTCACCCTGGGCGCTGGGAGCATGGCCACCCGGGGGGCTGGGAGCATGGCCACCCCGGGGGCTGGGTGCATGGCCACCCCGGGGGCTGGGAGCATGGCCACCCCGGGCGCTGGGAGCATGGCCACCCCGGGGGCTGGGGGCATGGCCACCCTGGGGGCTGGGAGCATGGCCACCCCGGGGGCCTGCTGGGTTCCCCATACCAAGAACTTTAAAGAATGGGTCAAAATGGTGCATTTTACAGCACATTTGTTTTTAGAAAAAAGGGCAACTAAAACAGAGTTTTTACAAACAGTTCAGCACACACAAGTGATGTCACTACTTCAGAGACCAAGTGTGGCGGGAAGAAGGAAAGCACCCCTGCTGGGACCTCCAGCGGGGGCTTATGTGCAAAACTGTTGGGGAGACCAACGACAAAGAGTAGATTATGGACCTGTAAATATACATGCTTCATTAATAAATGAGCCATTAACCGCAGTCAAATATCATTGATTTCACTTTTCTACCAATGAATCATGACTCACAAGTCATATAGTGCGATTAGTGAGCAAAGAGGGTGTCCAGCTTATTGTGTACTCTATATGAGGCTATTATAATTATAGATGGAACATTCTTCTAGATTATTAAATCATGTATGTGTGAGTGACATGCAGGTTGTGCAAAGATCTCAGCAACTTTCACTCCACCTACCGAGCTACCTTTCCAGCTTTGTGGAACACTCCTGTTATACCTGCATGTGAGTCTATGATACTGGCCAATGTGCATTACCTGTAAATGACTTAAAAGCAAAATATTCTTTCACATCACATGACATTCTTGCGGCCTACAGTCTCATGGAAGGTGTACAGCCAGTGACTGATTCCTGTCCCCCTTGCCAAGCAGCAGATGGGCAGTTCCCTCCTTCACCTCCAGATCCTCTGGGTGCATTGACTCTGCCTCCCTGCGGCCATTGCTCCATCACTGCCCCTTCAAATATGCGCTATCCCTGAAACTTCCAGCACCCTTTCCTGGACCACTCCCCATCTTCCCAGCTCTGTCCCCAACCCTTCCTGCACTTGTAGGTTCCTGCTCTCGCATTACAGCAGGGCACCCCCTGCCTCTCTAATGAAATACTGGGTCTCAGTACAACTCTGGCGGTAGCCGTGCCAGTAAAAACGGCAGGCTGCTGCCGGAGGTGCACATTTTTCTGACGCCTGTCTTCCGGGAATTACTTGGGTATTATGACCACCGCGTTCCGGGAAGTCAGGCGCTGGAAAAACGGTATTCCCCATTCCCATCCCTTAATGACTCAATGGGAATGGGGAAGACGGTAGCACCGGCACCAATCATAATGCTGCCGGTGCTACCGTCAAAGTCTGCGAGCAGGTGCCTTTCCACCCGCCAGGCTGACCTGGCGGGCGGGAGGGCATCCGGCCCGCAAACTTGTACTATGCTGGTCGGGTAACAATGGTGCAGGTAAGTTTTCCAGCACCGTTGTTACCAGACCGGGAGGGCCGTAATGACCCCCACTGAGGGAAAGGCCTGAAACTGGAACAAGGTGGGCACCAAGCAGAAAGACCAAAGGTGAACGCTGACCTCGAGCTCCCCTACACCTCACCTGCATCCCCTACCATAGCCTCATGTTCAGAACTGCAAAGCCGGAGTTCTATTCCAACCAATCCGTGACTCCTTAGGTGTCCTGGAGAGTTCTGAGGGAGTCCGGGAGGTTATTTCACCAAAATGCCAGGGGTAGTGGAAGTGACATCACATGACCTCTGATGACATCACAGGAAGTGATGTCATTTGACCCCACCCCAAAGTGACATCACGAAAAGCAATGGTACACAACCTTTCACCCCTTGACAAAACAGGAAGTGAGATCACATAGGATTGTTCCTAAGTACACTACGAAGAATATGGCTGTGATATCACTGTAATCCCACTTTCCAAGCCTCTCACCTCTCCTCTCTCCTGGTCTGACCACTCTCTCCTCTCTTCTCATCTGTGTGGTCCGCGGGTGACTGGCCTCACTGGTTCCTCCGGGGCTTCTTCCCGCTAGCTTGCCTGAACTGATTTCTTTTCTTCCTCCCACGCACGCCACAAGTCTTTCCTTGCTGCCTTTCGCTCATTTGAGCCGATTGGCTCCTGCCGAAACCATTTGCCATTTAGCCTCATCGTCCTCACAAACATGCAGCGGAACTGCCTTCTCTGTGCCAAAGTCCTGCCTAAATCCGGCCCATCTGCCCCCATCTGCGCTACAGACGGGCTGTGGTCAACCCCTGGCCTTCCCTCCACCATTTAGTCGCTAGCTGGCCAACCTTCGCATGACCATTCTCCCATTCTTGGTCTGCGTCACTGAGACGTGGCCCGATGACTCCTCTGGACCTCACTTGGTCCAGCCGCCCCCCACCCCCCCCAGCTATAATAATCTTAGATTAGACAGGGATACCCCGCATTCTGGCGGGGGTCTCGCTTTGCTATACCGTTCCCCCGTTTTTATATGCGCCTACGTCTTTTACTCACACTATGAGCATGGCGTCTTTTCTTCTGCGTGCCGCTGTTTCTCCTCCTGCACGATTCATGCACTTTTAGTTTATCTGCTCCCCGGGTTTGATTCTGCATTTGCTGTGGCTTTACTGGATGCCGTGACTGATTTGAAAATGCGCTATGACAATTGAATTGTTCTTGGGGATTTTAATCTGCACCCCAATGATCTCACTGACCTGCAGGCTGCCGCCTGATCTCTTTGGCGGTGGATCTTCACCTTCCCCAGCAGCCAATGGGGGTCCTACTCATTCTCATGGCAATACGCGGGACCTTATATTGGCCCCACCTTTTTGGTTGCCCTTTTTTTCCGTTTTTATCTGTTATTTGGTCTGACCATGTAGTCATTCGTTTTATTGTGAATATTAGATCTCTACCTACTGCCCCTTTTCTTCCTCGTCCCCCCTCCCGGCGATGGCGTAATGTCCCTCGTGGTGACATCTCTAAGAATATCCCTGATACTCTCGCATCTTGCACTGTGGTTGACCTCGTTTCTCTCTCTACGGTCTTGCCCCCCACTGCAGACATTTTGGCCCCTTTGAAAGCAGCTAAATCCTGCCATCGCCCCACCCACGGAGCCTTGATTCTCCCCTAAGCTCGCCAGTCCCTGACTTCTTCTTAGACAGGCAGAGCACAAATGGCGCATTTCCTTTTGACCTCTGGCTCGCCTTGCTCTGCGTAAAGCCTCAGCCTCCTTCCAAATAGCCATCTTTGATGCGAAACGTGCTTATTACATACCTCCTGCGTCGAATCTGCGGTTAATTCTCCCAGGGCACTTTTCAAGCTTGTTCATTCGCTATCGTCAGTCCCCTCTTCTAATGTGGTTTTCCATCTCAAATGCTTTTTGATTCTCTCTCTTCCTATTTCTGTAAAAGATTGTTGCTGTTCCTCAAAAGATCTCTGGATCTAGTATCCAACCTGCCTTGATGGCGGCTGCCTTAACCCTTATTCACTCTTTTTGTTCCTGGTCCAAATGTCCTGTCTTTGAAGATTCAGACATTATTGTGGCTTGTAAGGGCCTGAAATCTGTTTCTCCTACTGAGTCCATTCCTCTGGGGATTATTAAAGAGATGATCTCTTCTATTGCACTTCGTGTGTCTTTGGCTGTTAATGTCTCTTTCTAAAATAGTATTGTTCCTCCTGCTCTTAAACATGCTTTGGTCATTACACTTCTTAAAAAACCCAATCTTGATCCTTTACTCCCCTTAGACTTTCACCCTATTTCTTTTCTTTCTTCTTTCTTTTCTTATAAAATTATTCGATGCTTCTGTCACGCCCCTCCCTCATTCTTTTTTTATAGGATTCTGGGTTTCTTGACCCTTTCAGTCAGGTTTCCGGCCTAGCCGTGTCACTGAATTGGTGTTATTATTCGCAATGCATGACCTGGCCCAGATTGTGGATCAGGGCAGTGTCAGAGTTTTAATCTTACTGGATCATTGGGCTGCATTTAACACTATTGATCATAGCATCTTAATCGAGAGCTTGTCCTCTGTGGGTATCTCCAGCTCAGTCCTTGGCTGGTTTTGTTCTTTTCCTTCTAACCGGTCTCAGTCACTTTATTTTTCCCCTTTTGTTTCACCCTATATGCCTATCATGTGTGGTGTTTCTCAGGGTTCTGCTCTTTCTCCTCTCCTTTGCACCTGTTTATACCCATCCTTTAGTTAAACCTATACATTCTTTGGATTTTAAGTGTCATTCCTACGCAGATGACACCCAGATCTTGGTGTGGCTTGATCTGTCTCTTTCTTCTACAGCTGAGTGATGTCACTCCTGCCTGCTTGCTGTCCACTTTTGGATGAATAGCAACTGGCTTTGCCTTAATGGTGAAAAAAACAAGGGGCCTCATTACGACCCTGGCGGTACGGGATTAACGGCGCCGTAAAAGGTGCCGGCGCTGTTTACCCCGTACCGCCTCATTACGAGGTCCCCTCGAAGGACCCAGGAAGTAACGCCTGGTCAAACCAGGTGTGCTTACAGGGTCCCGCGAGGGGAAGAGGGAGCAAACAACGGGCCAACTCGTAATGGCCCGTTGTTTGCTCCCTCTCCCCTTCCCATTCAGCCCTATGGGTGCTGAAATGGGAATGGGGAAGGACAGGGTCCGCGGGCCTTCCGAACTCGAAATGGCCCGGTAATTCCTGATTCTGAGGACCCGGACGCGATTTCGGCAGCAGCCATGCCGCCAACAGCGGCATGGCTACCACCGAGGTTGTAATGAGGGCAAAGGTCCTTATAGCTGGTTCCTCCTCTGACTCTGCCCTTTTGTCATCCAATTTCTGGTCCCCTGACCTTGGCCCTTTGCCGCTGCTACTCTCCGTGGTAAAAGACCTTGGCGTGAAGCTTTCAGCTTCAATTTCCATGGAGGCCCAGAGGAGCTTGGTGTGTCAAACGGTTCACTTAAAAACGTAGGATTCCGCGCCATACCTTCCTCTCCAGCTCCGTCCCCTGGGTGTGTCTTCTATGATTCCGGGGCCTTTGGACTATTGCAAGTCTCTTTATCTTGTGCACAGGCCTATCCTTTGCAACATTTGCAGATCCTGCGAAACACAGTGGCTGGGGTGGCCACTGGGCCATCCAGCTACTCCTTTGCTTCTTAATTCTTTCTTCTCTCTGTGATGCTGGAAGGCCTTTTGGAGGGAAAGGGCCTCACAGTCCTTGTACTACCACTTCTCTGTGTGTGTGTTCTGTATATTTTCTGCCACTGAGGTCCAGCCTGGACCTCTGGCAGTGCAGCTCTTTAATTTTCCTTTTGGTGAACAGCACCCATGGGATACCCTTGTGGCATAGATGAGTGTGTGTTTACGGGCACCTGTGTATTTCCCACAGGGCAGGGCATTGGCCGGTGGCAGCTACATGGAGACTTGGCAGTGGCTCTGAGTGCCCTCCATTTTTGGGACACCCATGCCCTGTCATAAAATGAACAAAGGCAAGATGGCTGTGTAGCGTATTGCTTTCTATTCCCTTTACCCCTTTTTTC
Organism: Ambystoma mexicanum; assembly: GCF_040938575.1. Taxonomy (NCBI): domain Eukaryota; kingdom Metazoa; phylum Chordata; class Amphibia; order Caudata; family Ambystomatidae; genus Ambystoma; species Ambystoma mexicanum. The sequence continues at coordinate 1,675,796,272 of NC_090929.1, read as the reverse complement.
CCAAGGACCTGGAAAGCCATGACTCTGTCCCCTTCCCCTGATTGGCTGTTGGGTGGGAGGACCATTTATGGCTGCATGGCTGCCTCCTGCAGGACTGGCTGGAGCCATCTCAGGGACTGTGTGTTGTGGGCACACCCTTGGGGTGGGACGTGTATGAATGTAGTGAGTAGGCAATATGTATTCTGTGTTGAGGGTGTCTGGTTTTGGTTGTTTGACACTATTTTTGGGCCAGCCTGACTGAAACTGGAGTGAATGCAGTGTAGTGCTCTGAAAGGCTGGGTGCTTACTCCAATCCACATTCTGTGTTATGGGTGTCTTTTTTGGGTGAATGGCCTGAATCCCTGTGAGCCTGATTGGTTGCCTGTCTGCCTGCATGAATTCACTTGTGTATGATTGGCTGATTGGGCCTGGCTTCTCCTGAGTGAATGGGGAACAAATGTTTATAACTAGGGACCCCTCGCTCACCAATTTGTTCTGGAACTGAAGTTCTGAAGCTGAAACCTGACACTTGAATCCTGGGTCCAATTGGAGGGAGGAGTCTGCAGCTGCATTTCGTCAAGGAATCCAAAGACTGCTGAGCTGACCCTAGGACTGATCCAAGAGAGGTTCTGGATAGGTGACCACTTCCCGAGCTACGAGGGATCATCCTGCACCGGCTGCTCTTCTCCCGAACTACTCTGGAAGCCCGTCCTATGTGTCTGCCATCTGGGGAAGGAGTCTTTGTGAGTTCAGAAGAGGAGTGTCTGAACATCTTGAGCTGAAGATGTCCAGTTGTGTTGCCCAGGGTCCGGAGGAGTGTTCACGACCGCTGGAAGTCAGATTGCTGCATATCACCCAGAAGAGGGGGTACACTGGCATAGTGCTAATTGACATCTGGAGCTGCAATAGTACAATTTAATTGAAGAATCCTTCAAGGGGTTTTCTGTGCCACCGCATCCAACCACTTTTTTACACCAGAGAAGGTCCAGAGTCGTTGTCTGCAGAGGAGTGTCCGCTGATGTGTTTCCCGCCACCGAAATCTGAAGAAGTCATCCCGATGCTGCAGGATTGAGGAGGGTCCGCAGTTTAGTCCCATGGTTAAGTCCAGGTCACCAGAAGCCATCAAGAAGTCTATGCTGCAGCTGCAGCCCTGAAAAACCGAACGTCAGTAAACAATTAAATACTGAAACCCAACACCTACATCTGCCACTGCACCCATCGCCACTGAAAGTAATCCAAGTTCCCCATGGGTCTTATCTTCATCAACCAGGCCTTGTCTGGGTCTACAGCAAGTTTCACATTCGTTGGATGTCTGACCAGGGTATTTATTAAGCGTGGACCTGGCTTCGAAAAGCAACAGAGCGCTTTACATAGGCATTCACCAATTCAGATACATAACAGAGTGCTTTGCAGAGGTGTACAACATTACAGATACATAACAGAGTGCTTTGCAGAGGTGTACAACATTACAGATACATAACAGAGTGCTTTGCAGAGGTGTACAACATTACAGATACATAACAGAGTGCTTTGCAGAGGTGTACAACATTACAGATACAAAACAGAGTGCTTTGCAGAGGTGTACAACATTACAGATACATAACAGAGTGCTTTGCAGAGGTGTACAACATTACAGATACATAACAGAGTGCTTTGCAGAGGTGTACAACATTACAGATACATAACAGAGTGCTTTGCAGAGGTGTACAACATTACAGATACATAACAGAGTGCTTTGCAGAGGTGTACAACATTACAGATACATAACAGAGTGCTTTGCAGAGGTGTACAACATTACAGATGCATAAAAGGGTGCTTTTCAGTGGTAAGAACAGAACAGATATACAGCGGGGGGTAGGAGACATAGAGGCACAGAGGATTGGTACAGTTGTACCAGTTGGCGGGGAAGAGAAAAATTATTCGACTAAATCGTCTGCTGAAAAATCTAACCCAATGGAATCTACCTATAGCTTTCATTCTGTCTTTAACTCTGATATTCTAAGCAAAACGTATACGAGCAAGCAGACCTTTCTTATCCAACACCAACCACCTCTCAGTTGCCCGTGCTCTCGGGCTGTCCAAGCTAGACTACTGTAATGCCTTACTCTGTGGGACCTCAGACAAAAACCTGAGTAGGCTCCAGGTCCGTCAGAACAATACTGCAGAGCCGCCCTGGACTTTGAACACACATCTGAACAGATCTCTGAGTTAAGACGCTCAGTCCACTGGCTCCCCATCCTCGAAAGAATACAACTTAGAATCCTCACGATTGCACGATGTTGCCTGGTGAACAAAGTCCAGGCTTCCCTCGCACAGAGGGTCAAGAAATAGTTGCCATCCAGACAGCTCAGATCCTCCCAGAGCCAGTGACTACTCACCGTCAGATTCTGACTAAAGCGCTCCGGTGGCTGAAGCTTCCCCACCATCGTGGCTAACCTCTGGAGAAATCTCCCCCACCATTTACGCTCTGAGACGTCTTGCCAACTCTTCAGAATAAAAACGAAAGACCCACTTGTTTAGTGGTTTGGACTGCACCCACCTATATAACTGTACCTATGTAACTAGCACCCAGATACCTGAGGGCTTGGTGAGCTGCAATAAATGCTAAAATAAAATAAATAACATAAAATAAAAATGTGCCTGCTCTTTCATCTCCCATCACGTGCTCACATTTCTTGTTGCTTCTTTGCATTGGTTTTGAATGTGTCCATGATCTTGCTCCTGCCAATCCTTGTTCTCTTGCTTCCTCCTGGTGTCCGGCCCATTCTCCCCATTCTTATTGTCATCATCCTTCCGCTCTTCCTCGTCTCCCATGGGTCCAATCAAGTGTTGACTCTTTCTCCCCTTGCCCCCAAGCTTTGGAATGTTCTCCTCTTTCAGGGAACTCAGTTGCCACTCTTCCCACTTTCTGCTCCCTGCACAAGGCCCGTTACTTTCTCCATCTCCCTCTTGATTGCTCTTACATGTCTGTGCGGGCTCTTCCCCCATTTCCCAGCATGCACTTGCGTGAAAAGACACACCCACTTTTCAGGTGATGGCGATGGCAGGGTCTGCTGAGTAGAAGGGGTCTCTGTGCCAGGTACAGGGGCAGGAGAATACTGATTGTCGTGGGGATGGGGACAGGGATAAGGAGTTTCGGCGGAATGTGTGGGGCTGGAACAAGTAGATGTCTGGGGGACGCCCCCACAGACACAGGGTAAGTAGGCATGGGTTTTGGGGGGGGTTACTTTTATTGTAGAGCAGGCCGGTTTGGAACAGGAGGAAGGATAGCTCATGGGTAACTCATTTGTCTTGGAAGCAATATGCGGTTGCAACAGGGGTTCGAATCCAGATCCCGCGCTTAGAACCCACTTGCCTGTATTAAGCACGTTAGAAATAAACAATAAAATAAACAGTGAATTGCTAAATAATAGCCACCTCGGCAAAAGTGACCCGTGCAAAGTGCACATTCATCCCTACTTGCATCTACTTGCAACCAATAGTTTACTTTGTACAGCGCTTTGAGGAAAGTGCTTCACTAATTCATATAAATAAATAAATGATACTCTCAATCCCCCCCTCAATCCTTCTTCATTGACAAAGTAGAGAATCGTCAGAACACATTCACCCCCATAAGTGACCCATATACCATCACGGTTTCCCCCCTAAGGGAACTCCAGTGCCATCACCAGCAGAGGTTGAGTTCTTGTTATGTTGAGGATTCCAGACAACTCCCCTGTCTTTAGACCCTCAGACCTCCCACAGATGCGAGCAGCCTTCACCTCACTATTGTAGCTGCAGCCAAATCAGTCACCATTTCTAAACAACTGGCCATCTCCAGTACCAGCTCTGAGTACCCAAACTGCTTGAATGTTCACAGTCACCTCCCCCCCTTCTAAAGAAATCCAACCTGTGACCGAGAGCTTCGGCAATCACCGCCCTATTGCGAGTCTTCCCTTGATCTCATAAAATCTTGGGAAAAGAAGTCACTACATAACTTCCACTACACATTTTAAGGTACACCCTTATGAATGGATGCCTTTCTGTGGTTCGGCCACCACTTGACATGGCCTGGTGCCTTCTATTTGAGTTTATTTTTAATCTTCTAACACCTTTGAGACGGTGGACCACACCATCCTGTTCCTGCTTCGCCACCCACAATTGGTGGTTTCAGTCTCAGATCAAACCTAGAAGTGTTTCTGCTAATTTTTCTTAGAGCAAGAGCAATGTGTCAAACTAGCCAATCAAATCCCCCAAACCCATGAGTGCTGTCCCCTGTGGAATTCCGTCCGGGTTCTTCTCCATTGTCCACTGCGATGATTTTTAACATTTAGATGAAACCTCGGCTTGGCTAACTCATAACCCACAAGCTCGACTTTCATTGCTATGCAAATGACATGCAGATTTACCCACACATCTCAGCTTCATGTGACCAACTAACAGCCTTATCTCAAAGACTGGGCAAGGATGAAGAATGCATGTGCAACCCCTGTCTGAAACTCAGTGTCTCAAAGACTGGCACCCCGGTGCTGGTGCCCAAGCAAGTTCGGCCTCAATGTTATTTGGAGAACTTGTTCCCTTCAGAAAGATAGTAAGAACCCCTGGCCCCTTTTGCAGTCACGTCTTGATGTGGAGATCAGTTCTGCTGTGAGAACCTAATTTGTTTCAGCTTACATTTCTAAGCAGGAATACCAAACTGTGTCCAGAGACCTCTTAATGGGGGGGCAAAAGGGAAAAGTGTCCTGGGCTCCTACCCATAGAGGAGCCAATGTAGAGGGGAAGACATACACATCTGCCAGAGATCCGACCCCTCTACGTCCCCTATATTGGAGACATGAGACTGTGTCCTGTCTAACACCAGCTATTGTAGCAATACTGCAGCAAGTTTTTGGAAGACGGCATCTATTATGACAACCATATAGAATGTACCCTCGAGTTGATGACAGCCTGCAGGAGGAGATCCCTGAAGGAATGATAAGAAAGAGCTAAGAAAATGGACTGATGACGTCATGAGAAAGTGTGCTCAAAGTCCTGAAATCCCGACTGAAGACAATATACGAATCCTAGAGGAAAAAAGACGAAGTAAAAAATCAAGTGAACCTTAAACGTGTAAAAGAAGATTACACATTCGAAAGTTTTGCAGAAATCAAATCAGAAGAATAATGAAAGTACAGACGCTGAAACGCAAGATAGATCAAGTCATCGTATAGGCTAGCTATGAGTAGTGAATAGAATGCAGGCGGAGCCGCCATTGTCCAGAAACTGGACATTGGCATCATGAAATAAGTAAGCCAAAAGGACCATGGAGAAAGAATGAAAGGCTGTGTTGCAGTAGAATAGCAGGTTGTTGGAGCTGCGTTGGAAGGCTGTCTGGCCTGAAGTCAAGAGCTGAGAAGTCGAGGTCGGCTATCTATGCTTATGAAGGACATGTGTGCGTAGGATGAATCCTCTCCCATTAAGGTGCAAGAAAGAACACAGAAGATGCCAAGTCTTAATTCATTAAAACATCTTAAAGCTTGCAGAATGAGCAGAGTCGTGGTCTCTTGTCACGTGAGTTAAGGCTGAAAATAGGGCTTGAACTTGGGAGTTCCAGATGTGATAGCGAGTGCCCTCACTCCTGTTGCATTCCTAGGACAAGAATACTCTGCAAAGCCAAGTACAAAGGGAATTTCGTGGCAGAAGGCATGGGTGATGAGATGTTGGGCTAATTGGGTGATAGGGCAGCTTCGTGTCCTATATACTTGCACCTGGGTCTTGGCGTATGTGCTGCTAATTGAACCAAATGTTCCAAACATGTTACAAGCATGCCAAACCAATTGTATTAGTCCATATAACAAAGGACCTTATAGCTTGAGAAACCAATGAAACACTGTGTAACTGATTTTTCTTAAATGACACGTGTAAAAAGGTAGGCATAAGTTGTCCACCTGGTATCTGACAGCCTATAACAAACCTAGATCCTATATGATGGTATATCTAGATGTGTCCCTTAACCAATCCCAACCCTTGATAGGTTTTTCACTATTGCCATGTAGCATGACGTCATTCTGCCGCACAAAGAGAGTATATCATTGTGTTTCATGTAGAAATCGCTGAGAATGAGCGTACGTCCATTGATGTGCATTGTAAACTCCCTGTTTTAGATAATTGCTAATAATTCAGCAACTTGCCATCTTCTTGAGTCTGTCCGGTTATTGGGACTCAGAATTGTTCTGGTGTAATCCCATCCAGTAACAGATGCATTTTCCAGGGGCCATAAGCTCACCCTCACTTAGCTTCCTGACTTTAAAAAACAAATAAAAATCACACGTCATGATGTTTTATACGGCTCTGATGAGATTTTGAACCTGGTGCCTTGCTGCTGTTGACAAGTAAATTACGATCTGATCAATTAATCCTGTAATGTATTCTGTGCTCACTCTACCATATGTGGTCTGTGCACTACTCTTACATGATTATTCCAGGGTTTCAGAAATATTCTGGGGCTGGAGAAGGACTGGGACTGGAGAAGCCTAACATCTACTCTGGAACAGTCTACAAGTGGTCCGAAGAAACTCCCATTCACCCATTTACTGCAGAACTGCCTGAGAGTGTCCTAGTTCTACGCTGTCCTCCCAGGTAAGTCAGGTACTTGTTGTGTCCTATTTCTTCCCGGAATTCTGTTCCACTGCTCTGCTATCCCGTCTTGCTTTCCCTCTCCTGCTTCTTTCCTCCTCCTCCTCAGTCTTTTCCTTGGCTGCTGCTTTCTAGGATTTTGCGCCTAAAGGCAATTGAGTTATCAGTGTGTGCTGTATAAATCAATAAACATAGCAACTGGGCAAAGGAAAGCACCACTTGACCTAAAGTGTGGGAATGGGAACAGGGAAAGGTCTTTAGCATTAATAAGTTCCAGACAACAGAGTGATGCCCACTCCACAAACAAGCCATGACCATCCTGCCACTCTAGGAGCGACCCCCAAAGCATTCCACGAATCTGCGAAAGGGACAGGAAGGGGGTTGCCAATGACACACCAGAGCTTGCGGAATGCCTTATTGCCAGGTTGCCAGGGGGCACTACTTGATGCTTGGCAGTGTAGGCAATCCTCATTTCACTAGGTTGATAACTTTCTCTAGGCCATCCTGGAAGGCCCATTGTTGAAAGGAGGTGGGCTGTGTGGCTGTCTTGCACACCTGGCAGCATCACAAGTCTCTAATCAAAGGCCATAATGCTTAGGGGGAAACTATACTTTGTCTGAGGGCATTTCTGTAAAAAGCACCACCCTGAGAGCTGGATGGTTGCAAATAATTATTGGGAACTTGCAGCATCTTCTCTCCCTGTAGTTCTGCATTGTCCAATCAAGAACCCGGAGATGCTCAGTGAAACTCTGCCACAGGATGAGGAGAGACCATCTTCCCTTGCCCGCCCCACCCCAGCATCTTACTGTTCATGTTTGTAGTTCTCTTGCTGAAGTCTCCCTCAGTCTTCTGCTCTGGCCTGCCATACTCTACCAGTGCCCCACAGGTCCCTCTTCTTTTTCTTTGGTTTATCTACCTTTCTCTCCATGCCTGCCCTCTCCTTTTACCCCTTCTCTCTCTTTTGGTGTCTTTCCTCTTCCTTTCAAGTTTCGCTATTCTTGTATCTGTTAGAAGCTCTTTAATTGACCCTTCTGTCCTCTCTAACTACTGTCCTATTTCCCTTTCTACTCTAAACCTCTTGAGCATGCCGTCTACTCCCAACCATCTGAAGTCCAAGTCTCACATTTCCCATTAGGCTCTTCTACCTGGTAATAATTTGAACACTTCCTCGTGTCATTGCACGCCTCGCTTCTTATTCTTTTAGCGCTAGCTGTGGCTGTTCACATGGTGGACTAATCTATTCTCTGCTGCTCTCTTTCATCCCTCTGTTATACCTGTGCCCATCTTGCACTGGTTCTCTTCCTTTCTCTCGAATTCCTCATTTTCTGTTCATTTGGCCCCTCTCGTCCTCTCCCCATTGTTTTGGGGTCAGCCAAGAATCCGTCCTTTCCCCCCGTTTTATTATTCACACGCTTCTCTCTTCTTTCATCCTCAAATCTTCCTCTCTTTCTCTGCTTTTTCTGATCAACTTTACACTTCTCTTTCTGCCATCAAGTTCTGGATGCCCTCTCCCTCTACCAAATGTCTAGCAAATGTCAAACTTACCAACATTTGGATCACTAGGGTGACCAGATGTTGAAAATAAAAAACCGGGACAGGCCTCTGACATAGAAGTAGGACTACAGCTCCAGCAGTGTAACTGTAGTATTACATCTATGTGGGTGGCCTTCCCCGTGTCATATTGCAGCACAAGGTGTCCCAAGGCTATTTTAAGTTTAGAAATCCCATCTGGGATTTGGGGATCGGGTGGCTACCTTCCCGATTTTTGGCAAACTGGTGGAAAAATCATGATATCCAGCCAAAAACCGTGATGCAATAATCGCGGTCCCATGATGAGTCTTGCAACAGACATGGACTACTTTGCAGCCCTTGTGGCGTCACTTCTTATTTATTAGAGATAATTTTGCCTTCAAGTGTTTCTAACTTTAGTAGTGCTTCTAGTTCATAAAGATCATTAAAAAAAAGTTATTACCCATTGCCAGGGCAAAGGTCATGTGATGTTGCTTTCTGTGATGTATTTGGGGGACCAATGGTCATGTGATGTCACTTCCGCTATTAGATTATTTTCATGGAGTGAAGGGTGGAAACTAACCTAGAGAGGGTGGGGTCACGGGTAGAACATTCTAGATAAAGGGTGCACCCACAGAGAGCAATTCTATACTGCACATGTGCGTGTTAGAGTGGGGTTTGACATAAGGCGAGTGAGATGAGCGCCTGAGGGTCTCATATCTAGGCCAGCTCTTTTTCTGAACCATAAAGCCCACCCCCACATTACATTCAGCACTTCAGTGTGGGTAAGGAGCAGTGTCCCTAGAACGCCCCTTCCCCTTACCCGCCCATTTTCTGATTCTTGTATATCATATAATGTACAATATACCTAATCGGAAGGAAACACGAGAGGCAGACCGCCAGCCAGGGGGCGAGAGAGCTAGAGGGAGAGCTAGAGTGTGAGAAAGAAGCGTTGACACCAGCGAAATCGGAGCCGCCAGCACAGGCTAGTCATAAGGGTGCAGGCAGGAGGCCATATAATCTTGCCTTGCCAAGACTGCTCATGCTTTGTTATTCCTCGGCATGCCTTGCTACTGCATTGATATGCCATGTTATGCCTTTACATGCCTTGCTAAGGCCTCAAAGTGCCATGTTATGCCTTGCTAGTGCCTTGATATGCCATGGTATGCCTTGATATGTCTTCTAATGCCTTTATATGCATTGGCATGCCTTGCTTATGCCTTGATATGCCATGTTATGCCTTTTCATACCTGGCTAAGGCCTTAGTATGCCACTCTCTGCCTTGTCATGCCTTGCGAATGCCTTGATATGCCATGTTATGCCATATCCTGCCTTGATAAAGCTTCGAAATGCCATGTTATGCCTTGTCATGCTTTGCTAATGCCTTGAAATACCATGTTATTCCATGGCGTGCCTTGAAAGGCCTCAATATGCCATGGTACGCCTTGACATGCCTTGCCAATGCCTTGATATGCCATGTTATGCATTGTTATGCCTTGCTAATGCCGTGAAATGCCATGTTATGCATTGATATTTATTTATTTATTTATATTTATATAGCGCGCAAGTAACCCACAGGCATTGAGGCGCTGTTACTTGCAAAAATCTTAGTTACAGGCATATAGTCATTCATAGGTACAGTATGAGTTCGACAAAGCATAGAGCTGACATTTTGGTTGGTACAGTATGTCATTACAGTACAGTTTATGCATTAGGAATATATGAGATGTATTCGACTAGTGCAACGCATCTTATGTGAATAAGATTGTTTTCAAGGTTTTGCGGAAGGTGCTGAGGGAGGACTCGCCTCTGATTGTGGGAGGTAGGGCGTTCCAGTGCGTGGGTGCGAGATATGGGAAGCTGGATCCGCCCGCTCTGACTTTTTTTACTAATGGCACAGAGAGCATGTTAGTATATGGTGATCTGGTTGGCCTCGTAGAAGAGACGGGGTGGATCCTCTGGGAGAGGTAGTCAGGGGCAGTGAGGTGAATGCACTTGTGGGTCAGTGTCAGTGTCTTGAAGATGATTCGTTCTTTTATTGGGAGCCAGTGTGCTAGCTTTCTGGCCTCCGAGATGTGTTCCCTTTTGGCAATGCCTTGGGCTGCCCGGAGAGCACTATTCTGAATGATTTGCAACCTCTCTAGGTTTCTGTTGGAGGTGCCTAGAAAGAGTACATTGCAATAGTCAAGCCTGGATCCAGTGATGGCTCTGGCTATGTTAGTGCAGTTCTCTTTGGAGAGAAAGGGCCTGACTGCGTTGATAAGTTTGGCATGGTATGCAGCTGCAGAGGCTATAGCGTTGACTTGTTTATCCATGGATAGGTTGGAGTCCAAGTAGACTCCAAGGGTTTTGACTGATTCTGAGACAGGTATTTTGATAGAGTCTATGGTGAAGTGGCTGAATTGGGAGTCTAGATTTTTCAGAGTGTCGGGTGAGCCTACCAAAAGGAGTTCAGTCTTGTCGGAGTTGAGGCATAGTCCATTGTCTGCCATCCAGGCTTGGATGGTGTTGTAGAGGTTGTTGAGGGTCATGGAGTCAGTGTCATAGTTACCAGTGAGGGTTAGGAGGATCTGTGTGTCGTCGGCGTAGTTAGTGTATGAAATGCCCATGGCGTCGAGGATGAGAAAGAGTGGTCGTGTGAAGATGTTGTAGAGGGTGGGTGAGAGGCAGGAGCCTTGGGGCACACCGCAGAGAATGGTAGTTGGAGATGCGGATGCTGAGTCCGAGAATACTTGCATGGTTCTGCCTTGTAGGAAGGAAGTGATCCATGCTGTGGCTTCAGGGGAGAATTTGGCAGTAGAGGAGAGGTGGTGGCATAGGACGTCATGATCCACGAGGTCGAAGGCCGCGGATAGGTCAAGAAGTAAGAGAAGTGCTGGTTTGGCCATGTCTCTGGCATCGTCCATTTGGTTTTTCAGGTCAAGTAGGGCGGTTTCAGTCCCGTGTCTGGGGCGGAAGCCTGATTGGCGGAGTCCTAGGAGTTTGTTCTCCTCAATGAAGTGTTGAACCTGCAGGTAGGCTGCTTTGTCCAGTATTTTGAGGAGGAAAGGGACAGTGGTGATAGGTCTATAGTTGTTGGGGGATGTGGGGTCGAGAGTTGGCTTTTTTAAGAGAGGGCGGACCCAGGCTTCCTTGAGGGAGGCAGGGACTTTCCCAGTAGCAAAGGAGGCGTTTACAAAGGCTGTAAGGAAAGGAGCTAGCGCTCCGGCGCAGTCTTTGATAACGGTGGCTGGGCATGCATCACCTTTGCAGTTGGAGGGTTTGATGTTCCTCATTATGTTGGTGATGTCTTTTTCTAGAATGGGTTTGAATGAGAAGGGTTGGGGGGGGTCCGGGGCTGGTGGTGGGGCAGGGGTGTGTGTGTTGGGTAGGGCTTGCTTAGTGGCTAGTATTTTGTTTTGGAGCAGGTTCAATTTATTTTTCATGGCTGTTTGTATAGCATCACACCAGGCCTTGTCTTTGGTGAAGTTCTGGGGGGCGGGCGTGGGTGTTTCAAGCTCCCTGAAGATGGCAAAGATTTCTTTAGTGCTGGATTGTGCTTCAGTGATTCTGGATTCAAAGGATTTGGCCTTAGCTAGGGTGATTGCTTTTTTATATCTAGTGGAGCAAGATTTAAAAGTCGTCTTGTCTTTGTCGGAGTGAGACATTTGCCACTGAGTGAGAGCGGCCTTTTTTTCAATGCGGAGTGCGAGGAGGTCCGGGGTGAACCAGGAGTTGGAGTGGCTGGTGGGTTTGGGCTTACGGGGTTTAAGGGGGGCAATGGAATTAATGGCTGCTTTGATGGCAACTTCGTAGGCTGTTGCGAGTGTTTCTGGGTCTGTGGAGAAAGGGGGTCTGAAGGCTGGGCCTTGGAGGAAAGGCAGTAGCTTTTCCTTAGTGAGTTGGCGGGAGCTTCTGGCAAGACAGGGTGGCAGTGGTTGGGGTGGGGGGGTGGTGGAGCGGGTAGTGAGGATGTTGAAGGTGATGATGTGGTGGTCTGACCATGGGGTGGGAGAGTTGCCAGTGATAATGAGAGGGCAGTTGTGTTGCGCAATCCAGTCGAGAGTTCTGCCCTGGGTGTGGGTTGGGCTAAAGATGGTGTTATTGTACCCCAGAGCCTTGAGGGCTGAGTCCAGGGATTTGGCTGCTGGGTCCTTCCTGTCCAGGAGACCTAGGTTAACATCCCCAAGGAGGATGGCTTTTGATTGTTTTTTGAGGTTGTCAGAGAGGAGGTGGATGAGGGAGGCTTGGAAGTCACCTGTTGAGCCTGGGGGGCGGTAGACAATGTGGACAGTAATGGTACATTGGGGGGATAGGTTGATTTTGACTTGGAGGTAGTCACTGTTGAGTAATGATTTCTCTACCTTCCTGATAGAGAGGCAGTCTTTGGCAATAATTGCTACACCTCCACCTTTGGAGAGGCGATCTTGTCTAGTGATGGAGTATCCAGGTGGTAGTGCGAGGGCGAGTGCTGGGCCAGAGGCATCGTGTAGCCATGTTTCAGAGATCATGAGTAGATCGAGGTCATGGGTGGTTAGAAGGTCATGGATGTCTAAAGCGTGGGCGTTGATGGACCTAGCGTTAATCAAGGCGCATTTAAGATGTGGTCCGGTAGTGGCTGGGGGGGGGATGGGCACAGGTGGTAATACATTTGGCACAGTAGCATTCAAAATGGTGGTAAAAGAATTGCAAACCACAGGTTTTACACTGGGGGGCTCAATTTCAGTGGTGGTGGGCACAGGTGGTAATACATTTGGCACAGTAGCATTCAAAATGGTGGTAAAAGAATTGCAAACCACAGGTTTTACACTGGGGGGCTCATTTTCAGTGGTGGTGGGCACAGGTGGTAATACATTTGGCACAGTAGCATTCAAAATGGTGGTGAAAGAATTGCAAACCACAGGTTTTACACTGGGGGGCTCAATTTCAGTGGTGGTGGGCACAGGTGGTAATACATTTGGCCCAGTAGCATTCAAAATGGTGGTGAGAGAATTGCAAACCACAGGTTTTACACTGGGGGGCTCAATTTCAGTGGTGGTGGGCACAGGTGGTAACACATTTGGCCCAGTAGCATTCAAAATGGTGGTGAGAGAATTGCAAACCACAGGTTTTACACTGGGGGGCTCAATTTCAGTGGTGGTGGGCACAGGTGGTAACACATTTTGTATGGGGGTGGCACCCATGTGGGTGTGGTTACGTACGTCATCATCTGCTATGTTGTCAATATCCATAGAAGCAGTAGGCTTTTTGCGGAAGAGTCTATTCGAGGACACATGTTGTGGGGGCGGCAAGATGCGTGAACATAGCCGTGCATTGCGGATGTTCGTGGGGAGGGGATTGTACTTGAAGGTGGCTTGCAGCGTGCGGGTGCGCAATCTGAGGCATCTGGTATGAGGGCATGGGTATGAGCTAGTTGACTCGCAGCTCTGATTCTTACCTCCGAGATGCCGCTTGGATTCCGGGCAGTCAGCAGACGAGCAGCAAAGAGCTGATAAGAGCGTGGGAGGCCTTTCCTTCCGGCCTTCCCTGCTCGGCTTCGCCTCTCGGCCCTCTCCCCCTCCATTTAAAGCAGGAGGGGAGGGGCAGGCAGAGGAAGGCAGCAAATGGGCGCTCGGGCCCGCGGCGGTGCTAGCAGCTGGCTCCGTTGTTGTGTTGGCGTCCATGGCAACCATGGGCGCCATTTTAGGAAGTTGCAGGGCCGTGGAACACGCGGCGAACGGGGATGAGTGGATGAAGCACTCTGAGAATCCGATATCTCTTGCTAATGCCTTGAAATGCCAGGTTATGCCTTGGGGTGCCTTGCTAATGCTTTGATAGGCCTTGTCATGCCTTGCTTATGCCTTGTTATGCCTTGTTGAACCTTGCTAATGCCTTAATATGCCTGTTCATGCCTTGCTAAGGCCTCAATAGGGCATGTTATGCCTTGTGGTGCCTTGCTAATGCCTTGATAGGCCAGGTTATGCCTTGTTGTGCCTTGCTAATGCCTTCATATGCCAGGTTATGCCTTGTTGTGTATTGCTAATGTCTTGATAGGCCAGGTTATGCCTTGTTGTGCCTTGCAAATCGCTTGATAGGCCAGGTTATGTCTTGTTGTGCTTTGCTAATGCCTTGATAGGCCAGGTTATGTCTTGCTGTGCTTTGCTAATGCCTTGGAATGTCAGGTTATGCCTTGTGATGTCTTGCTAATGCCTTGAAATGCCAGGTTATGCCTTGTGGTGCCTTGCTAATGCTTTGATATACATTGTTATGCCTTGCTTATGCCTTGTTGAGCTTTGCTAATGCCTTCATATGCCTGTTCATGCCTTGCTAAGGCCTCAATAGGGCATGTTATGCCTTGTTGTGCTTTGCTAATGCCTTGGAATATCAGGTTATGCCTTGCTAATGCCTTGATATGCCAGGTTATGCCTTGTGGTGCCTTGCTAATGCCTTGATAGACCAGGTTATGCCTTGTTGTGCCTTGCTAATGTCTTGATAGGCCAGGTTATGCCTTGTTGTGCCTTGCTAATGCCTTGATAGGCCAGGTTATGTCTTGTTGTGCTTTGCTAATGCAGTGATAGGCCAGGTTATGTCTTGTTGTGCTTTGCTAATGCCTTGGAATGTCAGGTTATGCCTTGTGATGCCTTGCCTATGCCTTGATAGGCCAGGTTATGCCTTGTTGTGCCTTGCTAATGCCTTGATAGGCCAGGTTATGCCTTGTGCTGCCTTGCCAATGCTTTGATATGCCTTGTCATGCCTTGCTTATGCCTTGCTATGCCTTGTTGAGCCTTGCTAATACCTTCATATGCCTGTTCATGCCTTGTTAAGGCCTCAATAGGGCATGTTATGCCTTGTGCTGTCTTGCTAATGCCTTGATAGGCCTGTTCATGCCTTGCTAAGGCCTCAATATGGCATGTTATGCTTTGTGGTGCCTTGCTAATGCCTTGATATGCCAGGTTATGCCTTGTTGTGCCTTGCTAATGCCTTGATAGGCCAGGTTATGCCTTGTTGTGCCTTGCTGATGCCTTGGAATTGCAATGCCTTGGAATGTCAGGTTATGCCTCGTTGTGCCTCGGTAATGCCTTGATAGGCCTGTCCATGCCTTGTTGTGCCTTGCTAATGCCTTGATAGGCCAGGTTATGCCTTGTTATGCCTTGCTAATGTCTTGATAGGCCAGGTTATGCCTTGTTGTGCCTTGCTAATGCCTTGATAGGCCAGGTTATGCCTTGTTATGCCTTGCTAATGTCTTGATAGGCCAGGTTATGCCTTGTTGTGCCTTGCTGATGCCTTGGAATTGCAATGCCTTGGAATGACAGGTTATGCCTTGTTGTGCATTGCTAATGTCTTGATAGGCCAGGTTATGCCTTGTTGTGCCTTGCTAATGCCTTGATAGGCCAGGGTATGTCTTGTGCTTTGCTAATGCCTTGGAATGTCAGGTTATGCCTTGTGATGCCTTGCTAATGCCTTGATACGCCAGTTTATGCCTTGTTAGGCCTTGCTAATGCCTTGATAGGCCAGGTTATGCCTTGTTGTGCCTTGCTAATGTCTTGATAGGCCAGGTTATGCCTTGTTGTGCCTTTCTAATGCCTTGATAGGCCAGGTTACGTCTTGTTGTGCTTTGCTAATGCCTTGATAGGCCAGGTTATGTCTTGTTGTGCTTTGCTAATGCCCTAATAGGCCAGGTTATGCCTTGTGATGCCTTGCTTATGCCTTGATAGGCCAGGTTATGCCTTGTTGTGCCTTGCTAATGCCCTAATAGGCCAGGTTATGCCTTGTGCTGCCTTGCCAATGCTTTGATATGCCTTGTCATGCCTTGCTTATGCCTTGCTATGCCTTTTTGAGCCTTGCTAATACCTTCATATGCCTGTTCATGCCTTGCTAAGGCCTCAATAGGGCATGGTATGCCTTGTGCTGTCTTGCTAATGCCTTGATAGGCCTGTTCATGGCTTGCTAAGGCCTCAATATGGCATGTTATGCCTTGTGGTGCCTTGCTAATGCCTTTATATGCCAGGTTATGCCTTGCTGTGCCTTGCTAATGCCTTGATAGGCCAGGTTATGCCTTGTTCTGCCTTGCTAATGCCTTGGAATTGCAATGCCTTGGAATGTCAGGTTATGCCTTGTTGTGCCTTGCTAATGCCTTGATAGGCCTGTCCATGCCTTGTTGTGCCTTGCTAATGCCTTGATAGGCCATGTTATGCCTTGTTATGCCTTGCTAATGCCTTGATAGGCCAGGCTATGCCTTGTTGTACCTTGCTGATGCCTTCATATGCCAGGTTATGCCTTGTTGTGCATTGCTAATGTCTTGATAGGCCAGGTTAAGCCTTCTTGTGCCTTGCTAATGCCTTGAACGGCCAGGTTATGTCGTGTTGTGGTTTGCTAATGCCTTGGAATGTCAGGTTATGCATTGTGATGCCTTGCTAATGCCTTGATATGCCAGGTTATGCCTTGTTGTGCCTTGCTAATGTCTTGATAGGCCCGGTTATGCCTTGTTGTGCCTTGCTAATGTCTTCATAGGCCAGGTTATGTCTTGTTGTGCTTTGCTAATGCCTTGATAGGCCAGGTTATGTCTTGTTGTGCTTTGCTAATGCCTTGGAATGTCAGGTTATGCCTTGTGATGCCTTGCTTATGCCTTGATATGCCAGGTTATGCCTTGTTGTGCCTTGCTAATGCCATAATAGGCCAGGTTATGCCTTGTGCTGCCTTGCCAATGCTTTGATATGCCTTGTCATGCCTTGCATATGCATTGCTATGCCTTGTTGAGCCTTGCTAATACCTTCATATGCCTGTTCATGCCTTGCTAAGGCCTCAATAGGGCATGTTATGCCTTGTGCTGTCTTGCTAATGCCTTGATAGGCCTGTTCATGCCTTGCTAAGGCCTCAATATGGCATGTTATGCCTTGTGGTGCCTTGCTAATGCCTTGATATGCCAGGTTATGTCTTGTTGTGCCTTGCTAATGCCTTGATAGGCCAGGTTATGCCTTGTTCTGCCTTGCTAATGCCTTGGAATTGCAATGCCTTGGAATGTCAGGTTATGCTTTGTTGTGCATTGCTAATGCCTTGATAGAGCATGTTATGCTTTGTGATGCCTTGCTAATGCCTTGATAGGCCCGTTCATGCCTTGCTAAGGCCTCAATATGGCATGTTATGCCTTGCTATTTGTGCCTTCTGGATTGTGCCCCCCACTAATCTGCATTTCGTGCAGGTCCCAAAGTGCCACGAGACGCTAAAAAATGCAGACGCGCGCTGTATACATGCCAATGGACCTCATTACAAGTATGGTGGTAAGACAACGATGACGCCAGTATCGCTACCCGCACCATTGCTACCATACCGCATACTAGGAGTTCTGCTCGCGGGTGCCCTTGCAGCACACAGTCTGACCTGGTGGCCGTACCGGCACCCGTGAGCAGAACATGATGGTAGCACTGGTACCGTTATTAACAGTACCGGTGCTACCACCCTCACCGTTCGCATTGAGCCCTACGGGGATCAAATGAGAATGGGGATGTACCGGGCCCGGCACCCGTGCAAGGGCAATTACCGGGCCCGGCTTGTCCAGAATAGCCCAGTAATTGCCCATTCGCGGGTGCCGGACCCGGATGCATGTTTGGAGGTAGCCTTGCCGGTTTTTCCGGCAAGGCTACCTCCAAACTTCTAATGAGGCCCAATGTCTTGTTTATTTCTTGCGTTTGAAGGGCTGCTGCTTTGCCTCTTCTAATGTCTGCAGATCGAACGCCTAGTGGGATGAAAGGCGGAGCATGTCTGGTAAATAAGAGAGCCTGTGTTAGGGGGACAGGCGGCTTAGTAGCGGCGGGAAGGTTTGAAGAGCACCCGGGCATGGAGCAGTCGCTGGCGCAGGACATTCTAAGCCTTTGGAAGAAGATGGAATATCATCGATGTTGTGTAGTGTCGGGGAGCTTGCCAAGCGGCCCGGGAGACTCCCACAAACTCCGGGGGAGGTGGGTCGTCTGGGGCGCAGCCGCAAGTGCGTGTCTCTGTTTCCTTAACCTTGTCGGGGGCCGTCAAGTGTCACTCCCTTAAGCGAGCCTGGCGCGGGGCAGGCCTGAAAGGCCCCTTTGTGCGCACTCTCTTTCCTGGAAAGGAGCTGAAACGCCGCCCTCTGACAGGCCTTTGGAAGCAGTTTTTTTACTCCTAAACACCGTGTTTTTCAACCCCTTCCAGATGACCCAGGCTGGGCTCTCTGGACCGGCCCCTGGCCGGGTGTAAGCCATCCTGGACTGGCCCCTCAAGGTCCGGTCTGTCGGGGGAGTGGAGCACGGGCTGTAATTGATATTTTTCCAATGATTTCACTGGCATTTCGCGGGGAGACCCGCTGCTTAGGTGAGATTTATGGCCCCCGTACCTCAGCGGCCTGTTATTTCAAGCTGTGCTGTTTGAAGGTACACCCTCTATAAATCCTCACCCACTGCCCCCAACCAAAGATATGTCAGCTGGAGCCCCCCCTCCCCAGAGCGCCAGACAAAGGGGGCTCAGAGAGCCAGGCAGTAGCCGCCGTTACTCACAACTCCAGGGTAGGTGTCATGAAACCCAGGCACCCCCTCCCCAAAGTCTGCAGTAGCCTAAGAGTACTGCACTCATTGGAGGGGGGGCATGTTCACAAGTGCAAAAGGTCCTTTCCGTGCAATTCTAATCGTTTCCACCAAGTAGCAGAAAAGCGAAATTCCCTTTACCCTTCATTTTCTGGAAGAGTGTATCCACAAATACAAGAGCCATTTACAATAGATTTCTATGGAATCCGCCTGTTTTTATCAGGCGGTCATTTCAGACGGATTCCGTATGAATCCACAGCATTACCGGCAGCATGCGCATCCATGCTTCTGATAAGGCAGCAATAATACAAAGGTAGGTATACCCCTTAAACCATGGACCCCCAGGGAAAGTTACAATTACAAAAGGAAACTAGCATTCCAAAGGCAGCACTGTGGGCTTTTCTGTAGGCATGGGAAAGGCACTTGCCAGGCAGTACCATGTTGGTAATAACTGCCCATTGATGGCAACAGGTGCAAAATAGTACCTGGGCATCTAATAGCAGTGCCGCCTGGCAAATGTTGACTACTTCTGCACAAGCCAAATGGTTGGCTTTGCCCATGCTTGTTTTTAACAGGACTTCGTTGAAGGACACACATAGGGATTATAAATGGCTGAAGGCAGACCTGGTTAAGACATTTTTATTACACCAGTAATTGTTTTACCACTCCAATGAAGTCATTAACAAGACTTCTTTGAAAAAAACACTTGCAGGAACTTCAGTGCAAAGTTTGATGGTAAGGCTTCAATAAAGCGAGCTCAAAGAGTACCCACGAGGAGGGGTTTTGGGCAGGAAGGGGCAAGAACTGGGTGGGATTGGCCACAGTAGTTAGCATGGCCATGGGCAGTGAATGGGTAGGTGCATAACCAAACAACCCCTAGAGGCTGTGTGACCCTCCTCACATGCCATGCCATGCCTTCCTGTCTGTACTCGAATGCAATACTTTCAGCTTACAGGGGCTGACAGCCACACCTAATCGGCCAAACTAATAATGCAATCCTACGGGATACAACATTTGTTCAAATTTAAACATGTTCAAAGTACATTGTGTCCAATTTAATACAATCGAGGAAACACTATAATCAATCATTTCTTAATGGTACAAACATATGTATCATATAATCGAAAAAAGAGCTCATTGCTAAAATCCAATGTGCGGAAACCAAGTACATGATCGTGATTGTGGAAGTACATTTACAATATATACATGTCATAGTCCCTAAGGGAAGAATCTGTTTGCTCAGATTTACCTACAGGGTCAACATGGCCCACTTGCAACTAGATCAAAATTGTCTACTAGCCGAGACAGTGGGCCTCATTACGAGTTTGGCGGTAGCTCCATTAGCTCCATGGCTGCCGCCAAACCAGGCTCCTTTACAGGGTTCCCAGAATGGGGAATTACCGGGCCATTCTGAGTTCGGAGGGCCCGGTAATTCTTCCCTCTGGTTACCCGGGCCCGGACCTTCCCCATTCCCATCTGAGCCCCCATAGGGCTCAATGGGAATGGGAGAGGGAGCTAGCAACGGGCCGATTACGACCGGCCCGTTGCTAGCTCCCTCTTCCCCTCGCGGGACCCGGTAACAACACTTGGTTTTACCAGGCGTCCTTACCGGGTCCCGCGAGGGGACCTCGTAATTTCGCGGGACGGGTTTAACGGGTTCGCCTCCATTAGCGGAGCCCGTTAACCCATTCCGCGAACCATATAATGAGGCCCAGTGTCTTCACATCATGAGTCTGGTGGCTGTTCCTTTAAAATAGACTCCCAACTAGTTTCGGCATATTCAGACAATGGGCCTCATTACACGGAAGGCGGTGAGCAATGGCGCTATTAGCGCCATGGCTCATGCCGGTAAAATACGGGCACCGCCTTGGCGGAAAGGGGATTTACCGCCCCATTCCAAGGTTGGAGGGGCGGTAAATCCCCCTTCCGCCATTGCCCTTCCCCATTCCCATTTCTGCCCCATAGGGCTCTATGGGAATGGGGAAGGCGCTAATTACGGCACCGCAATTTTGCGGTGCCGTCATTAGCTCCGAGGTCCCTTAGCGGGTTGGTTTTTAACGCCTGCAAAAAGCACCAACCCGCTAAGGGACCTCGTAGTAAGGCGGTAATGGTTAACGGTCACCGTTACCATTAACGGTGGCCGTTAACCATTACCGCCTTCCGTGTAATGAGGCCCAATGGGCCTCATTACAACTTTGGAGGTAGCCATGGCCCTATTAGCGCCATGGCTGCCTCCAAAATCGTGTCTGGGTCCGGTCTGGTGGAGAGGGGACTTACCGGGACATTACGCCGTAGGCAGACCCGGTAAATCCCCATTCCAAATGCCATTCCCCATTCCCAGTTGAGCCCCAATAGGGCTCAATGGGAAGGGGGAAGGCACCAATAACGGCCCCACTAATTGCGGGCCCGTTATTAGCTCCAAGGTCCCTTAACAGGACCTGCAAAGAACATGTGGTCACACCACACGTCCTTTACAGTTCCCGCTAAGGGACCTCGGAATTGGGCGGGAAAGGATTACCGGCACCGGTCTCCTTAACGGTGCCCGGTATCCCTTACCGCCCACCTCGTAATAAGGCATAATGTTATGAAAGTAATGTCTTCTTCAGGACCAGGTAATGCTAAAAAAACAAGAACAAAACAAAATAACATGAACATCTGTGCTATCTCCATTGTGCCATATTTTTTAATGAGAGGTTTTTGTTATTGTGTTTACCTCAACACGTGTGAAACCTGTGAGGCGTCATTCAAAAACACTCCGCTTGACATTTACTTGCCTTTAGAGAGAAAAGGTTAGATCTAATAGTGGCCTCTCCTCCCCACTATTACTTTTAACTTGCTCTTCACACTGCAGGCATTTGCTTTGAGGGGCCAATTGCAATAATCCCTCATTCCTGGGCTGTAACAGGTGGTAACGACCAGGACCCTGGCTAAAGGCTCTCACTATTCTCAGGCATATTTTTTATTTATTTGAAGAACAGAGATGTCGATTTCGATGAGAAATGACTCATAAAAACACATTACATTAGTAAGCATCACTGGGCGCAGGTAGAGATAGTAAGGGTGATGTGGACAGGGCAGGGGCAGCTCCCGCTTTAGCAACTAAGTGAAATTTAAGCTGATCTTTGAAGAGGTCCGAACGTGGGCTGGCTTTTGATTGTTATGGGCAGTGGGTTCCAGTGGAGCGGGGCGAGCAGGGAGAAAGAGCAAAAGTGGCAGGAGGCAGATGGAGGGTGTGGGACGGTGAGGTTGAGTGCTCAGGAGCAACGGAAGGAACACGATGGTGAGTAAACTGAAATATAGACAGCTACTGAGGAGCAAGACCTTTGATTGCTTTGTAGATTAGGAGAAGGAACTTGAAAAGAGAGCAGTTGTGCAAGGAGAGCCGGCTAGCGTGTTGTCTGTAGGTAGAAGTGGGGGAGGATCTGGGTAGGTTGTAGAGAGTGTGGGTAGCGCAGATGTGGACTTTCTCTAGGGGGAGGAAGGAAGGTCAAGGAGTGGGCTTGAGCAGTAGTCAAGTTTGATGAGCACAGGAGCGGAGATGAGAGTGTTTGTAGAGTGGTTATTGAGAAAAGGACACATTTTCCATATCTTGAGGCGATTAATACAAGCAGCAGAGGCAGCGGTAGTGATGAATTGTAGGTCACTATCAAACAGGACCCCAAGATTGTGAGCTTTGGGTGAGGGAGCAAGAAGAAAGGTCAGGTAGGAATGAGATAGGAGGGGTTAGGGTAGGGATGGCATTGGAAGCCGGGAGAAAGATGGCTTGCATTTTTTAAAAAAAAATTATTTGGTTTTATTGATTTTGAAACAAAAAATAAATATAAAAACAAAAGATTAACAAAAGATTTGAGCATTTCACTTGTTATAACTCTGTTTGCATATGGTTACATCAAAAGAACAAAACTAGAGTCTCATTATACAATTGATTGTCCTTGTGTTCGTTTCCGATCTCTAGTAGTAACAGTCATTATAACATACCCCATACCCACCCACCTCCCTCCCCATGGTTGGGCAGACATCATTGCGGCATCTTTTCTCTGTTGACATGTTCATAGCGGGTAATGTTCGGTTCACTATTGTGAGGTTTCCCTGATTCTTGGGTCATAACTGTCCTGTATTGAGAGTTTTTGAGATTCTTGGTTTAATTAGGATCCTGTAGTGTCCTCGGGTTGGGAGTCTGTCGTCTCTGAGAAGTGTTTGCCTCGAATTTCTGAACATAAGATCTCGCATTGCGACGCTTTGTTGTGTAGGGATGCCGTGATCAATTCCATTGTGTAAATGTTGGTTGACAAATTGATCCATTCCTCTTACTTGGAACCTTTTTGGATTTCCATTTTGTTACTAGCAGCACTGCTAGTAATAGGTGTGGGGCAAGACCCCTGAGTCTAGTCCATTCATCCTCGTCTTTTTCCATTCCGAAGAGAACCAAACGTGGATCAACGTCTCTTTGTATGCCGTCTATGTCTTTGATCCATGCCAGGACTCCTCCCAGAATACCTTAATGTGTGGGCAGGTCCACCACATGTGCCAATAGTCGGCTGTTTCTCCACATTCTCGCCAAAATCTCAGGCTCAGAGTCTGAAACATCTTGGACAATTTGAGGGGGTCGTATTGCCATCTATGTAGGAGTTTAATGGCGTGTGAGTTATATTGACTGGATAAGGATGTTTTGGATGCGTTTTTGCACATCATTTCCCATTGTTCTGGATCTATCTACTCTCTTAAGTCTCTGCCCCATCTGCTTCTGAGATGTTCCGTGGACCCGGTGCCTGCTTCGATAAGTTCTTTGTACATTGCAGATATCAAACCCTTCACTTCAGACTTAGAATCCAAAAGTTGTTCGAATGGGGTGAGTTCTCTCTGCAGCTTTCCCTTCCATGCAGATTTTGTGAGGACTCCTTTTATCTGGATGTATTGGAAGGTGGATAATGGGCCTATCCCTAGGGCTTCAGTTAGGTCTGGAAGGGTTATGAAGTTGTCCTTCTTTTGGAGTTGCCATACCCTTTCGAGTCCCGCCTCGTACCAGAATTGGAATCTTCCTCCTTCGGGTATGTGATCGTTTATGCCAGGGGACCATAAGTGGCTAAGTGGGGACGGCCAAGTGGTGATCTTGTTCATTGCTTGGTTGCCAGATGTTCCAGATGGTACTCAGTATCGGGTGGCCCTTAATTTTCCATTGTATTCTTTTGTGAGGGGTCCATAGCCATTCTGACACAGTGGCCAGCGAGAAGTAATGGTTGTCCATGTGGACCCATTGGAGGTGGTTGTGGTCACGTAGGTGTGGGATAAGGATACGTAGTTGGGAGGCTTTGTAGTATGCTCGCAGGTTGGGGAGGCCTACTCCTCCTTTGTCTTTGGAAAGCGTCAGAGTGTCAAATGCAATCCTCGCCTTCTTTCCCTGCCAGAGGAACATAAGCATAAGTTTTTTGGCCTCTTCAAAAAACGCATTTGGTATCTCGATAGGTAACATCTGGAAAGGCTGCAGGAATCGGGGGAGGCATACCATTTTAATGGCGTTAATCCGTCCTAACCACGAGATCGTGAGTTTGTCACACCTATTCAGATCGGCTGAGAAGCTCTGGAGGAGGGGAGGGAAGTTAGCTTCGTATAGTTCTGTTATGTTTTTAGTGATCTGGATGCCTAAGTATTTAAACGCAGAGTGTTCGAGTTTGAGGCCTAAGGGCAAGAACTTGGTTTCTTTTTCCTCTTTCGTTCCTTGCAAAGGGAACAATATTGATTTAGTCTTGTTCACCTTAAACCCAGAGAGTTTGCCATATTCTTCTAATAGTTGGAGAGCATGATGGACAGATACAGAGGGGTTAGTAATGTGTAAAAGTATGTCATCAGCATAGAGTGCTATCTTATATTCTTTTGTTCCCAATCGCATGCCTTCTATTCTGGAGTCAGATCGTATCTTTTGGGCCAGGGGTTCTAGGGAGAGCGCAAAAAGTATTGCAGAGAGGGGGCACCCCTGTCTAGTACCACATCCCATATCAAACCATCTGGAATATTCTCCATTAACAGAGATGGATGCCTTTGGGGATGTGTATACTGCTCGTATTCCTTTCCTAAATCTCGGCCCTATCCCTTCCTTGCGAAGGACTGCCCTCAGGAATTCCCACTCCACTCTATCAAAGGCTTTTTCTGCGTCTATTTACAGTAGGGCAGGGTCACGTGGTAGTTCTGGTGATGAGTGGATGAGATGAAGAGTTTTGCGCATGGTGTCAGCCCCTTGCCTACCCAATATAAATCGGACTTGGTCATTGTGTATGAGGTGAGGGATCAGTACTTCCAATCGGGTGGCTAGTACCCTGGTTTAAATTTTGGCATCTAAGTTGAGCAATGAAATTGGGTGGTATGAACCACAATGTTTGGGGTTCCTTCCTCCTTTGGGATCACTGTTATGAGCGCCTTCATAAAGGAGTCGGGGGCTGTCCCTGTTTCTAATATCTCGTTAAAGAGCTCCGTCAAGAATGGTGTTAGCTGGTCGCTGAAGGTTTTATAAAACCCAGTGGTATAGCCGTCCTCTCTGGGGGATTTGCCTAGAGTTAGTCTTTTAATTGCCTCTTGGACCTCAGGTTCGGATATTAGGGATTCTAAGAGCTCAGTTTCAGGGTACGAGATTTTGGGCATGTCTATCTGGGAGAGATAGTGATCTGTATCTGATTGTCCTGGAGTCACTTCCGAGGTGTACAACGCCTCTTAGATGTTGGCAAAACTCTCTGGGATAGTGTGGAGGGTTTGGGGGGTCATAGGGCTTTCTTCAATTTTCTCTTTCACTTTCTGCTCTGCCCTTTTTCTCTGAGTCTGGCTGCCAATAGTGCGTCAGCCTTGTCCCCCTTCTCATAGAATTTCTGTTTGAGGAATCGAAGTTTGCGCACAGTTTGTTTGTGCTCCAATAGTCTTCGTTCTTCCCTTTTACATTGTGCTATGTTGATGTTGTTGCGGTCCGTGCCCATCTGTTCCCTGTTCTCGCTTTCCAGTTGGCATATTTCGGACCTAAGTCTGTGCTCAATGATCTTTCTCTCTCTTTTTTTGGTAGATCCTTCTCGTATCAGGATGCCTCTCCAGGTGGCTTTACCCGCCTCCCATATTGTCTGCTTGGAGACTTCCCCATTGCTGTTTAGTTTGAAGTATTCCTCAATTTCAGTTGCCATTTCAATTTTAAATACTGTATCTTTCAACAGGCTTTCATTACAGCGCCACTTCCCTCCTGAAGCAGGTAAGTCTGCCCATTTTATATCTGACAGGACCATGTCATGGTCTGACCATGTTATCGGAATTATTTCTGATAGCGTTGTGGTGTCAAGGAGGTCCTTGGTGAGGTACAGGTAATCAATCCTGGTGAATGTCTTGTGCGGATTGGAGTAGAATGTGTAGCCTCTTTCATTAGGATGTTTAATTCTTCACACATCTTGCAGGTCATATATCTCCATTATGTCGGAGCGTCCAGTGCGATCACTTCTCGTTTGGCTTCTTATCTCGGGGTTGCCTGGTTCCCAGTCTTTGGTCGGGTCTGCCCATTGATTAAAGTCTCCTCCGAGAACAACTTGGCCGGATGCTTCTAACATTATTTTGGGTATTGTCTTTTCTAGGAACTTGGCTTGTCCTGCGTTGGGAGAGTATATTACTGCGACTGTCACTTTAACCTTTGCGATTGTCCCGGATATCAGGAGGGCACGCCCGCTTATATCGGACCAGGTCTTTTCTACTTCGAAATTGATTCCTTTCTTGATCAGGATTCCAACTCCTCCCTTCCTGAGTGGGCCCGAGCCCCAGAATTCTTTTCCCCCTCTTTTTCCTAGTATGCCTCTCTCCTCTCCCTTGGCAAACTTTGTCTCTTGTAGAAGGAGAATGTCTATTTGAGATCTACGGAATTCCCTTGCCACTAGTGATCTCTTGGTCGGCGAGTTGAGGCCTTTCACGTTAAGTGTTCCTATCCTTAAGGACTCCCTACCCTTCTGCTCTTCAATTGTTGCCATTATCAGAGTGTTTCGGTTGTGGATTTGTGACTGTATCAAGTAGATATATTGTTCATAAGGACTCACGTCGTCTTGAGTGATCCTTTGTATTGCCGATAATGCTTCATTCTCTGTACATTTCTTGTCTGCCCAGCTCCCCCACCCTCCAACCTTCCCACATTAATGGCGTCCGTGTGGACCCAGATAAAGACACTGGTCCTGCATCGAACCACCTTTAGTTAGGGACCGTCACTTCGGGTTCCCAAGATTATTATAACATCATAACCTTGACTGAGCCTCCTTTCACCTCCCTCCTTTGTTTACATGGCCTGAGTCTCTTTTGAGCCTATACATCCTTACACTGTTCAGGTCATGGACATATGTATTAGAATATATGTCATCTTACCAGTGTTGCAGTTCATCGGTTCTCTCCCCCTGGGGGGTATTACCTCTCCGAAATTTCCTCGATCCCTTGACACGTTTCCTTCTGGGGCCCTGTGTACGCCATCCTCTTTCTTCTCGACGTGGGTCTCCCCGGTCGTGTTCCCCTGCGCTTGGTCCAAGGAGGTCAGAGATGTACGCCTTGATCTCCCCCTCTGAGTTTAGCTTGATTTTGTTTCTGTTGTATTCGAAGGACAGAGAGAAGGGGTATCCCCACCTGTATCTTATGCCCTTTTCCTTCAGATGTTTGGTGATAGGCCCGCACATGCGTCGGAGTGTCAAGGTCATGGATGATAGGTCCTGGTTTATCGAGATTTGGGATCCTTGGAGGGTAATTGAATCGCTGCTTCTTGCTTTCTCGAGGATCCGTGTTTTGTCCTGAAAGCGGTGAAATCGAGCAAGGACAGTTCTTGGTCCGCCTGGAGGCCCTCCAACTCTGTGTATCCTCTCTGTCATAGGTTCATCAGCTGCGTCATCGGCAACTAAGAGTTTGATGATGTCATGTAGGGTGTTCTAAAGATTGCTCTCCGTCTCCCCTTTTCATTCCGGTATCCCGAAAATCCTCAGGTTGTTCCGCCTCTCCCGGTTTTCCAAGTCATCAAGCTTGAGTTTGAAGCTCTCCTCTCGTTGCTCCAGTTCGGTCATCCGCTGGTCGAGTTGTGCTTCTAGGGTGTCTATGGATGCTTGATTGTTCTCGACCCCTTCGAGCCTCTCCTCCATGGTATCTAGGCATTGGGTGATCTTGTCAATTTTGGAGCCAATGCTGGCTCCCATATTCTTTATTTCGCCCAGCAAGACGGCAATGTCCCCTTTGGTAGCTGCTGATTCACTCCCCGAGGTATTTTGGTTCGCCATAGTATGGTCACAATTTTCGGCAGGGGTCGAGACGTAGGAGAATGTAGCTAGTTTCTCCCTTATGTCCATTGGTTCTCCCAAAATTCCGTGGTGTCACCAGGGCTTTTCGATGGGGAGATGGGGTCGGGGGCAGAGGAGGCACACGCCCCTGGGTCGGGGGCCCTACCCTCTGCACTCCGATGTCGGTGGTCTTGGGAAGTTCGTTAGGTGTTGGGAGAGGTGTCCGCGGCACAGTAATGCATATGGGTCACCCGGGGTGCCCTTTAAGTGGTGTCTGGGTCAGCTGCCGCTTTGGGGATGTTTTCCTCTTGTGCGAGGTGCGAGGGTAAACATTCGGGGTGAGAGTGGTCCGAACCGCCGCTCCGCAGTGATGGCGCACCACCCATTGTTCACGGGGAAGGTGGGATGGGCCTACCGTCTCCCCGCTCAGCGCTGTCTCAAGGCCCAGTCCGATCACGCTCTTCAGAAGCTCCGCCGACTCCACCGCAGCTGTCACGTCCCCTTTGCGGCAAGGAACGTCGTCAGGAGTATGAATTCCGTGGCCGGGGTTCAGGTTCATTCAGGCTTTTGTCGTTCGTCAGGCCCAGGGTCCGCCTCCGACCGGTGCGCAGATCCCTGCGAGCGGGCCACAGAGCTGTTATGTGTGGCGTCTTTTTGAAGGATGTATATCTCAGGTTTGCAGGGTTTGTTTTCGATCTGTTTTTTTTGACCGACCGGTGGGGGGGTCCTCAGCTGGCGGCACACCGGTGTAGAATCTTGGGGGGGTCGTCAAGGTGGGGGCTCAATCCCTCCTAGGGACCCGAAGTAGCGGAGCTCATGCGAAGTCAGACCACATTCGTGCACCCCCTGGTGGCCAGTCCCCATGGCTTGCATTTTTGACGAGTTCAGCATGTGGCAGCGGGGAGTCATCCAGAGAGGAATTGCAGTGAGACAGTTTGTAATCATTCCAAGATGGCTGGGGTGAAGGAGGGAAAGGCGAAAAATAATTGAGTGTCATCAGCAAAAAGATGACAGTGTAAGCCAAAGGATGAGATAAGTCTTCCTAGGGCAGAGGCAGAGGTATAGCGGGCGAAGAGCAGACGCCCAAGGACTGACGATTTGGGGATGCCAACAGGGATAGGGCGGGGTCGGAGTTTTGCAAGTGTCAAGAGATTTTAAAAGATGGTTCTTCCAGGTTGGAGGCAATCCAGACAAGAGCAGATTTACGAGAGGCAAGGCCCTGGACAGTCAGGAGGAGAGAGGAGTGGCTGACAGTCCCGAAAGCGTCATACAGATCTAAAAGGACGATTATAGAAGAGACTTTGGAAGGGTTAGGAATTAGAGAGAAAGCTGGAGACCTGAATGAGTACTTATTAATAAGTCAGGTTGAAATGGATCTCCAGGGCCATTATCCTCAAGGTACTTCATGACCTGGTTAAAAAACACCTGCTCAAGGACTTTTGAATGATGGGGAAGGAAAGAAATTGTGTGATAGATTGCTGGGATGCTTGCGTCAGCAGAGGGTTTCTTCAATAAGTGTGAGAACGTTGCAGATTTGAAGGAGACAAGGATGAGTCCAGCAGAGCGAGAGTTTAAAGAGCTCTGAGAGTGACTGAGGGTACGTCTTTCACCATTTGGGGAGCAAACAGGGTTGTCAGGAGTGCAAAATGGGTACGCACTTGATGGGTGTTAGTTCAATAGGAAAGGTAGGGGGGACCTAGTCAAGAGTAGAAGAGGCAGAGGGAGCTGTGGTGGAAGGAAGGTTGCAGTGGAAGTAGGGTTCGGGAGGGAGAAAGAGAAGGGATGTGAGAGTCACACATCTGAGAGATTTTATAGGAAACGTAGTGAGCAAAGTCAATAGCAGAAAGGAAGGAAGTGATGGATATTGGCTTGGGAGCTGTGAGGCAAGATTATAGGGGAGATGAAAGTTTGCAGGGGTGATTGTGAAGGAAGGATATTAGGTTTGTGGACTAGGAGGAGACTGGGTTTGTAAAGTAGGAAGATTTGGCAGATTCCAGTGCAGAGATGAGGGCAGCAATGGAACCTTTCTAGGCTAGGAGAATGGTACGTCAGTAATCATTGCCCGTGTTTCAGGAAATGGCACATGTTTATTTTAAGAGTCTGAATTTCAGAGGTGACCCAAGACTGAGGATGGAGATAGGAAGGTGTGAATGTGCGAGGTGGCTAATGTTGGTCCAATGGAGTCATAGTGCATAGTGAAAGTCAGAGAAAGTGCAGTCAATGGAAGAGGCAAGAATCAGGGAAAGAGACAGGAGAGCCCCTGACATGACCAAGGGAAGGGGCAAGAGAGTCCTGCCTGAATTTCATTTTAGTCATTGAAGAGGGGAGATGTGGAGTAGAGGGTGGAGGGACTGTGTGTTTAAAGTGAACAGTGAAGTGATTAGAGGGAGAGGGGTCAATGTAGAGGTCAGAGGGGGAGAGTGAATTAGAGCGAAAGGCAATGTCAAGAGAGTTTCGACCGCACTGGGCGGCTGTTTGTGTTGGGAGTAGAGCGAGAGTAAGAGAAGAGTAGAGTACATTGAGCAAAGAGCTATTGTCACCTCACACGCCCAGTGGATCATGATTAGTGCTGATTTGGTCTCCTCTTGATGCACACACACGTCATTTTCAAGTATTATTTCAAACAAATTCCACCTTCACGGCCGGCCCTCAACATTGCACTCAGCAGGTCATTGTCCTGATCATCAGGAGACAATCCTTCTGTAATTTCACTGAATTGATCATTTTAAATTAATTTGCAAATAATTAGGAATTAAAAGACATATTTCTCACCAAATGCAAACTGCAGACTGACCTCCTGATCCTCATCACACTTCGTGTCAACATTTGTGTATTAAGTGTGGGATGATTACAGAAAAGAAAGTGCAAGAGAAGCTACTTGACAAAGTGCAGGAGAAGTTACTAGCCCTCCCCAAATACCACCAAAAACAATAAGTAACCAAACCAAGAGACGTTCGATACACTTGCATGTATATACATTTACATATAGTTTAGTTGTGATAAGGATGTGTATTTCAGACAACCCACTGTTGGTATATGGAACGGCTTTATTCAGAGTAAGCGCCTAATAGCCCTTGCTTTATTTTTTAGCCGCTAGAATTCCATAGCTCATTAAAGAATCTTGTAACGGGGAGGCCTTGGACAATAGACAGCCAGAAAACTAAGAAGGTGCCATATTCCTGAGGATTGTGGATTCCTGCGCTCCCGGAATATTGCATGTCAATAAGTCCAATGTTTTTGTTATTGATTCTTGCGGATTATAGGCTGCAGGGCTGAGGGACTCTGGAGTTAGCGGCGTGAGGGGTCTGACGGAGGACGACCTCATTGGATAGTAGATAAGAAGAGACTTTCCCAGGTTGCGGCCTTATGAAAACCCTTTCCGCCCCTAGATCTGGGCTGATGCTGGTGGCAGAGAGACAGAGCAAAGGGTCGTATGATTTAGCTTTCCCGTCATGGCTTACGAATGTATGATGCTGCACATGTATGCTGACTGGGCTCGCATCCATTAATATGTGTTATTATGTGACGTCATGCAGTGCACCTTGTATTCTTCTGCTTATGTTCTGAGTTATATCCGTTCAGTGGATTCTGTGTTGGTGTGAGTTCTAGTGATTCTCAGCTAGTGAGATTCTGGTTTGTGAAACTTGTAAATAAGGTTGGTTTATGTTTATACAAACCAAGGTTGGTTTTCTGGCCCTCCTGAGGATGGGGAAACGGTGACATGGACATCAGTGAATTCTTGAAGCTGTGTAGCCAATGTGTGGCTTGGTTTCTCGCTGCTTCCTGCTTTTCTGTGCTTTAGGTTACGTCAAACCGTCTACTGGAGAATAGCTTCATCCATGAGTACATTGCAGGATTAGGTTGTGCACATTGATGAAATGCTAGGATAAAGAGAACATTATGAGCCCCTCTCATTTCAATTTGTTGTGAAAGACAAATTAACTCTGATCGCAGGTACAGAGGGAAGGGACTCTCTTCTCTGCTGGTTCAGAAGCTGATGAGCCTCATTACAAGTCTGTCGGTCCGGATTTAGCGTTTCTGCTAAAACCGTACTGGCAACGTTTACTGGATCGGCTCATTCTGACTTGCGATCCCGAAAAAAAAACACCATCACCCCGAATCCACCACCGCGCAGACAAGGCACCCGGAAAATGCGTCGGCGGACACAGCGCGTCGACACCCCCTGTCAGCGACAACACGAAACACTGTGCGCATTACGAGTAGCACAGACACGGTAACACAGCCACCGACGTTGTGGAATCACCGTGAACACTGGGGCGGTACCGCCGCCACCACGGAGATGGCAGTAAACAGTGGAGCTGAATCAGGCCACAGGTGCACCAAATGAGCCCAGCTGCACCCAGCAGGCCACTGGGAGCCTACAAAAGGCCCACATCCACACCCAGGCCACCTCCAGACACAACCATGCAGGCAGCCGCTGTAGCAGCATTGGGCCTGGGGCTATTGAACCTACAGGCAGCAGCGCACATAGTGGCAGTAAAGCAGCAGAAGAGGAGGAGGCAGAGGCGGAGGAGGCGCAGGCAGCAGATAGCAAACCCGGCACCCATGCCAAACCCAAATGTGCAGCTGGCATGACCCCGCAGTCAGCCTGCAATACCCCGCATCAGGGCCTCATCCTGGAACCTAACCCCAGGGCAGATTCACACATTACATCAGCTTGACTGTCCAACAATCATGTCCATCGTCACCATGATTGAGGACGACATCAGCAGCCACATTGCCATTAGGACGGCAATCCCGCCCCTGCTGAAGGTGGTCTCGGTGCTGCATTTCCGAGGGAGTGGAACATATCAGCACACTGTTGGCGAGCTGCACGGGCTGTCACAACCCTGTCTTTCAAGGATACTCGACCAGATACTCGATGACCTGCTGCGCCATGCGTCTGAACACATTGCCCTCCCCCGTACCCCTGCCCAGGCCTTTGCCACCAAGATGGCCTTCCATGCCATTGCTGGCATGCCAAATTGCATTGGCACATTAGACTGCACCCACATAGAGCTGACAGTACCACGTGCAATGGAGTTGGTGTACCGCAATAGGAAACAATACCACTCACTAAATGTACAGATGCTATGTGACGCTGGACAAGTGATAACACATTGCTTTGCATGTTTCCCAGGGTCGACATATGACTCAATGGTCCTGCGGAATTCGACATTGCCACGGTACATGGAATGCTATGCTGGACAGAGCACATGGCTATTGGGTGAGTACAACTGCTAATGCATGACCCCTGTGAAAGGGGGGGGGTGGCCAAGGCAATGACCTGTCTGTCTGGGTTGCTACAACTGCCAATGCATGACCCCCTGACCTATGCAATGGACAGTCACCACACCCCACACATCGCAACGCTTCACAATACAGATGGGCAGTGTGCCCATACAAACCCTGCCAAGGGAGATGCACAACCAAGACATGTCGTAGCACCACAAGCAAACATGACATGAGGGAGCGAGTCCCCCCACACATCCAGTGCACCTGTGCCCCCACAATGCACATGATGAATGCATACCCGACATTGTGCATCGATCCACGTTATCACAGTGTCCATTGACAGACTGCTCCGCGTGTGTCCATCACTGCACAACGCCATACTTACCAACCACAAATGAGCATAAGGTCATCATACAATGCACAGCGAGTCGTTGTCCAATGTCAAAGTGCCAATATGGACAACAATGACCCAGGAATGGGATTCACCCACTAGTCAGATCAGCGCAGTGCCCCATATGATTAATTCACTAATGGTACATGAATGTACTGCATTTTATCCAGACATGAATGCCACAAACACTGACATGTCCCCTTCCTTCCCATTCCATGTAGGTGATGCAGGATATGCACTCACGCCATGGCTGATGATGCCCATACGGAGGCCAAGGAACAGGCATGAGGAGGCCTACAACAGGGCACACGTTCGCACACGTGGCATGATCGAGAGGACATTTGGTTTACTGAAGGCCAGCTTCCGCTGCTTGAGCAGATCTGGCGGATCATTGATGTACGAGCCAGTGAAGACGGTTTGCTGCATAATCTGCATGTGCAGGAACGTCCCTCTGCCCCCAGACACAGAGGATGATGATGAAGTGGATGATGAAGATGACAATGGGGATGGGGATGGGGATGGGATGGCTGCACTCACTGGCAGGAGTGCACATGATGGACAACATGCACGGGATGCACTCATTTGCAGTTTCTTTTGAGAGACTCCACATGAACAGCACTGCATGAATATAATGTAGCACGACAATAAATTGGAAATGAGAAAATGGATGTCCGCTCGTCACTTCAATTTCAACAGGAATTTAATATTAACAAAGCAGGAAATAAGGTGGCATCGATAGGAAAGCTGTACACCCATTCCCACCCACCCCCAACCTGGCCCCAACACACTAACCCCATAATGGACCTCCCCCACCTCCCAAACGTACCCACCCCCAACCAGACCCCAACACAACCCCATAATGGACCTCCCCGACCTCCCAAACGTACCCACCCCCAACCAGGCCCCAACACACTAACCCCATAATGGACCTCCCCACCTCCCAAACACACCCATCCCCATACACCCAATGATCCCAAAATGTCTTGTGGACAGTCACTCCTACTGGACACTATTTCCACCCGCGTTTATGTGCAGTAGCATCCTTGTCAGAAGGGCTAGCCAGCCAACTAGAGCACCTCCGTGGGCTGACTGTGATGGAACTTGAAGGGGTGGTGCTGGCGGACACCACTGGTGGCGTGACTGGTGGCACACGGCCAAAATATGACTGCTGGGCCAGCAACATGGACTCAGCGATGGAGGACATTATACCATTGCCCTCCCTGACATGGCGTGAGAAGGTCACATTTGTTGTGGTGAAGCGCCCGATGGCCCTAGACAGGCAGCATACCGATGTGGCAGTGCTTTTGCGCTGCAGCCTCGCATCCTCCCATTGCTGCATCGCCTCCTCCCACTGCAGCCTAGCCTCCTCCCGCTGCAGTTTAGCCTCCTCCACCAAATGCCTTTCCACTAGCTGTGCAAGGCTGGCCTGCTGTTCTTCCATGCCCTGCATGCGTGCACTCAGCTCAGCCATTGAGGGTGTTGGTGACCTCATGCGGCTGGGTAGGTCTGGGGGACTAAACTGCAGGTTGTGCAGGGATGAGAGGTCACCCATGTCATACACCTCCTCCTGTCCTGCATCTTCAGGCTGCACGACTGAGGCACTGTCACCACAGGATGAAGCATCCTCCTCAGTGCAAACAGCATGCTCAATGGTTTCGGTGGCCATGGTGGTGGTAAGTGCTACTTGTGTGGTAGCAGCCTGTACAGGTTTGGCCACATGTGTTGGGGCATCCATGCCAGATGTTGCTGATGCAAGTGCCTGTGTGCCGGAGGTGCTAGCATTGGCATCCCAGACAGGGCGGCTGCGTCGGTCGAGTGCGAGTGGATGAGGCGTTGCCTGTTGTGCCGTGCCGCTGTCACTTGACGTGCCTGTGGGGGAATAGAAGGCATGCTGTTAGTTGTGTGGTGGGATTTGATAGGTCCATCACATGCATCCCACTGAACGATCTCTGCCCACTTGCATGTACACACATTTGACAGGTGATGCACACAGGTGTGTGTGTCTCAGCTTGTGCTCAGTCACACACTGTGTGCATGTCCAGGGGGCATGTCTTGAGTGTGTGTTGCTTGTCGTCTGCGCCATTGGTGGATGCATTGGGTCTCTCCTGCCCTGGCTGGGGGGGTTCATTGATGGATACATTGGGTCACTCCTGCCCTGGCTGGGGGGGGGGGGTTCATTGGTGGATGCATTGGGTCACTTCTGCCCTGGCTGGGGGGGGGTTCACACTCATGGCTTTGTACTCTGTGCACTTACCGGCATCAACAGGCGGGCATCCTCCAACTTCTGCATCACTGACGCCCTGTATCCCCTTGAGGTGCAGGATACTGCTGCACTGCTGCTCCCACAACTGGAGTTTTGATGGCGATGTTGGGCCTCCACCGGTGCCAGTGCTGTGCTGGCGGTGGGCAGCAATGAGATTCCACACTCGCAGCCGTAGGTCATCCCACCTTTTGTGTCAGTCCTTAACGGTGCATGTGGTCACCGCTACGGCAGTACACCTGCGGGCTGCTTCTGTCCAGACCGCCTTACAACGTCGCTGAGTGCTGCGCCGCTGGTCTGTGCTGAATGCAATGTCAGCATTGTCTACAAAGTGTTCCACAAGCATCGTGAGCTCCGCCTCACTGAACCTCTGCTTGCCCTGTCTTGTAGCAGGGATAAGAGATGCCATTGTGGTGGTTGGTTTTTCCAACTGAAGGAGGTGATGAGGCCTGTGATCTGTGATGATGGCAGTGGATTTGCGGTTTAAGTAATGGGCGCCTCTCTCTTTCCAGTTTTCGCGATGACTGTGTTTCTGCATCTGGTGATTCCGTGTCCGTGTCGGCGGGGACGGTCGCGGATTTTCCACTGCTGTTTTTGGCGGTATGTCTGTGTCCGTGGGTGTTTCCATGCCAGTGGTGACAGCGCTTCCATGTTGTTCTGGTGCGCATAACTGACAAGCCGTAATCGGCCGTTGATTTTGCAAGCTTGCGGTCGTGGAAACGATGTCACCGTCGTCACGGAAACAATAGATTTCGGACCGGCGAACTCGTAATGAGGCCCGATATGATATGATATAATATGATATTTTATTTGCATCGCGCTCGTACACAAGTGTTTCAGAGCGCGACTAGGCAAGGGAGGGGAACAAGGGAGAATACAGCACAACATAAAAACTATCTTACTAGGCCCAGTGACATTGAGAACGCGCAAGTGCATGGGAAAGGGAAAAGGGAAAAAGTGCATGGAAGGGGGAGAGTGGAAAGTGCAGAAGCCGAGGAGCGCAGATAAATAAAATAAATAGAAAATTGAGGCAAACTGTGGTAGTGCAGCCAGCAAGTGGAAAGTGCTGTGTTTAAGGCAGCAGACTGGGTGAGTCTGAATAAGTGCAGAAAAAGAAGAAAAATGGGGGGGGGGCTGTATGGGTACAGATACAGTCCCCAGTGCAAGGGGTGGCCAGGAGGCAGTCCAGGAAGGTGGCAGGGTAGGCAGGTATCTGAGCCCAGGGGACATCGGGTGGCCAGGTGCACAGTGCTAAGAGAGCAGATCAGCAGAGCAGAAGGGGAGCGAAGGCAGAAGCAAAGAGGAAGGTTTTGAGGTGCTTCCGGAACCGGAGATGGTTCTCCTCAAGTTTTAGAGTGGCAGGGAGGCTGTTCCAGAGGGAGGCCCCAGCCGAAGATAGAGATCTATCCCAGCTTGTTTCTTTGAAAAACGACTGGCCCTGAGGGAGTTGGAGGTAGAAGAGCGAAGAGCTCGAGAGGGGAAGTATTTGCGGAGAGATAGCTGAAGGTATTTTGGACCCAGGCCCCAGAAAGTCTTGTAGACAATGCAGAGGGTTTTGAATTTAATCCTTGCATCAACTGGGAGCCAATGGTGAGATTTCAAAGCTGGAGAGATACGATCCCAGGGCTTGAGGCCAAGGACAAGTCTTGCAGTCCTGTTCTGGATAAGTTGTAGAGGGCGGAGAGTAGAGGCAGGTAGATTTAGAAAGAGGCTGTTACAATAGTCCAAACTAGAGAGAACCATAGCTTGGGATACCATGAGCTTCTGGGGGGAAGGAGAGGAAAGGCAGAATACCTCTAAGGAGGTGCAGTCGGAAGTTTGACTGTTTAGAGACCTCAGAGATATGGACCGTGAAGGAAAGTGTGGAGTCAAAGATGACCCCGAGGTTCTTTGCCTCGCAGGTAGGGGTAGGAGGAGGGCCAAGAGAGGCCGGCCAGAGAGTGAGGGAAAAGGATGGTGATGGTGTGCCGATGAGGAGGATCTCCGTCTTGCTGGCATTCAGACAAAGATCATTGGCGGCACACCAATTCTGAATGGCAGTTAGGCAGTCAGAGATGAGAGAGGGAGAGGAGGTGGCCGAGGGCAGCCGGAAAATGAATTGAGTGTCATCAGCGTAGCACTGGAAATTTGAGCAGAAAATGGCAATGCAGTGAGCGAGAGTTGCCAGGTATTGGTTGAAAAGCCAGGGTGAGAGGTGAGACCCTTGGGGAACCGCACAGGTGGAGAGTAAGATAGATGATAGGAAAGACCCCAGGAAGGCCATAGGAAAGACGATATGTGTTTCTAGCTTGTGACAGTGGGGACTCTAGTCTTTATCTGGGCAGAGGGCAATAGCTGTTGATATCAGATGCTGTCCCGGGATGGCAGGGTAATTCAGACCGATTTGTGACAGCCTGGCAGAGTATCCTTTTGCCGGTGTCCCTTGGGAATAGCCCATGGCTTGTAGTAGCTTGTGGCTCCGTCAGACGTGAACACAGTGGCCTTTGTAGCTTCACCCATACCGTGCTGAGTAAGTGTCCGGCCACTGTGGGAGGGTCTTCCCAGGCCCCATAGAGATCCATGGAGTTCGGCTTTTTATTTTATTTGGCATTTTTAAAAAGGTTTTTCTTCTTTTATGTAGTGATTTCCCCGCCCTCTCCTTTTAACCATTACCCAATCCCCAATAAAATGTTTGGGCACTTGTGAAACTTGGGCCTTTTCCCCACTATTCAGGATTCTGAAACTTATTTATGTTTTTCTCCTGTTTTTAAAAATTGCGTTGTGCAAGCCGCTCAGTGCCTTTGCGTCCTAGCAAAGCACTCATTTAGCAAACTTTCTACCATTTTCCAAGCGCCTTCATCTCGTCCAATTATCAACTTGTCTCATCTCTCTTGTCTCGTCTGCTTGCACCCTGCCCTCTACCCTTCCCTAGTGTTTTCCCCCACCCCTTCCTTTTCTCTCTCTACCCACTCTATGGTGCTCTCAGTTTCTCCTATCTTTTCTAACTGCTTCTCTATCGACTATCCTGCTCTCCTCACTAAATCTGGTAGGAAGAAGTTTAAAAAGGACATCCTGGTCACCAACCCTGGCCTCCCAATCGCTGACACCTAAACCAGCACTTCCTAAAGATAGACCCTCACCGACATCCTCTTTGTCATTCCTTCATCAGACCTATGGACTCTACATATAGTATCTGTGCTCTCTCCCTTCTCTTCCTCTCCCATTAATGGTGGCACACGGTGGGAGGCCCTTCTGTTCTCCTTCCACTCCTCTAAGGTCCTCATTAATGTTTACTTGAATGGTACTGTCTTGATCTAAGCCCCTCAGGCAAACTGCCTCCTCTTTGATAAGCGCTTCCCACGCCTCACCAATTTCCTTTCTTCTCCTGCTGTCCCCTCTCTCCCCTCCCACGGTTTCCTTACCTCCCCCTGTGGTCTCTTCCTTGGCTATCTTGCCCTCTCCTCCTTCCTCTTCTGCCACCCCTCAGGCTGCCTCAAAACCTCTGCAGGGCGTACCTCTGATCTGTAGCCCTCCCCTGAAGTCTTTCAAGGATGGCAACCCTCTCCATATTGGCACTTTAAACTCTCGCTCAGCTGTCAAACACTCCTCTGACATCTGCCGCCTCCTGGAGGAACTTGACCTCGATGTCCTTGATCTCACCGAGACATGGTTCATGGCCAGCTCTTTCATGAGCTTTGACACTATCCTCCCTGATGGGCACAAGACCCTCTCCTCACCCAGATCCAACCGTTCCACAGGGGGTGTAGCCCTAATCTTCCCTGAGTGGATTTCTGCCTCTGTCATTCCTACGTAGGCCTACTCCTCTTTTGAATGCCTCGTCTGAAGGCTCTCTCTCTCTCCTGGCCATTCCCTTACTGTGGCTACCATCTATAGGGCACCAGGTCAGATCTCCTCCTCCTTCGTGTCTGAGTGAGCAGACCTCTCCTCTCCTGGTCTCAAACACACAACTCCTCCTTCTTGGAGACTTCAACATCCACCTGGATGCTTCCTGTCCTTCCTCTGGACTCTTTCACGACCTCTGCGACTCTCACTCTATATTCTCCCCTCTGGCCCGACTCACTCTGCAGGGCACACTCTGGATGTTCTGATCCCTTCAGACATTCCTCTCATAATCCCTCTCATCACTCCTCTCTCCGGGAGGGATCACTATCTCCTTTCCTCCTATCTCACCCTCTGTAACCCTCAGGACAAGCCAATTCCAGCACTGCCACCTACCTTCTCAGTTATCCGACCCATGAACTGTGTGTCAGTTGAGGCTTTCGCCACCACTTTCTCACCCTCTCTGCCCCCTCGGCTGACTCACACCCTGACAAAGCCCTTTCCATGCTCCATTCTGCTATATCTGAAACTGTTGATGTTCTTGCCCCTGTCATGAGGATCCGCTTGAAGCCCAAAGCCAAGTGCAACTCTTGGTACGACTCAGTCCTCGCCACCATTAAATGCATGTGCAGGGTGGCTGGGAGGAAATGGTGTGCTTCCAGTACGTCCTCTGACAAACTGGCCCAATGCCTGCTCCAAAGGCAATACCGGCTCTCTGTCCGCACCAAGAAGAGAGCTCACATCCAAGCCCGCTTCTCTGCGGCATCTAACAACTCGGCAAACTCTTTAAAATCTGGAAGGAGTTGGCCAATTCTGCCGCAGTCTCTACCTCTCCTGTCACCGCCCAGGCCCTCTGCACAGCCCTGGCATCTCACTTCATCTCTAACATTCAGGACATCCTGTCCTCTCTCTCTTCCTTTCCCCCTCCTCCCTGTACTCCCTGCTCTTCCTCTGGCCCTTCTTTGGTCACCTCTCCTCCCTCCTTCTCTGCCTTTCCCCTGTTCTCCCCAGACGAGGTTTCTAGACAAGTCCAATCTATGAATGTCTTGTCAAAACAGGTTCACCCCTGTTCCTCCAAAACCATCAAGGACCACATTGACACCCTTGCTCCTGCTCTGGCTGATTTCTGCAATCACTCCTTCCCCACTGGAGTCTTCCCCTCCCCCTGAAGCACTCCATTGTGCACCTTCTTCTTAAGAAACCCTCTGCTGACCCTTACTGCCCGGCTAACTATCGTCCAATCTCCATCACTCCTTTCCTGGGCAAATTCCTGGAAAAGCTGGC
The DNA here is from genome assembly GCF_040938575.1 of Ambystoma mexicanum. Taxonomy (NCBI): domain Eukaryota; kingdom Metazoa; phylum Chordata; class Amphibia; order Caudata; family Ambystomatidae; genus Ambystoma; species Ambystoma mexicanum. Next base: position 1,675,755,439 of record NC_090929.1, on the reverse strand, counting down.
CATCTCCTAGCTTAATCTTCACTCTGAATCTGTGGGTTGTCTCCATGACCATCAGTCTGGTTTCAGAGCTGCCAGAAGCATGGAAACTGCTCTCCTGAACATCTTTGAAGACCTGCTCTCCAACCTCGATTCCAACACCTCCTGTGTCCTCATCTTACTTGATCTCTCTTCTGCCTTTGACATGGTCAACTATGCTATCATGCTCAACCACTTCCATGATAAGCTGGGTATCACTGATCAGGCCCTGGCTTGGCTGACCTCCTTCCTCTCTGACTGACCCTCCCAGATCCAACTCAGGTCCTTCCTCTCCTCTATCTCTTTTTCTACCTGTGGTGTTCCCCAGGGGTTTAACCTCTCTCCCTGGCTGTTCAACCAATACCTGACACCTCTTGTCCACCGCATTGCCACTCTCTGCCCCAACTTTCAGTGCTATGTGGATGACACTCAGCTAATTTTCAGGCTCCCTTCAGCCACCTCTTCTCCTTCTCTCACCTCTGACTGTCTGTCCGCCATCCAGGAGTGGTGTGCCGCCAATGATCTCTGCCTTAATGCCAGTAAAACTGAGATTCTCCTCATCGGCACACCTGCACCCTCCTTTCCTGTCACTCTCTGGCGGCCTCTCTTGGCCCTCTTCCTGCTCCCACCTGTGAGGCAAAAAACCTCTGGGTCATCTTTGACTTCACGCTTCCCTTCTCTCCTCAAATCTCTGATGTCTCTAAGAAGTCACACTTCCAGCTGCACCTCCTCAGAGGTATTCTTCCTTTCCTCTCCTTCCCCCAGAAGCTCACTGTCTCCAGAGCTCTGGTTCTCTCTAGGCTGGACTACTGCAACAGCGTCTTTCTAAATCTGCCTTCCTCTACTCTCGGCCCTCTGCAACTCATCCAAAATAGGACTGCGAGACTTGTCCTTGGCCTCAAGCCCAGGGATCGTATCTCTACATGACTGAAATCTCTGCACTGGCTCACAGTGGCGGGGAGAATTAAGTTCAAAACCCTCTGCATTGTCCACAAGGCCACCTGTGGCCTCAATACATTCAACTCTCTCTTCCTAAATATCTTCCTTCTGGAGCTCTTCGGTCATCCGCCTCCAACTCCCTCAGGGTCAGTCGCTTCTCCAAGCAGCGAGTTGATGGTAGATGTCTTTCTGCTGCTGGGCCCTCCCTCTGGAACAGCCTCCCTGCCGCTCTTAAGCTTGAGAAGAACCATCTCTGGTTCCGGAAGCACCTCAAGACCTTCCTCTTTGCTTCTGCTTTCTCTCCTTCTCTCCCATGCTGATCTCCTGGCTGAAACTAAAACTGCACTCGTCACCTGGCCACCCTCTGATCTCGGGCCCAGGTCCCCTCCCCACCAGTTGCACACCTGCACTGACCCCTGGCAACCCTTGCACTCGGGGACTGTTTCTGTATCCCTACAGCCCCTACTAGAAATTGACACCTGATGTCTGCACTTACCCTGCACTTGCCACCAGCTGGCCGCACTTCTATTTATTGTCTTTATTTATTGTCTTATTTATTTTACTGTTATCCTATGTACTGCACTGCCCCCTCCCCTTTCCCCCTGCACTTCTCCCCTTCCCCCTCCCCTGCACTTGCACAATGTAAATGACACCTGGCCTAGTAGGATCGTTGTCTGTCTTCCCTCTGTTCCCCCTCCCTTGCCTCGGCGCGCCTTGAAACACTTGTGTATAGGCGCGTTATTAATGCCATATCATATCACTTTCAAAAAATTGATTACAAAAGCCAATTGCATAAATAGGGACACTGTCATAAAAAAGGGGGCAAACCCTCTCTGTAATGATGGAAGTGCCTGCATTGTTGTTATTCAGACATGTGCAGACGCATGTTGGCGAGAGCCAGACAGCACCTAGCAACTTTAAATGAAGTCATATTTCGGTTGAGAAACACTGTCACAAACATTAAGCAGTTGTGGTTGACTCCTGTGGTGTTTATTCCACTAGT